>NC_056735.1:1894428513-1894742986 GCF_019279795.1 Protopterus annectens
AGGAAGTTTTTGTGCCTATATAGTGTGCCCATTTTTTGTGAACCTTTTTGATGGCTTGGGAGATGTGGACGTCAAAATGAAGGTTATTGTCAATTTCAATGCAGAGGAGGTTGGTATGGATAGTAGGGTAAATAAAGCCATTTTTAGAGGTGATGGGAAAGGAAAGGGGAGTGGTCTTTGATTTGTTGGGAGTAAATAGTAGTAATTTGATCTTGGTTTCCTGCGTGAATTCTAGAGGGGAAGGAGATGGGGCTGTGCAGATCAAAGCTGAATCATCTGCATATTAAATTAGTGTGGTATGTCGGGTTGAGCTATGTAGATTATTGGTGAAGATAGAAAAGAGAAGTGGTCCCAGTATTGAGCCTTGTGAACCTCCTATGGTGGTAGGAATTTGTGGGGATAGTACACCTTGCCATTGGACAAATTGTTGCCTGTCAGATAGGTAGCTTCTGAACCAGGCTATAGTAGATGGGGTAAAGGATAGTGAAGCTAGGGAATCTAGTAGAATGGTGTGTGAGAGCATGTCAAATGCTTTGGATAGATCCAAGAAAATGGCAGATTGCAAAGTTATTGTTCCTGTACTGGTTAACTAGATTAACATCCCTCACTGGTGTCCATGAGGAGGATTGAGACTCCTTGATTACTGGCCCAGAGTAGAGATATTGCAGTCTCCTTTCTCCTAACCTGTCCCATCAGTATTTTTATCCATTATCTTCACCTCTGTAGTGTTCAGATACTCACTGTGGGAACGTTCACTCATAATTTTATTTATTTTTTCTGATAACAGTTGTGCCTTGTTTAAGATTACAAGGTAGCCAGAGCCCATCTTACAGAGAGTGGGCAAAAGACATGCATCCATCCATGAGCAGGACATCATTTCATCATAAGATGCACACTTGTACATACTGCGCTTGCCTTTTCTGACAGTTTGAAAGAATTCACTTTAAACCACCAGATGGCGTGTCTTTGTAATATGGGGAGAAACTGTGGGATGTTGAAGGAAACCTGTGTCCTGCAGCAAAACAACACATAGACACAGGGCAGACTTTTGGACTTGGTACAGCAGCCCCCACCCTATCCCAGTCAGGAACTGAATTGTGAACCAACAGTTGTGAGGCAGGCAGGAATGCTAACCACTGCAGTACTGCACTTCCCCTTACTGGCTCAGTATTAATTCATCACCTCCTCAGTGAAGTAGTGCCTTCATGTTTGTTCAAATCTAAACCCCATTATCCCCTGCTGATAACCCCACCACCTGCAACTCTCAGACTTTCTGTCAAGTGATGAGAATGTCTAAAATCAAGCAGTGAGTGACCTTTTAAAATGATGTTACTCTTCTCTTAAAAGGTAGGTGGGCTATAGAATCTGCATAAGCTATCGGTAATTATCTGGTACTGTTAAATGGTCTGTCTCAATGTCATACATTTTTGACAGGGCTAGCATTAAAACTGAGTAAAACTAAAATGTATGTCTGTGTGTGTGCATGCTGTCTCTTTTATTTAGTCTTGGTGTTTATTGAGATTTGAAGTTCACCTCAAATTTCATATAAACGAAAATCACCTTCACTCTCATCTTTCTTGTGTGTTGCATATGTTTGCCATATATCCTCTTTGCTTATAGTATAAACCTTCAGTGCAGCAATACTGCAGCTCATTGTGCTGGGTAGCTGTTTGTAACCTGGCATAATATCAGCTTTTCAGCACTTCAAGTGAGACCCGACCTGAGCTGTGCAGAGTTAGTGCCTGTCTTATCTGCATCCCTAAGATGCACCTTCCTCAGGTAGTCTTTACACTTTAAGTGATTTAACTTTCATAATCTTGTCAGTTTTATGCCAATGTTAGTTGCGTACTATTCAGGCAGTGTCACAATGAATCATCCTTGTACTATCTGTAAAGTCAAGTTATAAATGATGCCTCTGGTAAAGTATTCCCACTTTAATGGAGACCTACAAGAAACATGATGAATAACAGCTCAGGTTCAAAATAAATGAATTGAAAGAAAGGCGCAAGATAGCCTGGACAACCCCTGCCAGCACTTTTCTGGCAGACTCCCTGTTTGTTTCCAGATGGTGTTCCTCCTTGTGAACTGCCTTTAGATCGTAATCCTCAGCTGTGGCTTCTCGGCATGGTGGCACAAAGACATTCTGACATCACAGGAAAATGATTGTGGCTTCAAAGTGAAAAAAACAGCAGGAATAGTTAAGTTAAGAGATTTAAATTCCTGCTGTGATGCTAAACATGATTGGTAGCATTAAACAAAGTCCATGAATTCTTGTAGCTTGAAGTTCAAGTACCCATTTTCTGTTTTCTCTGACAAAGTATATTTGTGGTAAATATGGTAAATCCTTTCTGACACAGGCATCCTGTATAGTACTTCTCACACTGTTTGTGTCTTTTAACTCATTTTGAAACTTTACTTTTTGTTCTGCATGTTTGAATGCTATATGTTTCTGAAAACCACTTTCTCCTCCCTCCTGATTATTCAGTATTTTTAACGCACCCATAATAAATTGATTAGCAAGACTTCAAAAATATCAGTTCTGAGAAAAGTAAAAGCTTTGAAAAGATATGAGTGGAGTTCTTAAGAGAAATTCTAGTAATCTGACAGTTCCCACTTTACAAACAAACTATTAGAGACTTTAACTTTACCAGAACTTATGCCTCCTTTAATCTATCATTCATAAAAGATACAATTATTAATTTAACACATTAAAGGCTTTAAGATTTTAATAATGCATTTTTTAAAATTTTGGTAACCCTGTGATACATGCATTTTTATTGCTGTATTTACTATCAATGTTTAAAAGTGGTTTAGTTTGGGTTCACAAACTGATAGTACTGCAAATAGAGCTTTTATGCATGTAAGTGCATAATCACTCAAAACATGTACTGGTTCAGTCTTCAACGTGTAATTTGCTTCTCTGCTTCATAACTTTAGTTTGAGAAATGCAGGTCAAAATATGTACTCCAGTGATTGGGCATAGAAATAGAATATAATGAATGACTGAACGCAGTTCTGGCAAAATGGCTCCACTCTGAATTTTGGATGGAGTGCTTCTTCCCTAATATGAAACCCGATCATAACAATGCTTCAAGGTGCTTAACAGAAGGAAAATGGTTGTTAGAGCTTTACTTTGCCACATTTATAAGTAGGAAGTGTTGCAGAATGAAGTGTCTAACAGCTTTTAAAGCAGCTAGCTGTGGCACTTCATTTCTGCCTGCTTGTCCATACCTCCCATCCTCCTCTGATTTTTGCAGAACAATCATTTTCTCCATATACTTCATAAATTTTTATGTGGTTTATAGCAAATCAGTAATGCTTGACATTAAAGTTAAATATTTCTTATTCTGATGATTCATGTTGAAACATAACCTGTCCTATTAACTTTGTGAGCGAACTTGCAATATTTATAATCTGTCCTTTATTTTGATCTTTTTTCCTGCCATTATTTTTGGATTTGTTCATTATTCTTGAAATTGAGAGGTATGTTGTCATCTGACAGTGCTCACAAAGTGTTTTACTGCCTTTCAAAGTTGGTAAAACACTCCTAATGCTCTCTCTTATTCTTTCTGTAACTTGTAATGCATGGAACAGATAAAGCTCCTTGCACTATAAAGCATTATAATCGGGTTACCGATCATAGTCCTTTACATGCTCTTGACGTGGATGCCAAGATTTACCTGTCAGTCTTTACTCCTGAGGTGAATTTTTGTCATCCATGTCTTGAGCTCAGAAGCTGGTTATGATCAGACACCTGATCATAATATTCTGTGCTGAGCACCATGTATGTAATAGTTCAGAATATCTAAATCTTTCATTGCACTGTAAGGAAGCACTGCACAGCTCTAATTTGTGGAACTTTTTGAAGTTACAGCATTTGCTACTTTTAAGCTACACTTTCTAAAAATTAATTGTGTCGAGCCTTGGGTACACCTGCAGTAATTAAAATCAGTGGTCAGACCAAAGTAGGTAAAGCAGAGTTGTTATTTTACCTCAGGATTCCCATTCATGGTAGCCTTTTGAGGCTGTCATGAATCCATACCTTTTTTAAGGAGAACAGCCCAGTTACTGTTGCGTGTAATCTAGAGTTACATGAATAAGAAAAAAATAAAGTAAAGCTCATTACTGTCTGCATTAGAGGCAGTGAAATGTTAATTTGCATTTAAGTAATATTGTGTCTTCTAGCCGGATCTCTCCTTAAATGACTGTTCAACACAATCATTTTATTTTCTTCAAAGTTTTCTTTTTATCAAGTAATGTTTATAATGGCTGTGAAATAGTTTTCACAGGCAAATGTAAATATCTGATAAAGGGCTAGTACATAAGTTTCTGTATAGGGCTGCAGTTTTTTACTTCTTGGTCTGAACTACTTAGAACAAGCTAGACTGTACAGTCAACAAACTGGCAAAGATATTTCAGTAAGTGAATTTACATTGTAATTTGATTTGTGCTTGTTCTGTTTAATGCTTTTATATTGCATATCCTGTAATCTCTTGTAAATCAGTGTGACTGTGAGGAACCAGGCTGGAATAATATGATATAAACTTTGCCTTGTTAATTACTGTATTGCTAGCTCTAATTTTTTGGCATAGCTTCTGGAATTTCTACACTCAGTCTGTATATTTTCAGGACTTAAATATTAGCAGAGATAATTTATCTGGCACACACACACGACGTTGTATAACTATTTCAGCAATGGCAGTGTTTTGTTTACTAGTGATGAACTGCAAATCCAGCTTTGAGGTTCATTCCAGGAAAAGAGAGCCAGTAGGTTTGGCCCACTTTAATAAAGGCAAAAGAAATGTTCGTATGTGCAGAACTCACGTTAGATGATACTGAAGAGGGTGGCATAGTGGTGCTGTGACAGCATTGTTGCCTCACAGCAAGAGGTTCTCCAGTTCGATTCTCAGCTGGGATGCCTTCTCTGCAGAGTCTGCATGTGTTTGATGCTGTTTCCTCTCACATTCCAAAGACGCACTGTAGGTAGATGGCACACTCTCTAAAAAGGCCATAGATGTGTGCAATAGGAAGAAAAGCACTGGCAGGGCTGGCCACCTGGTGGTGGGAACCCTCGCTCTAGATTGTCATCTAGACTCCATGTACAAAGAAGTGGAAAAGGGATTGTGGATGGACTAAAGTATCCGATGAATTATATTCAGTTTAAAAGCCTGGAAAGACTGTAACAGTCAATTAATATTGTTTATATCTATATCTATATATATATATATATATATATATATATATATCTATCTATATATATATATATATATATATATATATATATATCTATATATATATATATATATATATATATATATATATATTTATATGTATGTGTGTATGTATATATATATATATATGTGTGTGTGTGTGTGTGTGTGTGTATATATATATATATATATATATATATATATATATATATACACACACACACACACGTATATAAAATATCAAAATGTGTGCCTACTTCAGTGGACAGAAATACCACTTACCAAAATTGCAAGTAACCGAGACGACAAAAGCGAAACTGCATTTTAATGAACGTGCACATCAGCGAAACAGATGCCTGGGAAAAGAATTACTTGGCCAACATAAAAAGAAAAGCACAATGAAACATCTTAAACCCACCCAAAAGAATGCTTTTCTGTGGACCATGTAGAGTGCAGCTCCTCAAGGCTAAAATGATGGTATCTGTCCATCGGCCTCAAAGTTCTGCAAACTGAGTCTTCTGAGAATGTCTTTAGATCACTAACTATATCTGGAAACAATGTGTTGCTGCAAGTAGCTGCAATGAAGATTGATTACCACAAAAGTATTCTTATTGCTAAGGTCATTTTTTTTTTTCAAGACAGTGGTATGAGAAAATGCTAGTACAATGTTGAGAGTGAATGCAAGGGCAGTAGATCAGGAAACACATGAGAGAATTTAGTTGATGCATTTTTATATTTCAGAAACTATTGCTGGTTTATCCTTCTGGTATTTCAAACATTATTAATGATAAAGTGGATTTTGTGATGTTTAATCCATGTACTTTTAACGTTTTGGGGCAGCATGTAGATACTATTGTATCTGTTCAGAAGCTTGGTCTTAAATTTGTTCCTGGAACATTTAAATGAGATGGATTTTATGAAATAGATAAGTTGTGCCTTAAGGAATTTTTTCATAGCATTTCTTATCCTTTGGTCCATCCACAAGATAGTTTTTCATGTTTTGATATTAATACCTGTTTTTTTTACACTTGTGAGAATATGTACTGTACTGTAATGGATATGTCAGTTTAGGTGAAATTTTTCCTGCTGTTACAAATACTCCATTAAAACTAGTTTTCTGGTTGTTTGATTTTTAAATTTGAATGGATTTTTAATTTTAGTTATTATAAAATGGTTTTATTTAGACTAGGAATGATTGACCAGCTTTTTATATATTTATCTCCATCTCCTGTTTATGCACCATGTGGTACATCAGGCAACGAGCACCTTTCAGCACTCGTTTCTGTATCAGTTATGGGTTTTATGGGCTCAGGTTGTTAGCCCAAGGCCCTGCCCTCCTCAGAGGGTGCCTCTTGTGCGTGCGCAGACACACACACACACACACACACACACACACACACACACACACACACACACACACACACATACATCTTGGGAAAATTTAGTGTCCAATCCACGTACTTACTGCATGTCTTTGGAATGTGGGAGGAAACCGGAGAACCTGGAGGAAATGCACGTGAATGCAGGGTGGACATGCAGACTCTGCACAGAAGGCACCCCAGCCGAGAATTAAACAGGAGAATCTATCGCTGTGATGCGACAATGCTAACTGCTACACCACTGTGCCACCCATGTATTTATCTAGCAGTGAACATTTAGTCAGAAGGGCAGTGACATTTTTGTTGCTAAATGTGGAGTAGTACTTGTTTATATGGATAAGTGTGTATATGATCGCTCAACTTATCCAAAATTTTACCTAGCTGACTTGTTAGCCTGTCAGAATATTGTTGGTTTGATTCACAAATACCTGAGTTTATTTAACACTAAAGCTGCTAAATCGTTAATAGTGTTAGAACCTTAAAACCCACAAAAATGTTAACACTTTTGAAGAAAACTTAATAGTTCTGGTTGTAGGATTATTTATAAGGTGTAGTCAACTTTGTCAATAATGTCCTCCTTATTTAGTATATTTTTTGTTTTGTTTATTAGGAAAGGTCCAGCTGGTCACAAAGCCCATTTTCAGTGGCGGCCTAGATAGAAAAACTTTGCAAACATAAAGTTAAGCAGTACGTTGTCAAATTTTCACATTCTGTGCTAATATTGAAATGTTATATGTGCATGATAGTACGCAAGACATTCTGTATTTGTACTTTTAGTTAGACATAGCAATACAAAAAGGCTTATGAATGTATTTAATACATGTTTGAAATAGATATGTTTAAATAGTGCAACAGTTTCAGTGCTAATGTGATTCAACAGAATTTTAAGTGCATCACTTGATGCTCTTCGTGTTTCACTGTTGCAGTCTTTACATTTGGGTTATCTGATTGCAGGTAGCCCTCATTCGGCCTGATTAACAAAGTCTTGGGTCCTGCGTCGGTTGCGGTTCCTTCTTCCATGATGCCAGGTCATCAGGGGTATAAAACATGCAGCCGACGCCATTAAATCAGTCTTTCTTGCGGTGTGGTGCCCGAAGCAGAAGCAGTTTGCAAGTGCCGGTCGGCCGACTCCTGAAATTTTCGTTTTCGAGTTTCAGAGCCAAAGTCTTCAACTAAAGCTAAGTACCCCGTTGAGGAAACTTTTTCTTGCTCCTTACCAATGTCAGTAAAAGTTAATAATTGCACTACTTGTGGAAAGCAAATACCTCATAAAGATTTTAATTCGTACTGTATTCCTTGCCTAGGCCCTGACCATGGCGTACCTTGCTGTCGGTTCTGTGCTTTATTTAATCAGCGCACTGTTCGTCTTTGGTATATTTTCGCCTCTAAATATTTTGGTTCTCGGTTTAATTATCCAGAAATGTCGTCTGTTAGCCATCCAACTACCGGGATTCAGAAAAAACGCAGAGATAAAGACAGAGACAGGCCGCCGAGGTCCAAAACTGCTGACTACGCTTCTCCTAAGCCAGTCGCTAGTTTGCCGATACTCAGTGGGGCTCTTTCGCAGTCTCTGATACCCGCTACTTCTGATTCTCAGGCCTCTACTGAGACCCATTCGGAGTCTGGTATACCACGAGATGCTTCACCTATGGAACCCGCGGATGTCTCTGCCTTGGATGGGTCTGGAGCCTCTGTGCAGGCACCTGCTTCTGCGGGTGTATTCAGGCCTACGGACTTGCATATTAAATCAATGCCTCCTTCTTCACTTGGGCCTAAATCTCGAACCATGTCTAAAAAAAACGACACCCAGGCCACATGCTCAGGCCTTTATGCCTGAAAAACAAATGATAAGAATGGCTGAAGATCTAATAATTCTTATCAGGGATAGCCAACCCCAATTCTAATCAGGGGTAGCCAACCCCCCCCCCCCCCCCCCTAAGAGGCCTAGGACTGAAGTTGTTTATGAATCTTGTGACCAGGATTCTGTTTTTTCTGATTCTTCTTATGGTCTGGATTTGCCCTTATCTACTTATGAGGATTCTGATGCAGAGGACTCCATTCCCTCTGCTTCCCCTCCAGAGGATTTTTCTTTTGGTGAAACCTTACATACTCTAAGGGAACATTTCCACTGGAAAGCCAGGATTTTTCTGATTCAAAAAAGAGGCTTTGGAATTTCTTAATCCTACCTCAGCATAGGCCTTTAACTATTCCTCTTGTACTAGACATTGTTGATGATGCTTTTTCAGAATCTAGTTTGGCCCCTTATTCCTTGCCTCCTGCTCCCAGAAAACCTGACAGATACTACAGGGTCCCTGAGTCACACAAGTTCCCTTTTAAAAATCCTATTGCGGATCCCGTTTCACAGGGACCCAAGGGCATTAAGGCTTCTACTGCTAAATATCCTACCTCTTCTGATAGAGACTTTAGGGCGCTGGATAGATGGGGTAAGAAGGTTTACACACACTTCTGCAACCTTGGCTATTAGGGCTTTAAACTGCCAGTTTCATATGTTAAAGTATCAGCAACATGTTACTGGATTGCTTAAACAGAAAATGATGTTGATTCCTGACTGTGTGGAAAATAAAGAATTACAGGATTTAATGCATTCTGCTGAACAGGTTGGAAAACATACTTTGCAATGTGGTTTTGATTTATTAGAGGCCTCTTGCAGGGCTGCTGCTACTGGGTCTGTGCTCAGAAGGGCATGCTTGGCTTAAGGAGCAATCTTTGCCTGATCATGTTAAAGCTTAATTGTTGGATGCTCCCTTAAATCAGGACCGCCCGTTTGGCAACAAGGCTGAGGAAGTTCTTAAAAAGATGGAAGATAAAGCTAAATCTATGCAAACTGTTAAACATTTCTTACAAGTTCAGCCTCCTAGATGTAGTAGGCACTGGCCCTCTAAGAATTGGTCCTTTCCAGCCCCTTCCACGTCTTCGCAAACCAAACCCAGACGCAGCAAAAACCCCAGGTTTCAGTCCCAGGGGACACACACGACTAAGCAGTGGGGGGGGCCTCCACTTCCAAATCTGGGAGTAATAAGACTCCCCCCAGGGTAAACTGTCTCAATGACTTCCTTTTAAAATTTCCAAGCACTTATCAACCGACTGCCCCTTTGGGGGAAAGATTGCTCTTTATGCAAAGAACTGGGAACTCATTACCCAGGACAGATGGGTTTTAAATGGTGTCCCAGGGATACAGATTTCACTTTCACACGTTGCCAACACCAAGCCGGTGGCCGGACCTACTCCCAAATCAGTGGGCAGAGGCCCAAAAAACAAGTACTTTCTCTCTTAAGCATGGGGGCTATTCATTTGGTACCAGAAGAGGAAAAGGGACAAAGTTTCTATTCGAGACTTTTCCTGGTACCCAGAAAAGACAATTCATGGTGTCCTATCCTGGACCTGTTTACTCTAAACACCTTTTTGGAGATTCCAGAATTCAAGATGCTGACTCTTCACCAATTGCTTCCTATGCTAGGCAAAGATGCCTAGTTGGCAACACTAGATTTAAAAGAAGCATACCTGCACAACCCAATCAGGGAATTTTGCAGAAGATACCTATGCTTCAAAGCAAGCTACACGCACTGTCAGTTCTCTGCACTGACCTTTGGCTCATCTATTGTGCCCATGGTATTAACAAAGTGCCTATCTCCAGCTATTGCATTTTGCAGGCAAAGAAATATTCAAATATACCCATACCTGGATGATTGTCTAATTCAGGCAGAAAGCCAGGACATACTTTTGAATCATCTGGCCTTTGTACAAAGGGTTATAACTTGTCTGGGGTACACCATAAACGAAAAGAAATCACACCTGGTACCCTGTCAACAAATTATATTCCTGGGAGCAAGCTTGAATACAACTTCCCAGATGGCTTACCTCACGCCAGAGAAACAAATTCATTTGATAACCTACTTCAAACAAATGGCCACAAAATCCCTGCTGTTTGCAAGACAAATACTTCAAGCCTTGGGGTTCATGGCCTCCTGCATTCTTCTAATTCCATATGCAAGACTGCATATGAGGAAGCTACAGTGGTATTTAAAAAGCCTGTGGTGTCAACATTCTCAGGATCTAGAAGCAATGATTCCTATCATACCTTGCCTACACCTAGAGTTCCTTTGGTGGGCAGAGGCCTGCCACCAAAACAAGGGACTACCTTTCACACCACCCCCTGCCACCCAAACCCTAACAGATGTATCAGACTATGCATGGGGGGGCTCACCTGGCAGGGAAATGCATTTCGGGCAAATGGAACCCAAGTCAAATGCACCTGCATATCAATCAAAAAGAAATGTTAGTTGTACAGAATGCTCTGACAGCCTTCGAGGACCACATTCTTCCAGGACAACTAATGGTAAAGACTGACAACACCACTGTTGTGTAGTACATAAGCAGGGGGGTATACATTCTTACCCCCTCTGCAGACTAGCCATGGCATTGTGGAACACAGCCTTGAGCTACCAAGTGCACCTACAAGCTCAATTCCTGCCAGGAAAATTAAATACACTGGCAGCCGGACTAAGCAGAAACCTCATGGACCCACACGAGTGGAAACTGGAACCAAGGATTTTCAATATGTTGACAAGCAAATGGGGGAGCCCAGATATAGACTTGTTTGCCTCTCCCCAGAACTACCAATTGGACAAATTTTGCACAAGGACTCCCCACAAACAAGCCTGGAAAGTGGATGCTCTGTCCTTCAGCTGGAAAAACCTATCAGTCTATGCCTTCCCCCTCTGCCTCTGCTCTCCAAAGTACTACTAAAAATTAAACGGAACAAACCAAGGATGATTTTGATTGCTCCAGACTGGCCATGCCAACGCTGGTACCCCCTCCTATGCAGTGTGTCATGGTTATCCCTGTGGCACCTGCCTCAGACTCCTTCCCCTGTTGTCTCAGCAGGAGAACCAGATTCTGCACCCTCAGCTTCTAACACTGAACCATGCAGCCTGGCTAATTACCTAATCTCTTTTTTACCATCCCTCAGTAAACCTGTGATGGATATCATTTTAGAGGCAAGGAGGCCTAGTACTATAACATCTTATGCTGGAAAAGATTCTGTGCCTGGAACCAATCTCAAGAGATGAGCACAGCAGCATCCAATTTACCTCAGATTTTACAATACTTAACTGAGATGCTTCACAAGGGCCTGTCTTTTTCCTCCATTAAAATCCATGCCTCAGCAATTTCAGCTCATTATAACACAGAACCTCCCCTCTTCTCTCATCCACTGCTCAAGCAGTTCCTCAGAGGGGCAAAAATTTGAGACCACCCAGGAGAGCTCCAACCCCAGCCTGGGACCTTAACTTTGTTTTTGGAGAAACTCACTCTAACTCCTTTCGAGCCAGCTGCTACTGCAGACTTAAAATTTCTTTCTTGGAAAACTGCTTTCCTTTTAGCAATCACTTCAACTAGAAGGGTATTTGAATTACAGGCCCTTATGGCAGTGGAGCATTTTATCATCTTTCATGCGGACAGGGTGTCCCTCAGAACCAATCCATCCTTCATGCCCATGGTGGTATCCAGTGTGGCTCTTAATCAGTCCATTCATTTGCTAACCTTCTTTCCCAATCCACAGAACAAAGGGGAACGGATGCTGCATTCCATAGATGTGCACAGACAACTTAGATTCTACTTGGACAGGACTAAACCTCAAAGGAAATCTGAATAACTGCTGGTGGCATTTGCTGCAGGGGCAGAGGGGAAGGCCATTTCAAAGCAAACCGTTTCTAAATGGATAGGCCATTGCATTCATTTCTGCAATAAGCACCATGGAAAACCTATCCCCCAGGGGATCAGACCTCACTCCACCAGGGCTGCATCTACCTCTACAGCCTTCCTAAGAGGTGTCCCTACCAGGGACATCCTAGAAGCTGCTACCTGGAGTTCTGTACATACTTTCACCAAGCATTATCATTTGCTAATTTTCTCTAAATTCAGAGCTGGCTTTGCCACTGCAGTCTTGCAGGTCCTTATAGCTGGTCCTAATGCTATTTAAATTCCTCCTCCCAACCATAGCTTTGGGAATCTACCCAAATGTAATGACTGCAACAATGAAACACTAAGAACATAGTACAGTTGTGTACACTTACCATAAAGGTAGATGTTAGTGTATTCACTGTTGCAGTCCTGGTTTCCCTCCCTCCAGCCCCCTAACTTCTTTTGGCTATACCTCTACTTTCCTTTACTTAAAAGCCTTTTGGTGCATTTGTTTTTTTTTGTTGGAGGTATATCATTGTATTTTTATATTTAATTGCTTCACATTAGGGGGGCACCTGACATCTAGGGCAAGAAAAACTGATGTAATGGCATCAGCTGCATGTTTTATACCCCTGGCAACCTGACGTCATGCAAGAAGGGATAGCAACTGACACAGGACCCAAGACTTTGTTAATCAGGCCGACTGAGGACTACCTGCAAGCAGATAATCCAAATGTAATGACTGCAACAGTGAATACACTCGAATATCGACACTTATGGTAAGTATACACTACTGTACTTTGTGATAGTGCTGGTTGGTAGCTCTAAGGAGTGTATAGAGAAGTGGGATTGACTTGGAAATTGGTGTATTTTACAGTTTGTTTTATACAGCAAGGAGGAAGATAATTATGTAGAAACATTATAGAGTGTAATACAGCCACACATTGCTTTAGCTGGGGGAAATGCCTTTGTCATTCTTGATAAGGTATTACAAGTGCTTTTATATCTGAGAGATTCTGGCACACTTTAAGAGAAATTTTCTAATATCTGAGAAGAAGGGATTGCATTAGGTTATTGTGGCTGTAACCAGTCTCTTGTCATGTGTCAGTCATTGTTAGATTGTAGGTCCTTTATCATTTTTTGGCGATTCCTCACCCAATGACAGGCCTGTTCATTTGGTTCATTTTTGTTCAACACAACTTATTTCTTTTGTTGATGATCTCTGTAAGCAAATAAAAGGTGCAGCTGCAGGCAGTCATTTGCACTGTCCTGTGTCAAAAAAAAAAAAAAAAAAAAAAAAAAAATTCGGTTAATTGGGCTTTTAGAAGATATTTATCGTGATTTTTTTTTTTTGACAATCCATCCATCCACAACCCCTTTTTCCCATTTTTGCATGCAAGGTTGGGGTGTCAGTTCAACACTGACAGTCCTCTAGAGCCAAGGTTTATACCACTGAGTACTTTTTTCACACTTTACACTTGCATGCACACTCGTACCTATGGCCAGTTTAGTGTGTCCAGTCCACCCTCTGCACGTCTTTGGAATGTGGGAGGAAATCCATGTGCACAGGGATGGATGGATTTTTGACCATGTGGTTTGGTTTCAATATTTTGATTTGATGATCAATATTCTTAAAATATTGAATATTTAAAACTCATTTTAATCCTTGTATACATAATTCACAAATTATTTGGATTTGACCCTAGTGGGAGGTGTGTGTGGTCCATGTAATGTCAAAACTGTACAGCAAGACAAATGCGTTTAATGTGTATTTCAGTTTTACTAGCTTATAGCGGCCATCCATAATACACCATTTAAGGTTTACCATATGGAGAATTACTTAGAGCCAGAAGAGCTTGTAGTATTTGCTCTGATTTTATTTGACTGAGTTTACTAATGATTTTATTTAGATGGTGTGACTAGAATACCATTCTTAGGACCTGTTGGAAAGTCTGCGACTTGCAGATTGCTTGTTCTGTAAACCTATTTCTAAATAGGATTTTGTAACTAGTACAGGTATTGAAGCTGTGAACTCTTAGAAAACCGGGCTTTATTATTACTCCATAAAAAGCAAACTAAAATTGCCAACTGTTTAAAAGACTATTAAAAAACTGATATGGGACTGATTAATGCTGACAGTACTTGCTAATGTTGTTTTTAAAAACAAATATCAAACACTGTTTACTTCTTTTTGTACTAACTTACAATGTTATGAAGGACATACTTTAATTGGCTCATGTATACATTAATCATTTTTGATGGCTCCACATTAAATTCTACTTTAAATTTTAAACTGAGCACTTTTGTTATACTTTTTCTTTTACGCCGTGTAAGTTTGCAAGCCCACACAATGTGCATGGGCCTAGTATTCTTTTTCTAGTTTAGAGGTTGTAATTACTCTTGAGTGCACTCTTACACATTCAAACCAAGTGTTTTCCTAGTTGGATGCCACACTTTATCAGATCCCCATGGCCTTAGTGCTTCATTTTTAACATTTATCGCTATTTCCACCTTAACACTTATTTTTGCTTTTCATCCCACTTAGGTTTACACATGTAGATTTTATACACGTGTTCATTCATATTATGATTTGTTTTTGACCTACAAACTTGATGTATTTATTTTATACGAAAGCGATCTTTGTTAAAAGTTTAATTTATATTTATTTATTCTGGTAGATGTCTAGTGGTAGATCTTGTTTGTTTCTTAATATTTTAGATAAGTTGTTTAGCGTATATGAAGTGTTAATAAGCTAGCCTTGTATTTTAATTTGTCTCTGGCTTTTTAGTTTCAGTTTTTAGGTAGCACTGTCTCAGATTGCACTATGGTGGTAAGGAGGAAGGGGGACTTGGCTAAAGAAAACATTGTAATGTTTTTGTTGCTCTTAACAGAACAACCCTCTAACCCCTCCCTCGCTCTAAACAACCTGATTATATATAAATAAGGAATGTGTTTGATGCTTCTCATTATACTAAGCTAGGATCGCTTGTTTGTGTGTTTCAATAAAGGATATTCCATTTTTAATTAATTTGTGGACTACCTACTGTTTTCTATTTGATTATTTTGTATCGCGTATTGTACAGTTCAATTTTTATTAAGTGAATTAGGTGTGTAACATAATTCAGGAAGTGAACATCACACCCTCAACACTGCAAAGTTTCTTGTTTATTTATTTATTTATTTATTTATAATGTTTATAAAAATACACTTAGAAGATGCCTGTAAGGTGTACAAAAAATAATTCTAGAATGACCCAAGGTTCATTGCTTTAGGGTTTAGCTGCTCTTAAAGTTAACAAATTATCGGCTTTGTATGAAGTACCTCGCACCCAGTTCTGTGCAGAAGTGAGTGTGTCTGTAATGATTGTCAGGGTAAACTGGGATGGAAACGGCCGATGACTGACAAGTATTCTGATTTCTGTTTTGACTTCACGCATACATTGGCTGTACCTCTGCCCTGGCTGTTTTATTGCATGTACAAAACAAAAGTTAAATACAGTTAGGTTTCTGTAAAAACATATGACTGTTAAAACATATGACTGTTAAAACTACAATGAGCCCAGCTGTTTACTTCCACACCTCTGAAAAAAGCTGGAACACCTTTACAATGATTTAAGAAAGTAGAGAAGAAGGTCCCCAGTGTCCACAGTCAGGTAATCCATCTAGAAAAGTTGTGACACTTGCCTGCTTGCTAAGTTCATCAGTCTACAACTGGAATTTACAGTTATGTATGTATATGTGCATGTGTGTATGTATTTGTGTGTGTGCGCGCATGCACATACACATGCCATTCCCTTCTGGTCCATTATTGTAACATTCAAGCCACTCTCCCATACTTAAGATGGAGCTGCACTTTATTTGCAAGATCACTGGCAGTGTGCATATCTGTCAACTGTCCAGATTTTTCTATAATGTCCAGATCTCTGACTCATAATTTTGGTTTGTTCCTCATAAAATGTGTGGTTTTCTGGGAAGTCATTGATCAAAGTCACTAAGTAGTGACATACATTTGAGTTTCAAACTTTATCAATCTGTCCTTATTTTTGGGGGGGTATTTACCCCCCCCCCCCATTTTTAGCTTTGTCCAGATTTTTTGTCCTAAGAAGTTGACAGATATGGCAGTGTGCCTTGCTTCATACTTATGAAGCCCATTACTAGTAAAGCAAAGTGAAAACTGCTTATGCAATGTTCTCTATCGAGTCTTCAAAAAATTGTAGTCAAGCCATTTCCTTACATTCTAAGCCTGAATGCCAACAGGTTGTCCAGGAATGACAGTGTTGTGAGCTCTGACACTGTCAATGGCCAGTTTGATGCCTTCACGAGATTTTGCATAGGAAAACGCATACAGAGTACATCATTCCCACCTTGATGGCCAACATTCATAAAACATGCCTCCCCGCATTTTGATAGTTATTTTTGTTATAAAGTTAACATTTGAGTGGTGAAAGTTTCTCATCTGTAGTCATTCATTTTTTAATATATACTGAATGGGGCAATTATTTTTACATGCAGTCTTTCCAGAGATCCACTCCATAAGTTCTTTACAAGTTTATTCTTGGTTTTCAGGTGATTTGCACAGAGATTAGCATTGTTAATTCATCAAACACTGCTCTAACATGAGTAAAAATAGACTTCTAACAATCCCCTTCTTATTGTAACCCTTATCTTGTTTATAAGACCGCAAAATGGTAGGGAATACAAGGCCGTTGTTCATTTCCTTAAATAACTATAGAGTATGACTTGTAACAATTATACTGTGCCAACACTGGACAGATACATGACCTTTAGCTACTGGTAACAGCTAAGGCCATTTTCAGTGTACGATTGCTGCTGCTGTGCACAGCAGAGGCATCCGTATTCATCCCTGCACATGCATGAATATTTCGTAGTTTAATCGTGCAGTCAAGAAGTCTGGGGGGTGTGATTTGGGAGGGACTTGCTATTGCTAATCCTGCGAGGTACTTCACGAATACAAAGCCAAATTATCTGTAAACAGTTTATTAAGCTCAGGGGAATGTGGCCTCCAGAAAAGCTACATATAGAATTCGTTGAACTTCCCAGTGCCCCCTTAGGCATATTTTATAAAATTAAAAAAAGTTAAAATCTTTTACATAACTTAGTGTTTGTATTTAGTGCATTGTTCATATTATTTTTAATTGCATACACAGGCTGTTATATTCTAGATCTTGTAACTTTTTTCAAACAGTGTCTGACAAGGGAAACAGCTCAGCTAACTATGTGTATCACTCCTTTCATGTTAAATCATGCCTACCATTGGTCAAAAAAATTACTCTAGGGTGAAAAATATAATGTTAGAGTGCTGAATATATCTGTCCTGAGTGCATGCTCCACATTTGTTCATACCCCATTTTGTCATCCAAGAAGTATAGTTGCTCCAAACAACATTGTTTATGCTGAGCTGCAATGTTTGTAATAAAAGTTAATTGCTGAAATTGATACTGAATTCTGACCAACAAAGTAAATAGTACTGTAAGATGTAGAAACTTCTATCGTATGTTATGTCATTTAAAGGACACTTTAGTACCTTTCTAAAACAGAATGAATACATTCAAATAACTGCCATAATTTAATTCCATTCTGTACAAGTGAGGCATGTGGTGCCCCCATACTGTCCCTTACTTTTGCAAAAAAAAAAAAATCATAACAAAATAAGTTGCACATTAAACAAGTATAAAGGGGACAAAATGGAGAAGAGAGAGGTTTGATGGTAGTTACTTAAGGGAGGTTCCTAACGTGAGGAATAACCAAATAGAATAAACTTTTAACATATAAACAAAGCCCAAAGGAAATTTTCTTTCTAGATTATATATTTAAATTTATGAATTACCAGATTGTGTCTCTTTCATAGGACTCAGATTAGTTCACAAATTATTTTAACACTTTTAGTAAGCCAGAATTTTCATGAAAGCCACCAGTCCCAGATGTAGTTGTGCATTATTTCAATCCTTGTAAATTTGGAGTATGGAATAAGATTGTCTGCTGCTAATCTTTGGTGAACAATAAAGCAACATAGATTCATAGGTTCATAGATTAGTATTAAGCTAACTGCCCTTGCGAGCCATTTTAAGCCTAGCCAATTATCCCTTGTGAGACTCAAACCCTGCACCTTGTGTTTGTAAGGCAAACATCTTAACCATTAGGCCACCCTCTCAACCCATCATTTGAATTTAAAAAGCATGTCTCTGCCCCACAGTTATAGGTTCATAGGTTCATACTAGGCTATCTGCCCTAGGGCATTTAAAAGCCTAGCCAGTGTGTGTGTGGCTTTCACCACCCCTTAGGATGAGAATACTATACCCATTAGTTTGCTGTGCCTCTGTCCAGCAATGATACAGAGATGATTCCCGGGGTAAACCTACGATCTCCCATCCACTTGTCAAGATTTCTCTTGAACAGAGTCAGTGAGGGGCTCTGCCTCACATGGACTGGGATTCTGTTCCATAGTGTAGGGAGTCTCTGGGTGATGAATCTGTCCCTCCAGCACGTCCTATTTATATCCGTGTTGAGGTTTAAGTCTCTTGCTCTCGTGGCTCTGGTGGATTTGGATTTTTTGAGGTGGAGTATGTCCATTAATTCCGGGTTGGACATGGCCTTGTATGTCAGGCACAGATCACCTCTGAGCAGACTGTATGCAACTGAATAGAGCAGGAGTTTCTTCAGTCGGGCATCGTATGACATATGTTTGAGCCCCTTTATCCTTTTGGTGAGGAACTTTTGGGGTCTTTCCAACTGCTGCAGGTGTCGGGTAAGGTACATTCCGAATGGGGCGTTGTACTCAATCATTGGTCTGATAAGTGAAGAGTACAGGGGTACAATGACCTCTCCTGATCTGGATGTGAATCCCTTCATGATCAGGTGGGCAATGTAGAAGGTCTTCCTAACCACTTTGGCGATGCGAGTGTCAAAAGAGAGGTTACTGTCAACTTGGGTCCCCAGGTCCCTGATAACTTCTTCCGTGTTTAATGGATTACCGCCTATGTGGTAATTAGGGGTTTCCTTGTTTTTCCCAAAGGGTATGACGATACATTTTTTGGCATTTAGCTTAAGGCCATGGCTCTGGCACCAGTTATCCATTTCTATGAGACCTTTCTGGAGGATGTCTGTGTCTGATGGAGTGTCAATTATGGTGCTCAGTTTGCAGTCATCTGCAAATTTTGTCAGCCACAATCCCCCTATGTTTGCCTGCACTTCAGAAAAATAAATGCCGAACAAGAGGAGGCCCAGGACTGAGCCCTGTGGGACACCGCTCGTGACCGGCTTAGAGTCTGACATGGCACCAGCAACTCTAACCCTGTGTGTTCTGTCCTTGAGCCAGTTTGCAACCCATCTTGTGACATATGGGTTTACATCTAAGCTGGTGAGCTTTTCTATTATGCCTGAGTGGGGTATTGTGTCGAACGCTTTTGCTAGGTCAAGGTAGGCTGTGTGAACTGCCTTACCCTCATCAATGGCCTTAGTGACTGTTTAGAAAAAGTCGACCAAGTTCAAGAGGCAGGATCTGCCCTTGACAAAGCCAAATTGGGTAGGATCCAGTGTCTGTAGGTCCCCAATGTCTTTATTTATGAGTTCCATTATGATCCTCTCCATAGCTTTGCAGACAAGGCTCGTCAAGCTTATGGGGCGGTAATTATCAGGGTCCATAGAAGCACCGCCTTTGTGGAGTGGGACCACAGTTGCCGTACGCCATTCTTTGGGTATGTATCCTGTAGTAAGGCTAAGATTAAACAGCAGCCTTATGTGTGGGTTTAGTTCCTCATTGAGTTCGTGTAGCACACAGCCGGGGACACCGTCCGGTCCCATTGATGCTGTGTTTTTTGCTTTAGAGAGAGCAGCTCTCACCTGGGCATCTGAGATGTTTGGGAGGCTAGACTCTGGTGGGATAGATATTTCTCCTTTTGGGGGGGAGGGAGGGGAGAAATTTGCACTGAACCTGTCTGCCAGTATGTTGGCAATGTCTGTGGGTTTAGTGATTTTTTTTATCATTTTGGACTAATTCTGAGCATATCTGGGAGTTTCCACCCAGGTTTCTAACATAGCTAAAGAATGTAAAATATACAATAAGTTGTTTAATTCTAGTAAATTATTTTTACCGAATACTTCCTATTCATCTTCATTATTTAAGACTATAACACCTTTTTATGTATTCTGCGCTGTTCATTACCACTGTGTCCCGGCCTTTGCATGTCTTGCAGCTCACAATCTCACTCTCTTTCATTTTTTTTAACTAGACTATTCACCCTTTTGAAAATTGTACGTTATGTTCCCATTCCCTTGTGTTGCTTAAACAGTTGCCTAATTTGCATCCTGCACATAATCTTAAAGCACTAATAACCATATCATTTTTCATGGGAAGAAGAATGCCAAGTTTCCTCAAATTGAGCATATTCAATTTAAAATGATTTGGCAGTTAGCAGTGAAACTGAGTATGAACTGTTTTCTGTAGTCCAGTGTTTGATTCTCTTGGCCTCTCCCTCCTGTGTAACACTGAGCAAGTCACTTAACCACGTTGCTCTTGGGCAGACTGAAAAAGTTTGAACAGTGCTGTACTCTCAAAGTGTATTGCCATCCTTTCTAGAGGAAACGTAAAACTCTTAATGGTGGGAGTGATGTCTTCATTATATATAAACAGCCACTTGCCTATATAACTATACAGGTTACTATGTTTTCATGCTAAGTTTAGAAAGTAAGTCTTGCATCCTAGGATGACAAGTTGTTTGCTATGTCTCGCAGGAGTAATACCCTAGAGTGAAAATGAATGCATGTGATGATTTAGTAGTGAAACAATAATATTAAGTAGGCAGCTATTCCTCTGTTTGATTACCCAGAATGCTTTGATGCAAGTATATCATTGTCAGTTCCTAAGTTGACATCATTTTGGGGGTGTGATTTTAAAGAAAAAACTTGAGCTGACAATGAAAACATGTCACTGTTTTGTTTTCAAACCACTTGCAACTTTAATATCAGAAGTATATCCAGAAATTAACTAAAACACAGACGGATGAGAAGTATGACAATGCAAATAAACTTTCCATCTGTTCAGCGTAATTTGTGGTCTTTGATGTATTTGGTCTTTACTGTCATCCAATGCACCATAGAAGTGCTCATCTGATTGCCGAGAATGAAAATGCATATTTTAAAGATTAACATCACTGTCTTTACTATTGGGTTAGCAAAATGGATCAACAGTCCTAGTGATAAGCTGGTTCCTGCAGTCAACAGTACAGTGTTTGATTCCTTCTACCTTCATTTGCCTTCTGTGTGACTCTGCGCAGACAGTGCTCCTGAAAAGGGACACTTGTGCCAAGTGGACTAACCTGATTAAGGAATGTGTAAAATTAATAAAGCACTTGTCACAGACTGGTGGATAGTAGGTCATATAGAAAAGTGCTCCTTTAAACACAATTTGTGACAAAATATTAAATTTCAACATCCTCCACTGTAGGAATAATAGTAGGTAAAATATACCCTTATTTAACAAGCTAATGGTTTTGTTGTCCAGCTGAAATTGCAAAGATGTAGTGCCTTAACGTTCCCAGTAGCATTTCCTGTTAGATACCCAAGTATTGGCATTTTTGTTGGGATGAAGACTTTGAAAAGCGCCTCCTCAGGTATGAGAATTTTCTTATGTTCACCCCTGTTCATTTACATGTCTTTTTCTATTCGCATAAAATCATTTCCTTCCAAGTTCTCAAAAGAAATTGAGCAGTCGATAAATTCCTCCCCAGAAGATGCCATTCTATTTGTGCTGGTTTCCATGCGAGTTATTTGACGGGAGGATTGTTACCTATATGGGCTGTATTTTTGTAAGGTATCAAGAAACATCTTTATTAAATGATCTTATATGACATCCTCCCTGTGGTCGCGTGGGTTTCCTCCGGGTGCTCCGGTTTCCTCCCACATCCCAAACACATATGGTGTAGGTGGATTGGACACTCTAAATTGGCCCTAGGTGTGAGTGTGTGTGTGTGTGTGCGCCTTCCATGGAAGGTTGGGCGCCGGGCTGGCAACTCCAGACCATAAAAAAAAAAAAAAACTCCGCTGCCAATCATGAGTGGACAGGTGATCTGCTGTGGCGACCCCTAACCTGGGAAAGCCAAAAGGAGAAGAAGAAGATATGACATAGGCAGTTTTACATTTATATAAATGAAAATAAACCATACTTACATAATCTTAGTTGCAAACATCATACATTACAAACCATTTTCTTTGCCAGTGGTTCTAAACATAATGCAAATAAAGGGGAGAAAGGACACCCCTGCCTGGTTCCTCTGCTTAAGCAGAGATTATCAGAGAGGACCCACCAACTTTAAATTTCATTTCTGGTTCCTCATGTATCCTCCCAGTCAACCTTATAACTTTATCAGGGAGTGCAAATGCTTCCATTGTTCTGCTCATAAAGTCCCAGCTTACTCTGTCAAATGCTTTCTTTACATCAAGGCCCACAAACAGCAGCGATATTTTTCTTTCTGCTTCCCTCTGGATCATCGGTGTTCTGTTAATGTTGTCAAATGTTTGCCTCCCCTCCACAAAACCACATTGATCTATATCTAGCAATTTTAGCATCGCTTTTACTATTCTTTATGTCATTATAGACATAAACACTTTATAATCGTGGTTTGGTATTGAAATTGGCCTGCATGATGCTGAATCTGATGGATCTTTACCCTCATTAGGTATTACAACTACTACTGCTTTCTTCCAGGATGTTGGTGGTACTCTTAAAATACTGTTAAACAAAACCTTCCAGATCTTTATCAGTTTTTTTTTTCCCTCCTAGCTTCCAAACCTCCACAGGAATTGTATCTATTGTGGGGAATTCCCTGTAGAATGGTTATACATCACCATTTTTATCTCATCTCTTCCTGTCCTGTTAGTAACTGAGCCTCTTCTACCTCTAACTGTGGCATGTTTAATTCTTCTGTAAACATTTCCATTGTTGCCTGTTCTTGATTTCCGTGTTTCTCTGCTTTATACAGACTTTCATAGAATTTCTGAAATATTTCTGATACTTCAACAGGATCTCGTGATATCTTCCTTTGTTATAGGCTCTCTAAGCATGGTGACTGCCCTTTCTACATTCTTTTGCATGAGTCTTTTTTGCTAAAAGTTAAAAGTTTTTGTGCTCTAGAGTTATCAAGAAGCAGTTGCATAACAGCAATCTTTGTAAAGTCATGCATACTATTGAAGTAATCCCT
Organism: Protopterus annectens; assembly: GCF_019279795.1. NCBI lineage: Eukaryota > Metazoa > Chordata > Ceratodontiformes > Protopteridae > Protopterus > Protopterus annectens. Next base: position 1,894,452,021 of record NC_056735.1, read on the forward strand.
TATTTTCTGTTTAGCATTCTGTAGTTGCTCCTCCTTGTTCTGTGAGATTCCCTCTAATTTGCAATACTTTAACATTTGTCAGTCCCTCTAAATAATTCTTACTAAAGAATATCACCCTTTTTTTTATTTCCACCCTATTTTTAAACTCCATTTTAATTTTATCCTACTCCCTAGCTATATTTTCAGAAGAAATTTCTATATCCTCTTAATAGCTCCTGAATAATTTTCACTACCCATTCATCCTCTTTTTTCAACAGATGGGTGAGGAAACACCACTGTCTCGTTTGTAATTACCCTGTGTTTTTATTTTAGTTGTTGTTAGTGCATGATCTCAAATAGTTATTGGGTGCGTATCAAGACCTTCAATTAAATGCACATATGCTTGTGACGTGTTTATTCTGTCTAGCCTAGCCCAGTTTTTTTATCTTGGGTAATATGTAAATTCATTCCAAACTCCTTGTACTGGATTCACATCTTCCATGCCAAATATTTTCATAAATTTCTTTAAAAATCTACCCTCCTTTGTTGTATTTCCTTTCTGGGCCTCACAGACACATCTTCACTATTGCAGATCAAATTCCAGTCCCAGCTATAAGTAATATTCCTTGCTGAAAGCTGATTATTTCTCTGAGTTTTCTCAAGCTCCATTATAGCAGTTTTCAGTGGAATATAAATACATGCTAGTGTAATCCCCCTCCCTTGCCAGTAGCCCCTTATTACTGTAAATATACCATTATTGTGTTTTTTAATCCTCTTCTATTACTATTGGAGCTCCTCTTCCAATTAATACAAGTACTCCTCTCTTCCTTTGCCCCATGCATTCCACTGAGTAGCCACCATGAAAACCTTTCTTTATCAAATTCACATGTTCATTTCTTTCCATGTGTCTCCTGTAGTATAGCTGTTTGCACTCTACATGTTTAATATAGTTCATTACTCTTTCTTTGTATATATCTGTGAGACCATTAACGTTTAAAGACATTATAGAAAGCATCATACTCTTGAGATTATTATTCCCACCTTTTATGTACAACAGCTTTTTTAAATGTCTAGTTTCAGCATTTTGTGTTAAATGCATATACTGTTTATCAAGTTGTTTTTTTTTACAGTTTAAGTCATCTCCATTTGAGTCTATGCCACATCTTACAGAACTTTTTGTTTTGTTGAAAACCTTCAAACAAAAATACACACACACTCAAAATCCCCTCTAAAACCTATTAACTTAATACACATAACTATGTACATCTTCAAATATTGACATTTTACCCTCCTAATAGGAACAAATGTTCCAAACTGACAGCCACACACTGACTTGAACTAACCTAAAAGAAAGGTTATCCGTGCTAAGATGCAAAATGCTTTTTTCTGATCATATTCCTAGTTGCCTCTTTTGGTGAGTTAGGAATATTGCAATTTGTCAGATTGAGACCCAAGTAATTAGAATTATGATAGATGACACTAGAATCTTTAAACTTTGGAGGTAAAATACTTGTTACTGTGGTGACTTCAGTACCTTCATTGGCTCGGTACATGAATGGAGGACTGGGGGGTGCTTAATGAGAGAGATCCCCTTTCACTGCAATCCCAGTGGGACTTTTTAAGGCTAAAATGAGGAAACTAATTGTGTGCAAAAGTTTTTGCTGGAAGAAGGTGGTATGTCTGTAGGTGGCTTACAAAATTGTCTTAAGGTTTTGCAGTCTCAGGTGGCAGAAAGATGGGGATAAGAAATCAGATGAGGTTACACAGTCTGAAATGGTCATTTGGGACCTATTAGACCATAAGACAGATTTTGTGGCTGTGTCCTTTTAATTCTACGTATATTGAGCACTCCCCTCTTGCCTAATACTTTTTGGCTTCGAGACTTTGACTGATGAAAGCAGATAGACAAGTGTTAAGGATGAAGGCTCTTTGTGGGTGGGTAATCCTTTGATTCCAAAGATTTTCCTAATGGTACCAGGGGACCCACATACTGATGAAAAGGAATATATAACTTAGCACATTCTGAAAGCAAGGAGACTGCCAAGGTTGGGTCAGAATCAAACAGATGATCTGCTTGTCAGGGTGTTTACAGAGCAGAAGAGGGCAGGTCATTTGGATCGAATGGTCTTCCTCTACAGCTGTATTAACTACAATGAGACTGTAAGTGGGCCCAATTTCATTAGGACTGCGAACAAGGTTTTGAAGTCCTGAGGGGTGTTACCAGTAGATGGAAACATGCAGATGTTAAGATCCTTGTTGGTAGTAGTCCTAACTACAGAGATTTCAGACACAGAGCACCTGATGCCCATCTTGACTTCCAGATCTTGGTGGCCTTTCCCCTCCAGACATGGCAAATGCCCACACCTCCGGTACATCAGGATGTGTTTTTGTTTAAAATTGTCCTCCAGTACCATTTTAGGCCTTTATTGCCATAGTTCATAGCTTATGCATCTGCAGTTCGGTATTTTATGGACTGTTCTTGAGTTCAGTACAGATAGCTATTTCATGTTCTACTTGGTACTATTATTGTTGCTAATAGCCTTGTATTGTCCAGTTAATCAAATGTTGGTTATGTCCTTGAGTATGTCATCATCAGTGAAGGTGGATTTTCTTGAATTAAATAAGATGTTCTTCGTGTTTCACTTTTGCAGTCATTACATTTGGGTAATCAACTGGCAGGTTGCCCTCAGTCGGCCTGATTAACAAAGTCTTGGGTCCTGCGTCAGTTGCTGTCCCTTCTTCCGTGATGTCAGGTCGTCAGGAGTATAAAACATGCAGCCGATGCCATTACATCAGTCTTTCTTGCCGTGCCCGAAGCAGAAGCAAGTTTGCAAGTGCCGGTCCGCCGAGTCCTGAAATTTTCATTTTCGAGTTTCAGCACCGAAGTCTTCAACTTAAAGCTAAGTACCCCGTTGGGGAAACTTTTTCTTGCTCCTTACCGATGTCAGTAAAAGTTAATTGCATTACTTGTGGAAAACAAATACCTCATAAAGATTTTCATTCGTACTGTATTCGTTGCCTAGGCCCTGACCACAGCGTACCTTGTCGGTTTTGTGCTTTATTTAATCAGCGCACTATTTGTCGTCGGTACATTTTTGCCTCTAGATATTTCGGTTCTCTGTTTAATTATCCAGAAATGTCGTCGGTTAGCCATCAGACTCCCGGGATTCTGAAAAAATGCAAAGATAAAGACAGAGACAGGCCGCCGAGGTCTCCTAAGCCAGTCGCCAGTTTGCCGGTACTCAGTGAGGTGCCTTTGCAGCCCCTGATGCCCGCTACTTCTGAATAGCAGGCCTCTACTGAGACCGATTCGGAGTCCGGTATGCCGCCAGATCCTTCACCTATGGAACCCGCAGATGTCTCTACCTTGGATGGGTCCGGAGCCGCTGTGCAGGCACCGGCTTCTGAGGGTGTATTCAGGCCTACAGACTTGCATATTAAATCGACACCGCCTTCATTACTAAGGCCTAAATCTCGATCCATGTCTAAAAAACAAACACCCAGGCCACATGTTCAGGCCCCTATGCCCAAAAAACAAATGATAAAAATGGCTGAAGATCTAATTACTGTAATCAGGGGTAGTCAACCCCCCCCCCCCCCCCCCAAGAGGCCTAGGGCTGAGCTTGATTATGAATCTTATGATCAGGATTCTGTTTCTTCTGACTCTTCTAATGACCTGGATTTGTCCATACCTACTTATGAGGATTCTGATGCAGAGGATTCCATTCCCTGTGCTTCCACTCCTGAGGATTTTTCTTTTGGGGAAACTTTACATACTTTAAGGGAGTATTTCCACTGGGAAAGCCAGGAATTTTCTGTTTCAAAAAAGAGGCTTAGGGATTTCCTTCTACCTCCGCATAGGCCTTTGGCTATACCTCCTGTACTAGACATTGTTGATGTATTCTCGGAATCCAGTATGGCCCCTGATTCCCTGCCACCAGCTCCTAGTAAACCTGACAGATACTACAGGGTTCCGGAGTCCCACAAGTTTCTTTTCAAAAATCCTGTTGCAGATCCAGAAACCATTTCTCAGGGACCCAAGGGCATTAAGGCTTCTACCGCTAAAAATCCTACCTCTTCTGATAGAGACTCCAGGGCGCTGGATAGATGGGGTAAAAAGGTTTATACTTCTACAACCTTGTCAATCAGAGCTTTAAACTGACAATTCCATATGTTAAAATATCAACAGCATGTTATTGAACTGCTTAAACAGAAAATGTTGTTGATTCCTGACTGTATGGAAAATAACGATTTACAGGATTTAATGCATTCTGCTGAACAGGTTGGAAAACATAGTTTGCAATGTGGTTTTGATTCTTTAGAGGACTCCTGTTACTGGGCCTGTGCTTAGATAAGGCATGCTTGGCTTAAGGAGCAATCTTTGCCTGATCATGTTAAAGCTAAATTGTTGGATGCTCCTTTAAATCAGGACTGCCTGTTTGGCAATAAGGCTAAAGAAGTTCTAAAAAAGATGGAAGATAAAGCTAAGTATATGCAAAAGTGTTAGATTTCTTACAAGTGCAACCTCCAAGATTTAGTAGGCACTGGCCTACTAAGAATTGGTCCTTTCCAGCCCCTGCTAGATCCTCTCAAGCCAAACCCGGACACAGCAAAAATCCCAGGTTTCAATCCCAGGGGACTCTCAGAACTAAGCAGTGGGGGGCCTGCACTTCCAAATCTGGAAATAAGACACCCCCCTATAGTAAACAGTTTCAATGACTTCCTTTTAAAATTACCAAGCGCTTATCTTTTAACCACCCCTTTGGGGGGGGGGGGGGATTGCTCTTCATGCAAAGAACTGGGAACTCATAACCCAGGACAAATGGGTTTTAAATATAGTGTCCCAGGGATACAGATTTCATTTCCACATGTTGCCAACACCAAACGGGTGGCCTGATCTGCCCCCAAGTCAGTGGACAGAGGCTCAAAAACAAGTACTTTCCCTCTTAAGCATGGGGGCTATTCAACTGGTACCAGAAGAGGAAAAGGGACAAGATTTCTATTCTAGGCTTTTTCTGGTACCCAGAAAGGACAAATCATGGCGTCCAATTCTGGACCTGTCTACTCTAAACACCTTCCTGGAGATTCCAAAATTCAAGATGCTGACTCCTTCACCAGTTACTTCCTATGTTAGGCAAATATGCCTGGTTGACAACTCTAGATTTAAAAGAAGCATACCTGCACATCCCAATCAGGGAATCTTGCAGAAGATACCTACGCTTCAAAGCAGGCTACTTGCATTATCAGTTTTCTGCACTGCTCTTTGGCTTGTCTACTGCGCCCGGGGTATTCACAAAGTGCCGGACTCCAGTTATTGCATTTTGCAGGCAAAGAAATATTCAAATATAGCCATACCTGGACGATTGCCTAATTCAGGCAGAAAACCAGGGCATACTTCTAAATCATCTGGCGATTGTAAAAAGGGTTCTAACTTGTCTGGGGTACACCATAAACCAAAAGAAATCACAACTGGTACCCTGTCAACAGATTACATTCCTGGGTGCAAGCTTGAATACAACTGCCCAAATGGTTTCCTCACACCAGAGAAGCAAATTAATTTGGTAACTTATTTCAAACAAGTGGCCACAAAAACCCTGGTATCTACAAGACAAATACTGCAAGCGTTGGGATTCATGGCCTCCTGCATTCTTCTAATTCCATATGCAAGACTGCATATGAGGAAACTACAGTGGTATCTAAAAAGTCTATGGAGTCGACATTGTCACAGCCTGGAAACAATGATTCCTATCATACCTTGCCTACGCTTAGAGTTCCTATGGTGGGCAGAAGCCTGCCACCAAAATAAGGGAGTACCATTCACACTACCCCCTGCAGCCCAAACCCTAACTACAGATGCATCACACTATGCATGGGAGGCCCACCTGGCAGGGAAGTGCATTCAGGGCAAATAGAACCAAAATCAAATGCACTTACATATCAATCAAAAAGAAATGTTAGCTGTACAGAATGCTCTGACAGCCTTCAAGGACTACATTCTTCCAGGACAACTAATGGTAAAGACTGACAACACCACTGTTATGTGGTACATAAACAAGCAGGGGGGTACACATTCCTACCCCCCATGCAGACTAGTCATGGAATTGTGGAACACAGCCTTGAGCTACCAAGTGCATCTATAAGCACAATTCCTGCCAGGAAAATTGAATACACTGGCAGACGGACTAAGCAGAAACCTCATGGACCCACACGAGTGGAAACTGGAACCAAGGATTTTCAATATGTTGACAAGCAAATAATGGGGGAGCCCAGATATAGACTTGTTTGCCTCTCCCCAGAACTACCAATTGGACAAATTTTGCACAAGGACTCCCCCCCCCCCCCCCCCCCAGATCTACTAGCTGGACATGTTTTGCACAAGGACTCCCCACAAACAAGCCTGGAAAGTGGATGCTCTGTCCTTCAGCTGGAAACCTATCAGCCTACGCCTTTCCCCCTCTGCCTCTGTTCTTCAAAGTTCTACTAAAAGTCAAACAGGACAAACCAAGGATGATTTTGATTGCTCCAGACTGGCTGCGCCAACACTGGTACACCCCTTCCTGCGCAGTGTGTCGCAAATATCTCCATGGCACCTGCCTCGGACACCTTCCCTGCTGTCTCAGCAGGAGAACCAAATTCTGCACCCTCAGCTTCCAGCAGGAGAACCAAATTCTGCACCCTCAGCTTCCAACATTGAAACTTGCAGCCTGGCTATTCGCTTAAATTCCCCCGTATCATCCCTCAGCTTCCAACATTGAAACTTGCAGCCTGGCTAATCGCTTAAATTCCCCCGTATCATCCCTCAGCAAACCTGTGATGGATGTCATCTTGGAGGCGAGGAGACCTAGTACTCGAAAATCTTATGCTGATGAATGGAAAAGATTCTGTGCCTAGAACCAGTCTTTAGGGATGAGCACAGCAGCACCCACTTTACCTCAGATTTTGCAATACTTAACTGAAATGCTTCACAAGGGCCTGTCTTTTTCCTTCATTAAAATCCACGCCTCAGCTATTTCAGCCCACTGTAACACAACCGCCCCGCTTCTCTCATCCTCTGCTCAAGTAGCATCTCAGAGGGGCAAAAAACTTGAGACCACCCAGGAGAGCCCCTACCCCTGCCTGGGACCTTAACTTTGTTTTGGAGAAACTCACTCTACCTCCTTTCGAGCCAGCTGCTACTGCAGTCTTAAAATGTCTTTCATGGAAAACAGCCTTCCTTTTAGCAATCACTTCAGCTAGAAGGATATCTGAATTGCAGGCCCTTATGGCAGTGGAGCCTTTCATCATCTTCCATGCGGACAGGGTATCTCTCAGGACCAATCCATCCTTCATCCCCAAGGTGGTTTCCAGTGTGGCTCTTAATCAGTCCATTCATTTGCCAACCTTCTTTCCCAATCCACAGAACAAAGGGGAACGGATTCTGCATTCCTTGGATGTGCACAGACAACTAAGATTCTACTTGGGAAGGACTAAATCTCGAAGAAAATCTGAACAGTTGCTGGTAGCATTTGCTGCAGGGGCAGAGGGAAAGGCTATTTCAAAAAAAAACCATTTCTAAATGGATAAGCCCATTGCATTCATTTCTGCTATAAACTCCATGGAAAACCTATCCCCCAGGGGATCAGACCTCACTCCACCAGGGCTGCATCTACCTCTGCAGCCTTTCTCAGAGGTGTTCCTACCAGGGATATCCTAGAAGTTGCTACCTGGAGTTCTGTACATACTTTTACCAAGCATTATCATTTACCAATTTTCTATAAATTCAGAGCTGCCTTTGCCACTGCTGTCTTGCAGGGCCTTATAGCTGGCCCTAATGCTGTATAAACTCCTCCCAACCATAGCATTGGGAATCTACCCAAATATAATGACTGCAACAGTGAAACACAAAGAACGTAGTACAGTTGTGTACACAAACGATAGATGCTCAGCTATCCACACAAGTTTATTCCAAACCACCAAGTGACAATTCGTTTTTGTTAAGCGCTTTCATCTGAATACCAGACTTCTTCAGAACATATACCTCTGTTCATTGAATGCTTTTATACAAGTCATCTGACCCAAATTTTGGCGCCATAAAACATATTTGCATAAAATACTTCCTATCATAAATCTTGACATATATTAATATTAAAACAATTCCTGCAGTGCTATCATCTATAAAACTGTATTACAAAATATTAATAAATACATTGTTCTAAATTTATTAAAAAATATATATATGTAAATTTACTATATGCTTAAAATACTTAAAATGCTAAAATATGTCCTTATAGGTACTGTAAATATGCTGCCTTCCCTACTTAATCAGAATCATACTACCTCAAATTTGATCAATAGCTGAAATGCTATAATAATTGATTAAACCACTTTAATATAATATTATGTACAGAACAATATGTATAGAAAAATATATACAACATAACCATATGTTGGTGAAATAAAAACTTATATTGGTAAAATGAAAACTCATCTGATCCTTCTAATTATTTCATCCTCTATGGGCATTTTATATTTTCTCTCTTCCTGCTTGTAAAAATGGCTTGATGCTGATGTTATCATTAATACCCGGAAAGTTTGTAGCATCTAAATTAATCTGCCATCTACTTTCTTTTAATCCCAATAATGTTTTCATATTCCCTCCATATGGTGTATGTTCAACCTTGTCTATAATATAAAATAAAAATTTGTGACTGTCGTTTGTATACACCATATGTCTATATAATGCATTTCTACTGTCTTTTTTGCTAATAGCGTATTGGTGTTCGTATATACGTCTTTTAAACATTCTCTCTGTCTTGCCTATGTAGAATGCTTGGCATTCTACACAGGTGGCTGCATAAATCACATATGTAGATCTACAGTTACCACTAATACTTGGTAAAAATGTGCATTTGATGTTTTGTAACCTAATACCTTTACATACTTTAATATATTGACATTGTTTGCAGTGTCCACATTTGGTTGTGTGTTTATTATTTCTTGCTGCTGTCTCCTTAGATCTTTCCAAAAGTTTTTTGATGTTGATTCCTGTTTTGTAAACAATTTTTACATCCATTCCTAGTATCGTCATGCACTCTCTATTTGCTACAAACTGATTCCATCTCTCCTTTATACTTGCTTCGATGTGTGTAACAACCGGTGAATATGTCAATACACATACTCTTGAACTATGCTCCTCTAATCTTTTTTCTCTTTGAATATTGATGTAGGAGTCCCCCAACACTGGTTTGTATTTCTTACCCCATTCATCTATAATGTATTGATTAATCCCTTTCAGAGTTTTTTTGGGGTATCCACGATTTAAGAACATAGTATTCATAAGTTCTATTTCCCTCAACATCATTTCTTTAGTGGAACACATCCTTGCTGCTCTTATGCATTGTCCTTTATATATATTTTTGAATATGTGTTTAGGATGGTTGCTTGTATAGGACAAGTAATCATTAGAAAATGTTTCTTTTCTATAGATACAAGACTTGAAACCTGTTTCTCCATGACTGATAAATGTATCTAGATATGCTATCCCATCATTATTTATAGCATATGTGAATCTTAAAAACTCTGTTGTGTTATTGATATAGTCTAAAAATTTTTCTATTTCTGCTCTGGGTCCTTCCCATAAAATAAATAGATCATCCAGGAATCTAGTGTAATACCGAATATGCTGATAATATTCAGAATTGAATACAAATTCGGATTCCCACTCTAACATTACCATGTTGGCAAAGATTGGTGCGCAAGATCTCATTGCAACTCCTCTGGTTTGTTTGAACATTTCACCTTCAAACCTGATGAAATTGTTCTCCAATATGACTTCCATCATTTCAGTTATAAGACATATTCTGTCCCAACTCATGCTGCTCCACTTTCTCAAACTATTAGAGAAGTATTCTAACCCCTTGTCCTTCGGAATACACGAAAATAAATCTATCACATCGATAGTTACAAAAATCAATTCCTTCTTCCAAATCTGAGGGGTTAGTTGAGATAAAAACATCCAGGAGTCCTTTATGAGATGAGGTGTAACCTCATAAACAGATTTAACCCATGTATCAATAACTTTGCCTAAAGGGAAGGTTTTCGACCTACTGCCTGAGATGATTGGTCTAAATGGTGGTTTTTCTATATTTTTATGCACCTTGGGAATTCCCACAATAGTCGCAAGAACTGGATGTTCAACCTTCATAAACTCATATATCTCTCTGGTGATTCTTTTGTCAAGAAGGTATTCTTCCAATAATGCATCCACTTTTTTATATCCTATATTTATCTCATTCAGTGAAGTTCTTTCATAATTGCCTGATTTGTATAATATGTGCCTTATTTCTTTGATGTAATCTGCTGTGCTGAGCATGACAATGCCCCCCCTTGTCTGGTTTCATCAATCTTACATTTTTATTATCGATGAATTCTGTCAGACATGCTTGCTCTGCATCAGTGAGATTACATTCTACATTACTTTTCATTGTTTTGATTTTATACATGTCACTACATACTGTTTTTCAAATAATGCAATGTTAGGATGACTAGGCGGGATGAACGTACTTTTCTTTTTCAAAACACTATATGCATATCTTTCTGTACTTGAAGACTGTTGCTCAAAATGCAAGGCTAGATTCATTCTCCTGCAGAATAACTTAATTTCGAGAATGGTATCTACTATATTGTAACGTACTGTAGGTATGTATTTCATTCCTTTAGAGAATACACTAAAAAATTCCTCTGTGAGACTTAGGTTGGTATAATTGTAAACATTGAAACCATTTTTGATGAAAAGTATTCCATCATTGTTGTTAATCTGATTGGTGACAGATGCTATGAGTTCATACTCATCATTCCCATCTATAGTCTCTTTTCTGTTTATATAAGATATGTCCTCATCTGTCTCTGTAACATGATTCTGCTGTGTACTACCTGCATGGCTGTTTTCTATTACCATTTCCTGTCGTATGCTATCCGCAGAAATATCTTCTATCTCCATTTCCTGTATCTTCCCCCTTCCAAGTTTTTTGATGTCCTATATTCTCCTTGCTGATGAATTTCATTATAATCTTTGCCTTCATGTTCTCTATTTCTATCTGTATGTTTCTGTCTCCCATCTTTTCGATTAGGCCAAATGTATGCTCTGTTGTTTGCATAAATTTCTACATCTCTGTTTAATTTCTTTTCCTTCCTTTGGTATATGTCTATAGCTTTCTTATCTGCTTCAAAAAATTGTTTCTCATATAATCCATTCCACTGATTGAACAACCCATCATTCAATATCTCATTATTGAGTCTGTCTACTTCATCAATAACAAACAGTAATTTCTCATCATTTTTCTGAATTAACATTTTCATATAATCAAAACCAAAGTTGTCAAAGAGCTTATTGAAATCACTTGTAATATCGTCATTTAGTTCATGTCCCATAGGTATTTTAAAAAACCTTATACCTTTGGGTACGACATGTAAGCTCAAACACTTGTTAAAGTATGCGTTTTCAATTTTAATGTTTTTAATGGTTAACAGTTTTTTACCCAAAGAGTAGATTTTCTCCTTAATACTATTTCTAGCACCATACTCATTACCACTTTCTTTTCTAATAGTTTGTCTGCCACCATATTTATTATATCTCTCAAAATTATAATCGTCATTTAAAAATTTATCAAATGCATCATTATTGACATTATCACATCTTGTTCTATTTTCATGTACATTGCCACTAACTATGTTATTAACATAAGGACTTGCTATCAAATCTATACCTTTGTTAGTGTCCATAACATTTTTGGTACATGCTGCATATGTCCTTTTTGGCACTGTCCTTTTGGGACGAGCTCCCAACCGATCCGTTTCGTCTCTTAACTGGAACATGCTGAAATCAAAAGTAAAGTCGTCAGATAACGACTTGCTGTCACGCTCCCTCCTCAATTCAATGTCTCTTTGCTTGGACGTTGACTTGCCATGATTGTTTCCCGTGGGACTCCCTTGTCCGTTAGGTATAGTTATCTGTGTACTCGCATCTATCCTAAGGGCTCCTGGTGTACTGACACAACCATCCCTTGCCACGCGTTCCTCACTCGACGTAAACGAAGGTTGTCTGCACCGCAAAGAATGTTTGGCACCAGTGTTATTTAAAGCGATAGTACGCTCTACGAGTTCCATGAGCTTGCTCATTTCCTCCTTCAATGTAGTTAATTCGTGTCGGATAGACACTAATTCATTCTGCTCCAATGGATCCTGAGTACCGTCGGTGTTCTCCATCCTCAGCTGCAACAACAACTTCCCAATGCTCAAACTACTGAAAATATGAAAAAGGTTGCTGAAGGTAGATCACACAAACGATAGATGCTCAGCTATCCACACAAGTTTATTCCAAACCACAAAGTGACAATTCGTTTTTGTTAAGCGCTTTCATCTGAATACCAGACTTCTTCAGAACATATACCTCTGTTCATTGAATGCTTTTATACAAGTCATCTGACCCAAATTTTGGCGCCATAAAACATATTTGCATAAAATGCTTCCTATCATAAATCTTGACATATATTAATATTAAAACAATTCCTGCAGTGCTATCATCTATAAAACTGTATTACAAAATATTGCAAACAACAGAGCATACATTTGGCCTAATCGAAAAGATGGGAGACAGAAACATACAGATAGAAATAGAGAACATGAAGGCAAAGATTATAATGAAATTCATCAGCAAGGAGAATATAGGACATCAAAAAACTTGGAAGGGGGAAGATACAGGAAATGGAGATAGAAGATATTTCTGCGGATAGCATACGACAGGAAATGGTAATAGAAAACAGCCATGCAGGTAGTACACAGCAGAATCATGTTACAGAGACAGATGAGGACATATCTTATATAAACAGAAAAGAGACTATAGATGGGAATGATGAGTATGAACTCATAGCATCTGTCACCAATCAGATTAACAACAATGATGGAATACTTTTCATCAAAAATGGTTTCAATGTTTACAATTATACCAACCTAAGTCTCACAGAGGAATTTTTTAGTGTATTCTCTAAAGGAATGAAATACATACCTACAGTACGTTACAATATAGTAGATACCATTCTCGAAATTAAGTTATTCTGCAGGAGAATGAATCTAGCCTTGCATTTTGAGCAACAGTCTTCAAGTACAGAAAGATATGCATATAGTGTTTTGAAAAAGAAAAGTACGTTCATCCCGCCTAGTCATCCTAACATTGCATTATTTGAAAAAACAGTATGTAGTGACATGTATAAAATCAAAACAATGAAAAGTAATGTAGAATGTAATCTTACTGATGCTGAGCAAGCATGTCTGACAGAATTCATCGATAATAAAAATGTAAGATTGATGAAACCAGACAAGGGGGGGCATTGTCATGCTCAGCACAGCAGATTACATCAAAGAAATAAGGCACATATTATACAAATCAGGCAATTATGAAAGAACTTCACTGAATGAGATAAATATAGGATATAAAAAAGTGGATGCATTATTGGAAGAATACCTTCTTGACAAAAGAATCACCAGAGAGATATATGAGTTTATGAAGGTTGAACATCCAGTTCTTGCGACTATTGTGGGAATTCCCAAGGTGCATAAAAATATAGAAAAACCACCATTTAGACCAATCATCTCAGGCAGTAGGTCGAAAACCTTCCCTTTAGGCAAAGTTATTGATACATGGGTTAAATCTGTTTATGAGGTTACACCTCATCTCATAAAGGACTCCTGGATGTTTTTATCTCAACTAACCCCTCAGATTTGGAAGAAGGAATTGATTTTTGTAACTATCGATGTGATAGATTTATTTTCGTGTATTCCGAAGGACAAGGGGTTAGAATACTTCTCTAATAGTTTGAGAAAGTGGAGCAGCATGAGTTGGGACAGAATATGTCTTATAACTGAAATGATGGAAGTCATATTGGAGAACAATTTCATCAGGTTTGAAGGTGAAATGTTCAAACAAACCAGAGGAGTTGCAATGGGCGCATCTTGCGCACCAATCTTTGCCAACATGGTAATGTTAGAGTGGGAATCCGAATTTGTATTCAATTCTGAATATTATCAGCATATTCGGTATTACACTAGATTCCTGGATGATCCATTTATTTTATGGGAAGGACCCAGAGCAGAAATAGAAAAATTTTTAGACTATATCAATAACACAACAGAGTTTTTAAGATTCACATATGCTATAAATAATGATGGGATAGCATATCTAGATACATTTATCAGTCATGGAGAAACAGGTTTCAAGTCTTGTATCTATAGAAAAGAAACATTTTCTAATGATTACTTGTCCTATACAAGCAACCATCCTAAACACATATTCAAAAATATATATAAAGGACAATGCATAAGAGCAGCAAGGATGTGTTCCACTAAAGAAATGATGTTGAGGGAAATAGAACTTATGAATACTATGTTCTTAAATCGTGGATACCCCAAAAAAACTCTGAAAGGGATTAATCAATACATTATAGATGAATGGGGTAAGAAATACAAACCAGTGTTGGGGGTCCTACATCAATATTCAAAGAGAAAAAAGATTAGAGGAGCACAGTACAAGAGTATGTGTATTGACATATTCACCGGTTGTCACACACATCGAAGCAAGTATAAAGGAGAGATGGAATCAGTTTGTAGCAAATAGAGAGTGCATGACGATACTAGGAATGGATGTAAAAATTGTTTACAAAACAGGAATCAACATCAAAAAACTTTTGGAAAGATCTAAGGAGACAGCAGCAAGAAATAATAAACACACAACCAAATGTGGACACTGCAAACAATGTCAATATATTAAAGTATGTAAAGGTATTAGGTTACAAAACATCAATTGCACATTTTTACCAAGTATTAGTGGTAACTGTAGATCTACATATGTGATTTATGCAGCCACCTGTGTAGAATGCCAAGCATTCTACATAGGCAAGACAGAGAGAATGTTTAAAAGACGTATATACGAACACCAATACGCTATTAGCAAAAAAGACAGTAGAAATGCATTATATAGACATATGGTGTATACAAACGACAGTCACAAATTTTTATTTTATATTATAGACAAGGTTGAACATACACCATATGGAGGGAATATGAAAACATTATTGGGATTAAAAGAAAGTAGATGGCAGATTAATTTAGATGCTACAAACTTTCCGGGTATTAATGATAACATCAGCATCAAGCCATTTTTACAAGCAGGAAGAGAGAAAATATAAAATGCCCATAGAGGATGAAATAATTAGAAGGATTAGATGAGTTTTCATTTTACCAATATATGGTTTTTATTGTACCAATATATGGTTATGTTGTATACATTTCTCTGTACATATTGTTCTGTATATAATATTATATCAACTGGTTCAATCAATTATTATAGCACTTAAGCCATTGATCAAATTTGAAGTAGTATGATTCCGACTAAGTAGGGAAGGCAGCATATTTACAGTACCTATAAGGACATATTTTAGCATTTTAAGTATTTTAAGCATATAGTAAATTTACATATATATATTTTTTATAAATTTAGAACAATGTATTTATTAATATTTTGTAATACAGTTTTATAGATGATAGCACTGCAGGAATTGTTTTAATATTAATATATGTCAAGATTTATGATAGGAAGTATTTTATGCAAATATGTTTTATGGCGCCAAAATTTGGGTCAGATGACTTGTATAAAAGCATTCAATGAACAGAGGTATATGTTCTGAAGAAGTCTGGTATTCAGATGAAAGCGCTTAACAAAAACGAATTGTCACTTTGTGGTTTGGAATAAACTTGTGTGGATAGCTGAGCATCTATCGTTTGTGTGATCTACCTTCAGCAACCTTTTTCATATTTTCAGTAGTTGTTTGAGCATTGAACAGTTGTGTACACTTACCATAAATGTAGATGTTTGAGTGTATTCACTGTTGCAGTCCTGGTTACCCTCCCTCCAGCCCCCTATTTTTTTCTGGCTGTACCTCTCCTTTCCTTTACTATGCTTAAAAGCCTTTTTGGTGCATTTGCTTTTGGTTGGAGGTATACTTTTGTGTTTATTTGCTCCCCATTAGGGGGCACCTGACATCTGGGGCAAGAAAAACTGATGTAATGGAATTGGCTGCATGTTTTATACCTCTGACGACCTGATGTCATGGAAGAAGGGACAGCAACTGACGCAGGACCCAATACTTTGTTAATCAGGCCGACTGAGGGCAACCTGACAGCAGATTACCCAAATGTAATGACTGCAACAGTGAATACACTCACATCTACATTTATGGTAAGTGTACACAACTGTACTTTTTGTGTAAAACATTCCGGGTATGAGCGTCTTCATTTAGAACCCTGGGTGTGACATTGATGGCTGTATGATTTTGCAAAGATTTGTTCAGAAGACTTTAAGAAGTAGATAATGTTCCCTACAAAACCATTTAGATAGAAAGAGGCTCAAGTTCTTCAGCCATTCTTCTGTGGAATCTTCAAGTTTGTCCTTGGTCTCTGACTTTCCTCCAAGGAAGAAGTACATTAAGACAAAGGCAGATAAGGATATGAGTGATGCAGTTTCAGCATCTGCCCTTTTGCAGTTCAAGGATGTAAGGACATGGGTGATGTAATTGTGGTTTCTAAACTGTTGTGCTCAGTGATGTGGCCCCAGTGAGGTGCATTTGCTGACCCTACACTCTGCATCTCCGATTTCTGAAGTATATTCAAAACTCTGTCAGGGGTCTGTCATGTCAAGGGGACAGACATGTTCCACCAAGACGAGGACCATGTTACGGTTCTCTGAGTACATGCCCTTTTTTTGGATATTTGCAGCTGAATCTTACCTTGTGATTTTGTAAGGGTGAAAGATAGTTATCCCTGGTGTTGAAGCCGGAGATTCCTGTCCTCAGGCCTGGACCTGCAGGGGTGGGTGCCCAAACTAAAAATTTTAAGTTTCACCCAAGTTTTTTTTTTTTTTTTTTTTTTTTTTTTTTTTTTTTTTATGTGACTCAAGTCTCTTGCTGTTCTTTGGATCTAGGACATCTGGCACATCTCCACTCTCCCCTCCATGCCAAGCTATTCCTGAACAATAAATATTTTTCAGGCATTGTAGAGCCTACATCCAAGTTCTGATCTACTCTCTTCTCTCACTGTCCCTTCTGGGGAAAGAAAGAGGGCCTTCTGTCCTACAAAGGAAGAGAATGACCTCTCTGGTACTGAGGAGAAAGACTTGGA
The DNA here is from genome assembly GCF_019279795.1 of Protopterus annectens. Taxonomy (NCBI): domain Eukaryota; kingdom Metazoa; phylum Chordata; order Ceratodontiformes; family Protopteridae; genus Protopterus; species Protopterus annectens. The sequence goes on from NC_056735.1 coordinate 1,894,469,205, forward strand.
ATATCAGTCTCAAATGTCTGACCCCTAAATGGAATGGGGCAGAGAAAATGAAGGTACCATTTCCTTTTGTTTCACTGATGAAGACCGTGTCATTTGAGTGCACTCTTTGCAAGATGAAAGAGCACTTCAGATGAAGAACCAGAGGCGTCATTGGCCCAGAAAATATATTTTGCTTTGTTGGATGTGGATGTCCTTAAACCTGTGGCTATCCCCCAAGTTTTGGGAGCTCCTGAGGATGTTTCCTCGGTGGCCTCTAAGGAGCCACATACCTAGCCTCTTGCCTTAAAGAAACTTGACAGGTTTCAGGAATTTCACAAGTTCCTGTATAAAATACCTCTGGTAGCCCTAGCTTCGTGTCTGTTATTCAGTGAAAGGGTCTTGATTGTTTCCTGCTTCCAGTACTTTTCCAAATGACAAGGAAAGCAGAGCACTAGACTGGTTTGAGATGAATATACACACACCCACTGGTCCTCAGGATTGCTGATTGTCCATGATATATGACCAGGTACCAGCTTACTTTCCAGTCAAGTCAAGAAGATTGGAAAGGTGGTTGATTTAGTCCTTCAGGGTAAAGTTAAAACTCACTCAAAGTGTTTGGTGGGAAAAAGTTAATTGTTGCAGCATCCAGGATGGCAGCTGCAGGGGGGGGTGGGGCAGTTATAAGAAGACATGCTTGTTTGGGTTTGGAACATCTGCTAGAAGATAAGAAGCTACTTTTTAGGAACCCAACCTGTGAAGTTTTTAAGAAAATTGAGAAAAGGGGAAAACTACAATCAGCCTTTTCATTTATCTGTGCCACAGTATGAGAGGAACTGTCTTTCTAAACCTGGACTTTTCTATCTCAGACAAGATGAAGGTAAACGAGCAAAAGGGGAAAAGGTTGGTACAAGAAAAAAATGGCAGGGAGACCAGAAAGGAAAGTTTGGGGTATCAAATGGTCCTTCATCCTTCAAGATGCAGCCATGACTCTACAAACCCCCCTACCCCTAGTTTCCCCTTCTCACCTCATCCCAGAGACAGGAGTGAACTCCATGTCTAAAAATACTGTGAGATGGGTTCTGCGAATCGTATCCTAGGTTTACATATTGCAGCTCATAAGGCAACACAAGGTGCTAGCCATTCCCTGTATGCCAAAAAGATGAAGTGAACTTTGTCCCACACCTACCCACCCACACACACTTCAGGAGCTCCTACTTTTGGGGTAGTCGAACCTGTATCATGGCAAGATCAAAACAGGAAGGTCCAACGTCTCTTCCATCAGGCATCAATGTGTAGGTACTTTGCATCCTTTCAAATCTCACTTTGGGTGCAAATCTTAGGCTCCTCCCCTTACCCACAATCCCCTGCTTGCACTGAATTACCTCCAATTTATTTTTCCACTTGATTGCTTTAGACACATCTCCTGGCTCACTGCCCCTTTTCAGTGGTCAGATAAGTGACCTTTTGGGGGTTCCCTCCTTTTGGGTTCTTTTTATTTCTAGCTTACCTTTCTCTTGCTCTCCAGGACATGTTTCTGGATTTTTGCAGCATTGTTGCAGTTTTCTGCATTGGTGATCTTAATCATTATTGTCATTATTGGCTGTTTTGTTTTATGATTGAGGTTGATGACAGAATGTTGGAAATGCCTTCTAGATTTAAAAGATGCATTGATTGTGGAAACACAGTCCCCAATCTGGGTGCCTATGGTAATCTTGTCTATTGTTAGGTGCCTCACATATAGATAGACTGCTCTACCAGTACTGCTTTAGGAGCCAGAGTGATCACTGAGAAGTTCAATAAACTTGTGTTTAGGGGGCTCCTCCCTGCCACAGCAGGAGAGGTTTTCCCCTTTCCAGCCATCATCTTCATCCACCATCATCCAGGAAGACATCTGATGGGATTGAAGGGTGAAGGTTAAAAAAAAGAATAAAGAGAAGGACAAGGAATGTTATATGGAGAAGCAAAATGGATTCATCCAGGAAACGATCCCTTGACCAGTTGGATCCATCTGTTCTGGCTCTGAGGACTCTTGAGTCTTCAGATTCAGCCTCTGCTCCTGGAGCATGTCAGACGTATGTCTCCGACTTTTGTTTCCAGGGCCCAGATTCTGTCTGGAACCTGTTGGCCCTAGGCTCATATCACCTTTCGGTGTTTAAAAAAAAAGACCCCCTTCCATGGCTTCATCTTTGAAGATTATTGTGGTCTTCCAGGAGTCTCTCTGAGACAGACATTGACAGAATGATGAGGAAGTTCTTGAGGACCCAGATCCAAGTGGGGTTTCTCCCGGCACTGAACTCTGTTGGAGGATCAGGACTCTATCCTTCTTCCCATGTGGATGTTCTTCATAGTCCGTGTTTGCAGTACTGATTCTTGGGTCTGTCTGCCATGCAGGAGCCTGTGACAGGTGTTTGAAGACTAGTGTCTGGATGCTAGGGTATAAGGGGGGCAACTGCAAGTGTCATATTCAGTTCTTCCTAGCTGTGCAGTCCGATTTCCTTCACTTGTGTTCTAAATGCTCACAATCTGTCAGTTTGTTTTTCTAGAGGTTTTCCTTCTTCCAGTCAGATAAGTACCCCATTTTATATTTTCTTGAATTAATTTAATGTTTAAAAGGGGTCAACAACTGCTTGAAGTCAGGGAAGCAAATCCCACATAAGGACTTTCACTCATTTGTCTGTTCTGCCTGTGGCCTCGGGTAGTACATCTGTAGTTGTCCTGACTCTGCAAACTTTTGTTTGAAAACTGTCAAATTTAGGGCTGATGAATTAACTGCCCATTTGGTGTCCCTTTCTTCAGTTTCCCTGGTGGGGTTGCTACCCACTGCTACTGTGGGGCCTTGGCAAGCATCAGCTTCTGCTGCCATTCCGAAGAAATGGAAAAACAAAAGGGCCAAGGGCTCTGACATTTACGAGAGAGCTCCATTTCTAGTTTCTAAGTTGACTGTCTACCCAGGTGAGGTGCCTTTGCAGCCCCACCTGGTCCGGTGACTCCAAAATCCAAACCCTCTGGCATGCCGCCTTGGGAGGCCGCCATAGTTTCTGGTGTACCTACCACTGTTACTATGACGTAGACATTGGTATGATCTAAGATCACTCAGCAGACATCAGCTTCTGATGTTTGCATTGTTGGTCTTGAGGGAGACACCCTGTCTACTTAAGCTGCGGAAACTTTAAATTAAGTTGTGGTTGGATAAATGCAACCTAGGTTATCACTTCTAAATGAGCACACAAACTGAAGTGCACCACCTCCTTTTCTTCACCCTTGCTGTCCAGGCAAGACCTGTTAAAAATAGTACAGGAATTCATGTTTTTTATAAACCCCCCCTCCCTTAGGACCTTTTTTCAAGGATACTGTTCTCAGAATGAAGGAAACTTTTTTAGTTTGTAAAACAAATAGGTCTTACAAGCTCAAACCCATTGCAGGGAACTGCTTTTTTACCTTCTCCCAGGCCACTGGCCATCCCTCCTGTACACATAGTACTGGATGATGTCTTTGAAGACATTATTTTACATCCTGATAACTTACCACCTACTCGTAAGAAACCAGAGAGGTTTTAGAGTGCTTAAATCTCACAAGCACCTTTGCAAAAATCTCAAGGCTGTCCCCTCAGTAGTCTCTACTTAATCTCCAAAAGGTGCAGCTAAGGGGTCAACTAGACATGTCTTACCTAATGATAGGAAAAGCAGACTATTAGATTTTTGAAAAAAGGTTGTACCTCTGCCACCCTTTCAATGAGAGTATTAAATTGCCAATTCCGTATGGTGAAGTACCTGAATCTCTCCAAGACAAAATTCTAGTGAAGGTGGACTCTACTGAGGATAGAATCTTGTCAAAGGAAGTTCAGGAGACAGCAAAAGATGATGTACAAGAGTCTAGGCACTCCCTAAAGTGTAGTTATGACTCCTTGTAAACATCACACAGAGCAGCTGCCTCAGGTTTTGTCATCTGCAGGTATGCATGGCTCTGGACCCAGCCTCTGTCAGATCAGGTCAAAGTTGAACTACTGGATGCTTTAGTAGACACAAAGTTCCTTTCTAGACCTCTTGCTGAACAGGTTTTCAAGAAGATGGGTAAGAAAAGAAAGCAAATAAAAAGTGTGAAGGAATTTTAGCTGTTTCTGCATCTAGGTACAAGTAGGAGTTACCTTTCAAAACCTTGGCTTTTCCCCCTTAGACAAGACGGGGAGGTCTCCCCATGGCAAGAGACCCAGACAATCCAGGAGGTGGCAACCAGAACAGTCGCATACAACCGGGAGCTCCAAATAGTCCAGCCACCACAGAGACCAACTGTGATTATGTTCAACCCCAGCCCCTCCCCTGTACCCCTAACCACCCTGCCCTTCAAACTTCTGGCTGGACTGTCCCCTCTAATTGGTAGAAAGCTGTCACCAGGGATCAGTGGGTCCTCCTCATCATAGAAAGGGGGTACTACATCTAGTTCATAGAAATCCCACCCTTGGGCATTCCAAAACCAACAAAAGAGCAAGGAAAGCCCCATAATGTCTATCATCATGGAGCTACTACTCAAGGATCTTTCTAGTTCCAAGAAAGGAAGGCAACTGAAGATCCATCTTTGACCGCTCAAAAGTAAACAAGTTTCTCAATATCCCAAAATTCAAAGTGCTTACTTTGCAAAAATTAATTCCCATGATCTTTGAAGATACCTTCATAGTCATTCTACACCTAAAAGGCGCTTACTTCAGTAACCCTATAACATGCAGTCACAGAAAATGCCAAGATTTGTAGCAACAGGCTCTCACTTCCAGTTCTCTGCTTTACCATTTGAGCTATCCACTGTTCCCAGAGACACCTCTGTTAACCTGTTCACCTTTCACCAGAACAGACAACTACAGAAGCTGTGCTCCAGAACTCAACAGAGACTTCGAAAATAAATGCTTTCTCTTTCATATGGACAGACTTGTTCTGTATGCATTCCCATCCTTGCCTTTGATCCCCAGGGTACTAATAAAATTCAGTATGGACAGATCCAGCATGATCCCAGCTGGCCCCCTTTTGGCAGAGAGAAGCACTGGTTATCCCTTCTCTTGAAAGTGGGAGATTGCCAGTCCTACCATAAGAAGTAGATCTCCTCAGTCAAGTTGTGGGATCGGTCTTCAGTCTTCCTCTAGCAACATTTAGGGTAACAGCCTGGAGTATTGGCTTTTTACACCTATAAATGTCTCTTATCCCACAGACATGCTTTCCATTCTAAAGGAGGCAAGGAAACTCAATACCAAGAAATCATACCTAGCAAATCATACCTGGCAAAATGAAAGAGGTTTGCCATCTGGTGTCACAGCAAGAACAAGCAAAATATGACCAACACTAAGGTGAACCACTACTGGAAAACAAAAACAATACAATGAACAAAAACCTCCAGAGCTGGAAATGCTGGCAGATTTCAACAGTTTATTCATAGAACACACAGTACAAGAACACACAGCTTTCAGGCAAGAGCCCTTCTTCAATGTGTAAGTAACTAACAATTCAAGCATAACTCAATTAATACCATTCAAATTAAAACCCATGTAACACAGTCGCAATCCACATACAAAATCAATTATTCAAATGCAGTAGTAAAACTTTAAAGAGCTAAAAGGAACATATTCACAGCATGTATATAAAATAATGCACACAAAATATATAATTAATTTAAATTTATTTGTGACCACAGTGGTGCAGTGGTTAGCATTGCAGCCTCACAGCAAGAGGTTCTCTGGTTCGATTCTCTGCTAGGGTGCCTTCTGCGCGGAGTCTGCATGTCCTCCCTGTGGTTGTGTGGGTTTTCTCCAGGTGCTCTGGTTTCCTCCCACATCCCAAAGACATGCTGTAGGTGGATTGGGCACTCTAAATTGGCCCTAAGTGTGAGTGTATGCACTTGTGTACCTTCTGTGGAAGGTTGGGTGCCGGGCTGGCAACTCAACACCGTAAATCTCCTCTGCCAAGTGTTCTGCAGACTTGTTCTGCTGTGGCTACCCCTAATGGGAAAAGCCAAACGGAGAAGATGATTTGTGCAGATACAATTGTCTGTTTCTTAATATTGGTTTAAATCTGTTTTTTAATATTGGTTTAAAACTAGCAGCTGCATTTATACCAGGTTTTTCATCTGCTTGCAATCTTAAAATCCACTTATATATTCATGAACCTCTAATGTTTTAAGTCACCACCCCTTTTATGGTCTAACCCTAGCCTTCCTTTCATTAATAACCTCAGATTTCAGCCAACCAAGTAGAGCATCATCATAACTCCTTAAATTCAATTGTATAGATATATAGGTTTTATATATATATATATATATATATATATATATATATATATATATATATATATATATATATATATATGTATATCTATATGTATATATATATATATATATATCTATATGTATATCTATATATATATTTATATATTTATATATATATATATATATATATATATATATACACACACACACACAAACACCGAGAGAGTGCGTAATATAGAAAATCCTGTTCAACATAGTGGATAGGAACAGTTACATTATGTAACCAAGTATAATAGGAAGACTAATGGGGTAAAGGAAATTATAAACAAGAACAGGGGTATATTAAAATCAATGCCAGAGATTAAATGACTTCTAGGGAATAGACCTAGCGTTACTTATAAGATGTGCTTTAATTTAAAGAATAGTCTTTGTTATAAAGACATAATTGTTGCACATAAACATAGTTTACAGTTGGGTACTTTTCCTTGCCATAACTGTGTGTTGCAAGGATGTAGAAAAAAAATAGTGAATTTACACATCCAATAACTAAGAGAAAATACAGATCTAGACATTATGCAAAGTGTAACACTTAGAATATTGTTTACTTAGCTACATGTAAAAAATGTAGTGTGTTCTGTATTGGGAAATGTGCACGGAAGCTGAAGGATCACATTGTGGAACATGCATCTGAGGTACGTAGAACACTAATGCACTTGCCAAACACATAGATGAGAATGGGATAGACCATGAATTATGCATTAGGTTGGTTGATGTGTATAGGAACAGAAGGGGTAGTGACTTAAATAATAAATTAGAGGTCCATAAATATGAGTGGGTTCTAAGAATGCAAGCAGATGAAAAACCTGATATAAATGCAGCTGTTAGTTTTAAACCAATATTAAGAAACAGACAAATGTGTCTGAACAAATAATAGATTTTAATTAATTATATATTTTATATGTATTGTTTTATTTACATGCTGTATATATGTTGCTTTTAGAGCTTTAAGGATTTGTTACTGCATTTGAATAATTTATTTTGTATGCGATTGGTGCTGTGTCACATGGCTTTTAGTTTGTTTGGTATTAATTGAGCTATGCTTGAACTGTTAGTTACACACTGAAGAAGGTCTCTTGCCTGAAAGCTCTGTGTTCTTTTACTGTGTTCTTCGAATAAATCATTGAAATGTGCCAGCGCTTCCAGCTCCGGAGTTTTTTGTTCATCACAACAGGAACACAAGCCCTTCTTAGGCAGACACCAACTTAGTCTTGAAGTACATTTCAGGCCTGTTTAGACAGAGACTTTCCTACTCCAATATTGAAATACATGTACCTGCAATCTCATCATGTATGTAGAGTGCTCCACCAGTCTTCTCGCACACAACTTTTTCTAAAAGGGGTAATTCACTTGAGACATCCCAGAAAGAACCGTATTCCAACCTGGTATCCAAATTATATGTTAGACAAATTCAGCTTGACCCCTTTTGAACCTGCTACCACTACCTCTCTGAAGGTGCTGACTTGGAAGACACTTTCCTTATAGGTGTCACATCAGCAAGGTGGGTCTTGGAGCTACAAGACCTCATATGTTAAGAGCCTTTCATTGTCTTTCACAAGGTAGTGTAACCCTTTGAACAAAACTCATTGTTTATGCCTAAGGTAGGTAGGTATCAGATCTTGCCCTAAACCAGGCTATACACCAACCAGTTTTCCCAAATTTATAGAACAGAGCAACTCCTTTATTCCTTGGATGAACACAGGCAGATTAGGTACTATCTAGACTGGACAAAAAAACATTAATAGAGCAGAGAAATTACTGGTGGCTTTTGCAGAGTGTAAGCAGGGCAGGTCTGTCTCCAAACAAAACATTTCTAAGTGGACAGCCAGCTGCATTACTTTCTGTTATTCCCACCATGGAAAATTCTACTTGGGCATATTAAAGCCCACCCTTTCAGGTATGGGGCAACTTCCACTGTTTTTCTCAAAGGAGTCGCTACCCACGCCATCATAAAAGCAGTCGCATGCAACTCTTTGCACACCTTTGTCTCCAAGGGTTTTGCCACTGCCATTCTGCAAAACGTTATTTCCTAGGGTCATACAGATGACCTACCACCCACCTGTTGGCTTAGGGAGTTTTTTCTAGAATTAGTACTGCAGCATTGACTATGAAGAACATAATACAAATGTGTCCCATTTACCTTAATTAAGATGTTAAAGTAGGTCAATGTTTCTGAACATACTACTACCTTCCAACCATTCTATCTGCTGACCAGTTTTCTCCCCATTGCTGGATGCAAGGGATAGAGGAGTTCTTTGCCAGTAGTCTTAACTCATCCCCTCTCTGCCTCCCATGATTTTCCTCATCACTCAAATTCGGACACTGGGGAGGTGATGATGTTCTCTGGTGTCAAACTGCTTGTTCACCACTTAGAAAGAACTGAAGATTGCACTGATGGATACCCTTCTTATTCCCTGACATCCAGAAATCCAGATGTCAGTCTTTCGACTTCCATTGGCTAGGGACGATGCAAAGTCTCTGTAAATTGGGTTGGTTGCGGGCTTCTGCATGACAGGAAGATCCAATAGTCTGTACTGTAGCTCTGATCTACTTGAACATCTGCGATTATGGCAAGTGGGAGACAACTGTAGTTTTATTCCTTCCCAATCTAACCTTTGACTGTGGGACACCTGGATCTGAGTGGCACCTGAAGAGTGCCAGTGTTGGATCTGAAGGACTGGACTTCGATGCCAGTTATTTCTTTAACCTAGTTGACTCCAAGCATCTAAGATCTCGATGGGTCTCAGAGCCAGTATTGGAGGGTTGAGGTTAACTTCAAAACTTCTGGAACCATCCCTTCCCCTTGCTGCCTTGGCTGTTGACAGATCTTCTCCAGCTTCTGCTTTGGAGCTGAACCAGATGAGTTCTCAAAACTTTCTTGTCGTGTTCCTTGGAGCTTACAAGGGCAGCATTGGGAACGGTCTCAGTGTTGGCATTTGAGGCCTTGAAGAAAGTCCTCTCTCAGTCCAGGGAACAGGTTTCCATTTGGATCCCACCCCTTCTCCGCCCTCACTGACTTCTTTGGTCTTATCTCCTCGCTTCCTGTTATGTCAGAACAGCCAGCCATTTGAAGTCTTGAGGCAGTTCACATTGTGGACTCTTCCCTGATTTGGAGTCTTCCCTAGAACATCCCATAGGAGATCACTGAAAGCATACTTGCAAAAGGAAGCGCATGCACTCCCCAACCCTAGGTCCCTCCCCTTTGATGCTTTCTCCTTTGGTGAGATCCTTTAACTACTCAGACAGAAAGGGAAGGTGGTCCAACAGTGCCTCCTCCCAGAAGGAATCTGTATTCCTTTAGCTTTTCGGGGCTTGTTTACCCATTCTTTAGGGGGTCCCTTCTATTGATGAACTGGTTGACCTTGTTTTGAGGCAGACGTGGAAGGAACTGGATATGGTTGAACCTATGCCACGAAAAACGCACAAAATCCTAGTTTTTCATAAAGATAGTAAAGATAGTTATTTCTGGAGCAAGGGTCCAGCTGTAAATTCTATGTTGGTATTGGCAGCCACCAAGAAAGAGCTCAAGGAGGAGAACTGTACTGTCCAGGGCACTGGACAGGTTATGGAAGTGAGTATGTGATTCAGTGACTTTTTTACATAGGGCACTGAATTACTTAAAGCATGTTACACAGTTTGAGGGATTGGACTAAAGAGCTATCAAAATCCCTCTCTGGATCCTTCACTGCAGAAGATAGAAAGTCTGTCACTATGCAGCTGTTTGACAAGGACTGGAGGGTAGCCATGTCTATGCATCTTATTTCCAAAGTGGATGATGGTACACCGAGAATGGCTGACACTAAAATAGCTGTTCAGTGGTATATCTGGATGTGTCTCTGCTGGTTTGCAGTATATCAAGACAGTCTTCATTAATGCCTTTTTTGACAGATCCATATTATCTAGACCCAAAGTTAGAGACACTGTCTAAAAGCAAGCAAGAGGGCAAGACCTTTTATGCTGTTGGATGCATTTTTCTACCCCTCAAAAGACTTTCTGTAGAAACCTGAAAGGAAGTAAGAAATTGTGGATTCGCAAGTCTTAAGGCTTTGCTTCAAATGCTTCTGGCAATAGAACCCTTGAGAGGCAGAAGAGATGGGGGGATAATCATAATGAATGTCACCCACGTTGCAAAAATGGACCAGAAAATGAAGGCTTTAACTGTCTCTCTTTTTTTGAAGGGCCTTTTCAACTCTCCTAAACAGTTGTCCAACTGCTGCAATAGGGAGATGCTTGTTTTTTTGCACCCTACTGCCTGGACAGCCATCACCCAAGATGTTTGGGGTCAGAGGGAATTAACCAGAGGCTATACAGTTCCCTTCATTTGCCATCCCACAGTTTAAGAAAACTTCCCAATATCCTACCAACTCAAAAGAAAGCTACTAGACAAATGAGTTGTCCAAGAGGTCCCACAAGACCAGCATGGGTTGAGAGTATACTCCAGGTTCTTTTTAGTGCCAAAGAGAATGTATTTATTTATTTTTTATTTATTTTACATTTGTTGACCAGGATAGTCCGACTGGATACATGTCCATTTTCAGCTGAAGCCCGGGGAGAAAAGCTCCAAGGTAGAACATACAATAAAAATCACAAAATGATTACAAGTTACACACAGTTTACAGGCTCCAGTTGAGCAAGCAGGTAGTATAATCATACATTTTTTTAAAACAGTGTTGACAAATTGACTAGTAGAAACTAAACTAAAACTTGAGACCTCTGGCCTGTTGTGGACCTCAGTCCTTAAATTATTGTGTTAAACAAAGTTCCAGATGATTGATTCATTCCATCTTCTAATAAAGGATGGATGATTGGATGTGCTCAGTAGACTTCCAGTAGGTGTACGCTTGTGTAAAAATGGATAGATGTTTCAGGAGGTTTCTCTGCTTTCTGCTGGGAACCAGTTACTTCCAGTTCAGAGCCCTGCCCTTTAGTCTTTTCACAGTCTCCCTGGTGTTCGCCAAATGGATGGCAGTGGTTGCAGCTCATCTCAGACTGCAGGAGTTCCAGGCTTTCCCATATCTAGACATCTGTTACCACTTCCACCAGGAATAACCTTGTACAAGCCAGGGACTCCTTGCTCCACCTTTGCTCCCAGATGGGGATAACTGTCAACTTCGTGAAGTCAGAACTGCCACTGGTCCAAACCTTAGAGTTCATTAGAGCCCATTTAGATACCAAGTTGCAGATAGCCAGATTACAAGGATCGAGAATTCACACCCTTCAGCATCAAGCGTTTGCTGTGCTCTCCCTTCAAAAATGATCAGCAAGGTCTGTTGTACACCTGCTAGGTTCAGTGACTGCTTCCATAACTTTAGTTGGTGCTTTAGCCAGATTTTACATGAGTGTTATAGTAGACCCTTGCAGTTCAGTGGTTGATGAGATGTCAACCAACATTCATTGATGGCTGGAATCTTTCTCAGGTTGGCCATTCATTCTTCTGCCCAAGCCACAGTGACCATGGATGCTTCGCTACTAGGGTGGGGGCATTTCTTGGGAAAGACTCCAGATTATGTGGTCTCCCCTAGAGGCCAATCTTCCCATTTTCTTGGAGATGAGAGCAGCTTTCCTAGTGCTGCAGGCTTTTTGGGACTTCCTCCCCTGGGGTGTGATTGCCATCCAGACTGACAATACGTCAGTAGTTTAATATATACACAAATAAGTGAGGAGGAGTTCTTATTTGTTGGGTCTAGAGGACATGAGTATTTGGTAGTGGGGGATATCTTTTCATTCCTTTCTGACAGCAATGTACATCCCAGGGAAGTCCAGTTTATTTGCAGACAAATTGACCAGATTGATTCTTCTGTCTCACTAGTGGTCCTACAGCCCATTAGGGGCAGTACATACTTTCAACAGTTGGAGCCCACCTTGCTCCAACCTATTTGCCTCCCTCTCCAGCACCAAATGCAGTAATTAGCTTCCCTGGTCCCCAAAGAGGGAGTGTCCAAGGGATATTATGTTTCACAGTTGGCCCTCTGGTCTCCTTTATGCTTATCCTCCCATTTCCCTCATACCAACGTTTCTGCTGAAAGTGGTAGTGATTCTTATTGCCACCTTTTGGCCTTGACAGGTGTTTCATTTTCTAATCCTAATTTGCCCTTCTTGGGTGCAGGACTCCATTCCAGTTCTTCTCTCACCCGTCCAGGACTCATTATCCAGATGTGGGAGCTCTGAAGTTAACTGCATGATTTCTCCAGTTCATATGATTAGAAAGTCCAGGTTTTCATCTCACTTGTTACCTATTTTGACCACCTTACAAAGATCCTCTCCCAGAAAAGTGCATTAGAGTAAATTTGGGCCACCAGCATGGCTATAGATCTCTTCAGCTCCTATTCCTGCTATTTTGGATTTTTGTCTGGCATTTTTATGATGGAGGTAGTTACTGTATAATTAAAGTCCAGGCAGGTGTTGACTAGAACTCCATTTGAACTGCAGCCACAGTTGAATTAATATTTTTATTGATGGTCACTTCCACATGATGATTTTCAGAACTTCACACCCTTTCTTGTAAGTCCACCTATTTGGTTTTCCACAAGGACAGGGTTTCACTGAGGACCAATCCTTCCTTTCTTCCCAAGGTGGCCTCAGAATCTTCTCTGAAACAATCCGTCAATAATCCTGTTTACTTCACTACTTTTCTAATAAGGGATAGTGTATGCTACATCTTTTGGATGTGGATCAATACTGCATATTTTGGTTGTACTGCACTGAGAATATTAAAAAGACTGACCAATTGGGTTCATCTCTCAGGCAAAATTGAGTAAAGGAGTATCAAAAGTTGCTCTCTCATGATGGTTATCTGAATGCATTTCTTATGTCTATAAGGAAAAGAGGGCTTTTGCTATGTGGCAGTCATAAGCCTCATTCTACTATGTCAGTTGCTACTTCAACTGCCCTTTTCTGAAAAACTCCATTTGATGACATTTGTGCAGCAGCTACTCGGTCTAATGTCCATACCTTTATCTCACTGCAAACTGGGCTTGCAGTCTAGGTCCAGAGAATCCTTTTGTTTTGCCATTCTCCATAAATAAATTTTCAGTGAGACCTCCCAAGATTTTTGGTAGCTGGGGACTCTTGTACGTTGAAGATGGACAATAGACACAACTTTGGATACCAAAGTTAAGTACTTAGCATAATGACAGATCTGTGTGTCTGTTTCTGTCCTCCTCAATCCCCTGTATTCCACCTCTTCTAGATCTCATTTCATGTTCCTTTGGTTCTGGAGCAACTGCTCTGATCTCTTAACAAGCCTGGTCATGTTATTGCATGTATTCCAGGACTCCCTCTGGGCATCTTTAGAAATTATCCCCGTTTTTTGAGTGGATGTAATTATCCTTTGTTATAGGAGGTACACAAACATGATCTGAGGTAATTCAGTGGAAGGAGGAGATGATGGATAAGGGGAGGAGTTTGAGCCTTGGATCTAAAGTCTGAGAGTGGCTGAAGTTAGATCAGAAGTATCCATATGTTGAAGAGGATGTAAGCAGACAGCATGCATCTGTCATTAAGTACATAATATTTGTTTTCTACTTGAGACTGTTCTTAGTGACCAGAAAGGAAGGGATGTAAAGGTCCGTCTTGGACCTCTTGAAAGTCTATAATCTCAATGTAGCCAAATTCAAAATGTTGTCATTGCATGTCTTTCTACCTCTATTTTTGACTGAAACCTTGATGGTCAGTTTAGTTCTCATGCAGCCTATGTGCACATACCTATCCATAAGGATCACATGTGTGGTGCTTCTCAGGTTCAGGGCGTAGTTTTGTCAGTTTAGACCTTTGCCCTTTGGATTGGCTGCTTCACCCCAAATTTTCAGGTAGTACCTGTCTGTAGTAATTACTGCAGGAAAAGGGGCATTCACATTTGCCTCTGTCTAGACTACTACCTCATACAAGTAGTGTCACAGAAAGAAGTTGATAGGGCTTTGCTTTGCACAGTGGACAATTTCTGAAGTGTCAGGTTTCTTTCCAATCGATCCTCGCCTGTCCTAAATGAATGATAATCCTCTAGTCACTTCTGGAATCATGGAGCCAGAAGGCCCATCACCCCCCCCCCCAAAAAATGCATTTCCCGAAGGAGTTCACTGCCTTACCTAGTGAGTGACTTAGAGTACTGGGGTACATAGCTTCCACTGGAATAATATTACCTCTGGCAAGAATAGAAGTGAGAGAACCCCAGTGGTACCAAATATCTACTTGGAGCCAACACTCTGTACCTGAGAGAGACTATTCCTATCTTGTCTTCTATTTCCAAGGAGATAGAATGTTGGTCCACCCATTTCAGGTAGAACCGATGGGTTTCCTTTACCCTGGAACCCAATAGTTGGACCTTTAATTGCGGATACTTTGCATTTTAGCCTTTGAGCATACTTTGGGGGGGGGGGGGGCTGCTCAAAGTTTCAAGGCCTTTCAGATGCAACCCAAAAGAAAAAGCTTTTAAATGTCATTGTAAAAGAGCAGATGGCCCTGGCGCTCTAGGCCTTCACATCAGTCTTGGAAGAAAAAGGGAACTACTGGTGACAACAGACAGTAACACAGTACATCACAAGCAGTGAGGACGTGGTTCCTACTCTTTATGCAGGCTAAATATCACTGCATAGGAAGTAGCCTTGTAGTTGCATTTCATACCTTTTCACAGCTTAACTCAGTAGCTAACCAATGGAGAGGTCAGTGGAGGATCCACATTAGTGCACATTATAAAGAGAGATTTTCCTCCATTTTGGCAGACTAGATAGTGGGTGGGGGAGTTCCAGTAATGTAAATGTTTGCTTTAAACCAACTGAAAAAGTTTGGTTAAACATCGCCAAATAAGTTTGGACAGTAGATGCGTTTTTTTCAGATGGGGTAAGTCTTTTCTATGCACCCTTCTGATTCCCTTACTCCTCTTGATACTCTAGAAGCTAAAGGAAGTATGGACCAAAGATGCTGTTGAGTGCACTGTTTTGGCCCAGGAATTTGTGGTTCTCCCTGTCATGATAGGTGAAGGCTGCCAGCTTAGCCAGATAGAATTTTGCAGATAATTCTGTCATTTGTAAATATTAATGTAAGCCACAGGCTTATTCTCTTAAATGGGAAAAAAATGGTGTTAAATGTGGAACTGCAAAAATGCAATAACAGTGCACTCTGCTGTAACAAAGCTGATAAGTCAATTCTTTGTCAAAACTCAGAGCCAAGATGTCTAGATAAAGGCATTCTGCCTATTGTTTTGAGGCCAGAGTTAATGACTAGCATTTCCATGTATAATTTATTTTATTGCTCTGGTTCCTGACCAGCTGCAAGATCAATGGGGCTATTAACCACTGAGAGTCTGTTAGCCTGGGAACTAGAAAGAAATGATGTAATCTGAAATGAATCAGTGGTACTGCGTTATCAATTTAAGGCCTGAAAGAATGAGAGCATTTGAGCATTTGTCTTGAGAACATCCAACTCACCGCTCTGCCTGTGTTTGTATGCAAGTAGGATTTTAGAACTATGTTTTCTCTTGGTCTAATCTTCCTAATTCCTAGCCATTTCTGTGTTTTTTCTGTGGTGATGTCATAACTTTTGTACTGTATTATTTTAAGTATTTCTCTGTGATCTCTTAACTCTTGACTAGCACTGTGTAGTAAGAAGTATTGTCTTGTGTTTTTTTTATTATTAAATATTTTTGAACCTTTCAACTGTGGCTGTTTTGTGTAGAGATAATTTAAGCTCTAAGAGTACATTGCATGTATATAGTGATACTGTACCAAGTCACTCCAAATAAGTCTCGACTGCTTGGTTGCACTTACCATTTGGATAATAATATTGCACAGTATAATTGGACAGCCTTTCATAAGGGCCTTTGAGTAGGTGATGCATATTAGCTGGGTGGTGGCAGTGATTTTTACCGTATAGTCTGGGTAAAAGGGGCACAGCTGGAGAACCTGTGCCAGCCTTCCCCAGGAGTGTCTGTGTGGTTGTATAAACTCTTATCTCAAAGTATGTGTGTGTCAGCTACTTGGGTAGGGACAATAAGCACTGGTTGGACAGAGAGGGTGCTGGAGGTTTTAGCTTGCCCACTAGGCTGAAATCTGGACCCTATAGCTGTGCCAGTGGGGAGTCTTATTGGAGATCTGGAGAGAAAGGGAGAAACCAGCCCCAGACTGACTGTGATCTCTGTGTGCTCTTAAGGGAAATTGTACTTTACTGTGCATGTATTTATTATCCTTTCCCTGTATGGACGCCCCTCACTGGTGTATAGTGGTGAGGATTGAGGCTCCTTGATTGCTGGGCCAGTGCACGGGCGTCACATATTAATTGTTTGGCAGTGGTGGGATATCCATACCAGATATTAATTGGTTGGCAAATACTAATTGGCTTGTAATGGTGTGGGTAGAGTGAATTCCTGTAGTTTGTGTACAGTGATCACTGAAGGTGTTTTGTACTCTAAATCAGCCACGCAGTGAATACTTGGAGTTCAGATCACAATTGTATTTCTTTTGTTTGCTTAGTTAGTCAGCAAGAGCTGGCAGCATATCAGCAGAGGAGTAGGGAAAGTTGACAAGGAGCCAGATGGCTGAGATATGCCAGGCTAGGGGACTGGTGCATGGAAACCTGACTAAGGCAGACATGATTGCAGCTTTGGTCACAGCTGCATCAGAAAACAGCAACCAGGAGGATGATCAGACTGACGGTGGAGATGTACCTCCCTCAGAGAATGGACTGCTCATCCTTTCTGCAGAGGACTTAAAAATCCATCTGGAGCTAAAGAGACTTGAGTTGGAGGCCAGGCATTTGGAAATAGAAGCAGCTGAGAGAGTGAGACGTCTGCAGGCTGAGGAGAATGAGAAACTGCTACGCCTGGAAGCTGAGGAAAAGGAGAGGCAGGGGCAGCATGAGAAGGAGATGCTGACTCTTCACCAGAGTCATGGAGGTAATGGGGAAGGGAGTAACTGGACCCCAGAAGCACAAACGGGCAGCAAATTTCTTCCACAGTTTAAAGAGGGGGATAATTTTGATAGTTTCATTTATATGTTTGAGAGGGTATATAAACAGTATGATGTTGACCAAAGACTCTGGGTACGGTTCCTGACCCCCCTTACTCCATGGTAAAGCTGTAACTGTATTGTATGAACTTGGTGATTGTGAATATTTTGATTATACTGCTGTTAAAAATCAGTTGTTAGAATGTTTTAAGCTAACACCTGAAACATATAGGAAAAAGTTTTGTGAGCATAGACGCAAGGCGGATGAAAGTGTGTGTGAATATGTTTCTGAACTGAGCACTTATTTTCATAGATTGATGAGTGGATGTCAGGTCACCACTTTTGAAGGGCTGGCAGACCTTTTGTTGAGGGAACAAGCCCTTGGCACTTTGCCTGAGGACATGAGGATCTGGTTAGCTGCTTGACAATGTGCTACTTCAGATGAGTTGGGGAAGAAGGAAGACCTATACCTAGCAAGAAGGGCATCCCTGCACAGGAAATTGACCATCAGTGCTGCTCGTGGGTCTAAAGGAAACACCGCAACAGACCTCGCACGTCTAAAGGAACCCATGGTGGGCAGCACAGACTGCCCCAACAGAATCTTGCCAGTAGCAGGGGAAGCCACTAGTTCAGGTACATGTCCAGTACCTAGGGTTAAAGGTTTTGAATGCAACCAGTGGGGCCATGTGGCATACAGGTGTTCACGGAGAAAAGGTGGGGAACAAAAGGTGAGAGAGCCAGTAGTTGGGGAAGACAAAATGCCAGTAGTAGGCTGTCTTTAGACAACAGGGGTACCGAACTGCCATCGTGCAGATGTCCTGATAGGGAAGGATTTGGATGAGGCAGTACCATGTGCTTATGCAGTTACACGCAGTCAGGCTTGGAGATAAGCATGTGGATCTGGTAGCCTGGGGAGACCCAGACAGACTGCATACTTGCAGCCAGGACTGGTGAGGTGGTTACTTCAGGGAGGGAGCTACTCTATAGCAGTGAGACTAAAGGTGAGCCACAGCTGCTTGTGGGTACTGATGTTCCCTTGGACGGAGTGACTGCAAAGGTAGAGGTGAGTAGTAGTAGTACCCAGGCTGACAGTGAGGCACCACTCTCAGAGGATGCCAGACTTCCTGTTGAAGGGGGAGCTGTGAAGGGTTACAAAGAGAGAGTTGAGACAGGCTCAGCTCTCAGACCCTACATTGCAAGGCCTGAGACAGGTAGCTAGTAAGGCACCAGATTCTCAAGGGAAGGGGGAGTCTGTATACTGGGACTAAGGGTTACTGTATAGAGAGTGGACCTCTCAGGGAGGGCTAGAAGGTGAGAGAATACAGCAGTTGGTAGTGCCTAGAGCCTACCATCTAGTGCATCTAGCCATAGCCCATGATATTCCCTTTGCAGGTCATATGGGCATAAAACGTACAAAGAGACATATTATGCAGAACTTCTATTGCCTGGAATTTACAGAGATGTAACAATGTACTGCAGGACCTGTGAGCAGTGTCAAAAGGTAGGCAGGGCAGGAGACAAGGTGAGAGCTCCTTTGATGCCTTTGCCTGTGATTGAAGAGCCATTTCAGAGGGTAGATATGGATATTGTGAGGCTTCTGAGTACCCCATGTTCCACAGGGGGAAAGTATATCCTAGTGGTAGTGGATTATGCTACACGATACCCTGAGGCAGTAGCTCTGCACTCCATTGAGGCAGAAAAGGTGGCAAATGCTTTGTTAGAGGTTTTCAGCAGGGTAGGTTTCCCAGAAGAAATACTGACTGACAGAGGTGCCAATTTCATGTCAGGTCTGATGGCTTGTCTGTGGAAGTACTGTGGGGGGAAACACATGAAGACCACCCCCAGACTAATGGTCTGGTTGACAAGTTAAACTCTGCAATCAAGTCCATACTACAGGCATTTGCAGACCAGTTTGGGAGGGAGTGGGACAAATATTTGCCCCATTTGTTTGCTTACAGAGAGGTTCCCCAGGAATCCACAGGTTTTTCACCCTTTGAGTTGCTGTATGGGCATAGGGTGAGGGGACCTCTAGATTTAATTCCAGATGAGTAGGAAGGTGAGTGTGAACCTCACAAGGAGTCTGTTGTGGCGTAGGTCCTAAACCTCCGGACAAGGCTCAGGAAACTCATGGGCTTTGCCCCGGAGAACCTGGCAGAAGCCCAACAACAGAAAAAGGTGTGGTATGATAGGAATGCTCGAGCTAGAGTATGCTGTGGGGCAGCAGGTAATAGATGTTCTTCGTGCTTCACTGTTGCAGTCATTACATTTGGGTTATCTGCCTGCAGGTAGCCCTCGGCCGGCCTGAATATCAAAGTCTTGGATCCCTGCATCGGATGCTGTCTCTTCTTCCATGACGTCAGGTTGTCAGGGGTATAAAACATGCAGCCGACGCCATTACATCAGTCTTTCTTGCCGTGCGGTGCCAGAAGCAGAAGCAGTTCGCAAGTGCCAGTCTGCCAACTACTGAAATTTTCGTTTTCGAGTTTCAGAACCAAAGTCTTCAAAAAAGCTAAGTACCCCGTTGGGGGTCCTTTTTCTTGCTCTAAACCAATGTCAGCAAAAGTTAACAATTGTATTACCCGTGGAAAGCAAATACCTCCTAAAGATTTTTATTCATACTACATTCCTTGCTTAGGCCCAGACCACGACGCCCCTCGCTGTCAGTTTTGTGCCTTATTCAACCCACGAATTATTCGTCGTCTGTTTATTTTTGCAGCAAATTATTTTGGTACTCTGTTTAACTATCCAGAAATGGCTTCGTTAAGCCATCTGACTTTCCGAAAAACGTAAAGATAAAGACAGACCACATAGGTCCAAAGCTGCCAATGATGCTCCTGTTAAGCTAGTCGCCAGTTCACCGGTACTCAGGTGCTTTTGCAGCCCCTGATACTCGCTACTTCAGATTTGCAGGCCTCTACTGAGACCCATTCGGAGTCTGGTATGCCGCGAGATGCTTCTTCGACTATGGAATCTGCGGATGTCTCTACCTTGGCTGGGTCTGGAGCCGCTGTGCAGGCACTGGCTTCTGAGGGTGTATTCAGGCCTACAGACTTGCATTTCAAACCGAAGCCATCATCTTCAAGGCCTAAAACTTGACCAATGTCTAGAAAACAGACATCCAAACCGCATGGTCAGGCCCGTATGCCTAAAAAACAAATGCTAAGAATGGCTGAAGACCTTATTACTTTAATTAGGGGAAGCCAGCCTTCTTCCTCTGAGATCTAGAACTGATTTTCCTTCTGATTCTTCTGATCAGGATTCTGAAATTTCTGTTTCTTCTGATTACCAGAATTTGCCCTTATCTACCTATGAGGATTCTGGTGCAGAGGATTCCATTCCCTCTGCTTCCCCTCCAGAAGATTTTTCCTTTGAAACCTTGCATACTCTTGGGGAGCATTTCCGCTGGGAAAACCAGGATTACTCTGACTCCAAAAAGAGGCTTAGGGAATTCTTACTCCTCCCTCAACACAGGGCTTTAGCTATACCTCCTGTCGTGGACATTGTAGATGATGCCTTCTTAAAATCTAGCCTGGTCCCAGACACTTTACCTCCAGCTCCCAGGAAACCTGACCGGTATTAGAGAACCTGACTCTCACAAGTTCCTCTTCAAGAATCCTACTGCGGACCCAGAGACCATTTCCCAAGGACCTAAAGGCATTAAGGCTACTACTGCCAAAAACCCTACCCCCTGTGATAGGGATTCCAGGGCCTTGGACAGATGGGGTAAGAAGGTATATACTTCTGCTACTTTGACCATTAGGGCCTTAAACTGTCAGTTTCATATGTTAACGTATCAGCAGCATATTATGGGACTACTTAAACAGAATATTTATGTTGATTCCTGACTGTGCTGAAAATAAAGAATTACAGAATTTAATGCTTTCTGCTGAACAAGTTGGCAAACATACTTTGCAATGTGGTTTTGACTCTTTAGAAGCATCTTGCAGGGCTGCTGTCACTGGGTCTGTTCTTAGAAGGCATGCTTGGCTTAAGGAGCAAAATTTGCCAGATCATGTTAAAGCTAAATTACTGGATGCACCCTTAAACCAAGACTGCCTGCTTGGTAACAAAGCAGAAGTCCTTAAAAAAAATGCAGGAAAAAGCTAAATCTATGCAAACCGTTAAAGATTTCCTGCAAGTACAGCCTCCCAAATTTAGCAGGCATTGGCCTTCAAAGAATTGGTCCTTTCCTGTCTCTTCCAGGCCTTCTCCGTCCAAACCCAGGAACAGCAGACCACCTAGGCTACAGTCTCAAGGTACTCGCAGACCTAAGCAGTGGCGGGCTCCCACTTCCAAAGCTGGAAGTAGTAAGATTCCCCCCCCATGGAAAAATGTCAGTGAGTTGACCTTAAACCTTCCAAGCCCTGCTCAACTGCCTTAGGGGGAAAGATCGCCCAGCATGCAAAAAACTGGGAACTCATTACCCAGGACAAATGGGTTTTAAATATAGTTTTCCAAGGATACAGATTCCACTTCCGCACTTTACCAGCCCCTAACAGTTGGTCAGACCTACCCCCAAATCATTGAGCAGAGGCTTAACAGCAGGTTCACTCTCTTCTAAGTATCAGGGCTGTTCAGCCTGTCCCAGCAGAAGAAACAGTACAGGGTTTTTACTCAAGACTTTTCCTGGTACCCAGAAAAGACAGCTCCTGGCGTCTTATCCTGGACCCCTCTATTCTAAACACCTTTTTGTTAATCCCAAAATTCAACATGCTAACACTTCAACAGCTGCTTCCTATGCTAGGCAAAGATGCCTGGTTGGCAACCTTAGACTTAAAGGAAGCTTACCTGCACATTCCAATAAGGGAGTCCTGCAGGAAATACCTATGCTTCAGTTCTCTGCACTTCCCTTTGGCTTATCTACTGCGCCCAGGGTATTCACAAAGTGCCTAGCTCCAGTCATTGCATTTTGCAGGCAAAGAAATATTCAAATATACCCATACCTGGACGATTGTCTAATTCAGGCAGAAAGCCAGGACATGCTACTAAAACATCTGGCATTTGTAAAGAAACATCTAACCTCACTGGGGTACACCATAAATGAAAAGAAATCTCATCTAGTACCCTGCCAACAAATTGTATTCCTGGGAGCAAGCTTGAACACAACTTCCCAGATGGCTTACCTCACGCCAGAGAAAAAGTTTCACGGCCTACTTCAAACTACTGGCCACAAAGACCCCGGCTATCTGCAAGGAATATCCTGCAAGCCCTGGGGTTCATGGCCTCTTGCATTCTACTAATTCCATATGCAAGACTGCATATGAGGAAACTACAATGGTATCTAAAAAGCATATGGTGACAACATTCTCAGGACCTGGAATCAATGATTCCCATCATTCCTTGTATAAAGACAGAGTTCCTTTGGTGGGCAGAGGCCTGCTGCCACAACAAGGGGCTCCCATTCACTCTACCCCCTGCCACCCAAACCCTAATAACAGACTCCTCAGTCTATGCATGGGGGGGGGGGGTGCGCACTTGGCAGGGCAGTGCATTCAGGACAAATGGAACCAGAGTGAGATGCACCTGCATATCAATCAAACAGAAATGTTCGCTGTACAGAATTCCCGACAGCCTTCAAGGACCACATTCTTCCAGGAGAATTATTTGTAAAGACAGACAAACACCACTGTTATGTGGTACATAAACAAGCAGGGAGGAACCCATTCGTACCCTCTCTGCAGACTAGCCATGGCTCTGTGGAACACAGCCTTGAGATAACAAGTGCACCTACAAGCTCAATTCCTGCCAGGCAAGCTAAATTCACTGGCAGACGACCTAAGCAGAAATCTCATGGACCCACACGAGTGGAAACTGGAACCAAAGATATTCAACATTTTGAGAAACAAATGGGGGAATCCAGAGATAGATCCGTTTGCCTCCCCTCAGTACTACTAATTGGACATATTCTGCACAAAAGCTCCCCACAGTCAAGCTTGGAAAGTGGATGCCCTGTCCTTCACCTGGGAAAGCCTGGCAGTTTATGCCTTCCCCCTCTGCCTCTCTTCTCAAGTTCTGCCAAAGATCAAACAGGACAAACCAAGGACAATACTTATTGCACCAGACTGGCCATGCCAGCACTGGTACCACCTCTTGCACAGTATGTCACTGCTGGAACCATGGCATCTGCCTCAGACCCCCTTCCCTGCTGTCCCAGCAGGAGGGCCAGATTCTGCACCCTCCGCTTCAAACCTTGAACCTTGCAGCCTGGCTAATTCCTTGAGCTCTCCAATAGCATCACTCAGTAAGCAGGTGCTAGATGTCATTGTGGAGGCAAGGAGGCCTAGTACTGGAAAATCCTGTGCTGAAAAGTGGAAAAGATACTGTTCCTGGAGACAGACTTGGAATGGGCACAACAGTGCCCATCTTACCGCATATTCTTCAGTACTTAACAGAGATGCTCCACAAGGGCCTTTCCTTCTCGTCAATTAAAATCCATGCCTCTGCCATTTCAGCACATTATAATATTGAACCACCCCTCTTCTGTCACCCCCTGCTAAAACAATTACACAGAGGGGCCACAATTTTAAGACCACCCAGGAGAGCCCCTACTCCAGCCTGGGACCTTAGCTTTGTATTGGAAAAGCTCTCTACCTCCTTTTGAGCCAGCTGAAACTGCAGAGTTGAAATTCCTTTCTTGGAAAACAGCCTTCCTTCTAGCCGTCACTTCAGGAAGAAGAGTGTCTGAATTACAGGCCCTCATGGCAGTGGAGCCCTTCATTATTTTCCCTGCAGACAGGGTGTCCCTCAGGATCAATAATTCCTTTATGCCCAAGGTGGTGTCTAGTGTGGCCCTTAATCAGTCCATTCATTTGCCTACTTTTTTCCCTAATCCATAGAACAAAGGAGAACGAATACTGCAGTTTTTGGATGTGCACAGACAGCTAAGATTTTATTTGGACAGGACTAAGCCTCTCAGAAAATCAGAACAGCTTCTAGTTGGCTTTGCTGCCGGAGCAGAGTGGAAGGCCATTTCAAAGCAAACCATTTCTAAGTGGATAGCCCATTGCGTTCATTTCTGTTATAAGCACCATGAAAAACCTACCCCACAGGGGATAAGATCCCATTCCACCAGGGCTGCATCTACCTCTACAACCTTTCTCAGAGGTGTCCCTACCAGGGACAACGTAGAAGCTGATACCTGGAGCTTTGTACATACCTTCACCAAGCATTACCACATGCCTATTTTTTCTAAATCCAGAGCTGGTTTTGCCACTGCAGTCTTGCAGGGCTTAATAGCTGATCCTAATGCTCTCTAACTTTCTCCTCCCTTTCTTAGCTTTGGGAATCAACCCAAATGTAATGACTGCAACAGTGAAACACGAAGAACATAGTACAGTTGTGTACACTTCCCATAAATGTAGATGTTCAAGTGTATTCACTGCTGCAGTCCTGGTTCCCCTTCATCCAGCCCCCTGACTTCTCTTGGCTAGACTTTTCTTCTTGTTTAGTGCATTTCAGCTTTCTGATGTATCTGCTTTTTGTTGGAGGTGTAACCTAACATATAATTGCTTCCCATTGTGGGGGCACCTGACATCTGGGGCAAGAAAAACTGATGTAATGGCATTGGCTGCATGTTTTATACCCCTGATGACCTGACGTCTTGGAAGAAGAGACAGCATCTGACGCAGGGATCCAAGACTTTGATATTCAGGCCGGCTGAGGGCTACCTGCAGGCAGATAACCCAAATGTAATGACTGCAGTAGCGAATACACTCGAACATCTACATTTACGGTAAGTGTACACAACTGTACTTTCTCATTCCTGTCTGACACAACAAGCTGCAAGCAGCTTAGGTGGGACCCTACAAGGTGGTAAGAAAGGTAAGCAATGTTAACTACATGGTGGAACTGCTAGGCAGGGGCACAAATTGTACCATGTTAACATGATTAAACCTTACCATGATAGGGAGGCCCTTGTGCTGAGCATTGGCAGTGGATTGCGGGAGGAATCTGAGGGAGATCTGGTAATTGATCTCCTCAGTGAGGCTCAGACAGACACCTCAGTGGAAGGGGTAGCAATGTCCCAGTAGCTATTTTCTACCCAGTTTGAGAAATCTGAGCATTGTTACAGGAGTTTGGGGACATATTCACTGGGAAACCAGGGTGCACCCACCTGGTGCAGCACCAGGTGGAAACCGGACCCCAAAGGCCTATTATGTAGGACCCTTATAGGGTGCCTGAGAGTGTCAAACAGACTCTAAGGGAGGAGATACAGGAGATGTTGGAACTAGGGGTGATTCAAGAGTCCAACAGTCCCTGGGCCTCCCCAGTGGTGCTGGTACCAAAGAAGGATGGCAGCACCAAGTTCTGTGTGGACTACAGGAAATTAAATAGTCACACATAGTCAGATGCTTACCCCCATGCCTAGGACAGATGAGGCCCTACAGCAGCTGGAGGGCTAAGTATCTTACAACCATTGATGTTACCAAGGGTTACTGGCAGGTGCCCTTGACACCCAGTGCTAAAGAGAAGTAAGCCTTTGTGACTCCTTTTGGCTTGTATGAGTTCACTGAGATGCCCTTGGGATGCAAAATGCCCCAGTGACTTTCCAGAGGCTGGTAGATCATATCCTAGCAGGAGCAGGAAGGGTTTGCCCTTGCTTACCTAGATGTTATTGCCATCTACAGCCATTCCTGCCAAGAGCACCTTCAGCATGATAGGGAGGTGCTGAGGAGACTACAGAAGGCAGGGTTGACAACTAAGCCCAGCAAATGTTAGGTGGGTATGACAGTGGTCTCCTACCTGGGGAGTGGTAAGAACCTACCAAAGTAGAAGCCATTCAGGTATGGCCTGCACCTGGTGCCAAAAAGCAGGTGAGGGCATTCTTAGGGACAGCAGGGTACTACAGAAAGTTTGTCCCCATTTATAGTACCTTAGCTGCTCCCCATACAGCCCTGATGAGGAAGAACAAGTCAGGTAAGGTAGTGTGGACCCCAGCATGTGAGCAGGCATTCCAGGAGCTTAAAAAATCTTTGGGTGGACCCCCTGTGTTAGCCAGTCCAGATTACAGCAAATAATTTGTTGTGCAGGTGGATACTTCGAACCATGGGTTGGGGGCTGTGCTTAGCCTGATTTCTTCAGAGGGAGAATCACCCAGAGGTTTATCTCAGTCATAGGCTCCAACGCAGGGAGGAATGCTTTGCAGTTGTAAAAAAGGAATGTCTAGCCATAGTGTGAGCACTGCAGAAACTTCAGCCTTATCTGTATGGAAGAAAATTCACTGTAGTGACAGATCACAAACCCCTAACATGGTTAAAACAGAGCCAGCCAGCAAAATGCCAAGTTGCTAAGATGGAGCCTAGGGTTGCAAGCATATATGTCAGTGCAGCACGGCAGCAGGATTAGCAATGCCAGTGCAGATGGGCTGTCAAGATAGCGAATGGGGTAAGGTATACTCTGATAGATCTAACCCCCTCAAGCAACGTTTCGCAAGGGTCATTTGAAAAACTAGCTTGATTTCCCCAGGGGGGAGATGTGTGACGATAGGTGAAGGCTACCAGCCTTGCCAGATAGAATTTTATTGATAATTCTGTCCTTTGTAAACATTAATATAAGCCACAGGCTTGTTCTCTTAAATGGGAAAAAATGGTGTTAAATGTGGAACTGCAAAAATGTAACAGCACACTCTGCTGTAACAAGGCTGGTAAGTCAATTCTTTGATGTCAAAACTTGGAGCCAAGATGTCTAGATAAAGTATTATGCCTGTTATTTTGAGGCCAGAGTTAATGGCTAGAATTTGCATCTAGCTTCTTTATCTTTCGGCTTTTCTCTGTTACGGGTCGCCACAGCGGAACTCCAGTCCACAAATGATTGGCAGTGGATTTTTATGGCACTGAGTTGCCAGCTCGATGCCCAACCTTCAAAGAAGGCACACCCATTCACGTACAAACCTACCTGCATCTCTTTAGATGTCTCATCACTATGGGGAGGACATGCAGACTCCACATAGAAGGTGCTCCAGCTGTGAATTGAACGGGAGACCCTGTTGCTGTGAGGCGACAATGCTAACCGCTGCTAGAATTTGCATGTATAATTTCTTTTATTGCTCTGGTTCCTGACCAGCTGCAAGATCAAAGGGGCGATTAACCTTTGAGTGTTTGTTAGCCTTGGAAACAGAAAGCAATGCTGTAATCTGAAATGGATCAGTGGTACTGTGTTATCAGTTTAAGGACAGAAAGATCGAGAGCATTTGAGCATTTGTCTTGTAAACATCCAACTCGCCACTGCCTGTGCCTGTATAAGTAGGATTTTAGAACTGTGTTTTCTGTTCGAAATAGCTAGGAATTAAGAAGATTCGACTAAGTGTTTTTCTGTGTTGATGTCAGAACTTTTCTACTGTATTTAAGTATTTCTCTGTGATCTCTGAACTCTTTACTAGCACTGTGTAGTAAGAAGTATTGTCTTGTGTTTTTATTTATTAAATATTTTTGAACCTTTCAGCTGTGGCAAGTCACTCCAAGTAAGTCTCGACTGTTTGGTTGCAGTTACCATTTGGATAATAATATTGCACAGTATAATTGGACACCCTTTCATAAGGGCCTTTGAGTTGGTGATAAATATTAGCTGGGTGGTGACATTGATTTCTACCATATAGTCTGGGTAAAAGAGGGACAACTGGAGAACCTGTGCCAGACTTCTTTAGGAGTGTCTGTGGGGTTGTATAATATATAATCTTATCTCCGTGTGTGTGTCAGCTACTTGGGCAGGGACACAGCCCTGGTTGGACAGAGAGGGTGCTGGAGATTTTAGCTTAACCACTAGGCTGAGATCTGGACCCTATAGCTGTGCCAGTGGGGAGTCTTATTGGGGATCTGGAGAGAAAGGGAGAAACCAGCCCCAGACTGACTGTGATCTCTGTGTACTCCTAAGGGACATTGTAGTTTACTGTGTGTGTATTTGTTATCCTTTCCCTGTATGGACACCCCTCACTGGTGTTAGTGGTGAGAATTGAGACTGCTTGATTGCTGGGCCAGTGTATAGGCATCACACTCCCTCCCAGTGGAGATGTCCTGGAAAAAACTCTGCATGCTGCCTGTGCAGGTTGACCTCATGTCAAGAACAAAGGGGCCCATATATTCATTATTCTGGAAACTTTGCTGTTAATAGCCTGAATGATTTCACCCTTTTGTTTATCAGGCACTATTTCATTGAGAATGTGCATAATATACTTGGGGTTAGGAAGCCTACCACTAGGCACTCCTGCTTATGCAAACAGAAGAGGCTTTCTTTCTGGTGATGCAAAAAGAAGCAAGGCCTTCAGCACAGCATTGGTTTGTCTCTGTTTCTGCTGTACTTGTGATGCATCACCTCTGGGCCAGTAATCAAGAAGCCTCAATCATCACCACTGGCACCTGTGGGGAATGTTCACTGTGAGGATAACCGGTACATACACAGTATCTCCATTTGCAGCTCTCTGCATCAAGCACAGTTTCCCTTAAGAACCCACAGGAAATGCAGTCAGTCTGGGGGCTGGTTCCCCTCTCTTTCTCCAGATCCCAGTAAGACTACCCACTAGCACAGCTATAGAGTTGTCCTTAGCCAGGGTTCAAAGCCAAGTCCTGCAACACACACACTGTCCAATCAGTGTTGTGTGTCCCTGTCGAAGTAGCTAACACATGCACTTTTTGAGATTTGATTTGCACACACACCCCTAGAAAATGCTGGCACAGGTTTACTAAGTATGCTGCTTTGCCCAGACTATAAGGTAGTTATCACTGCCACCAAAACCCCTCGCCAGCTACTTTCAGGCCCTTAAAGGCTGTCCAATTTTACTGTGTGATATTAATACTAATACAAATGGTAGTTTGACCAAGAGCAAGGCTGTTAGGAGTGGCCCACATAGTGTCACCAAATAAATATGCATATACTTTTAAAACTTAAATGTTTCTGCAATGATCAACCACAATGAAAGGTTTAAATATATTTAATACTAAGTAAAAGAACAAGACAATACTATCTATTCACAGTGACATCAGAGTTCAAAATAACATAAATATTTAAAATATTGAAGGACAGATTCAGACAAAGAAAAACAATATCTAAACTAAGCTTTACTTAATTCCTGACCTGAATCTAAGATTATTATAATATTCCCTAATAACTTCCTTGGGCAAGGGAAGATGAAATATGTGAGCAGTCTCTCTAGTCAGGCCCCAAACAGAATACTCTGTCTCACTAAGAGACTTCTTAAAATAATATCTAAAATATTATTTCTGGGATAACTTTCAGAAAGACATTGCTTTTGGTCATCTGACTTCTAGCTCCCATGCAACTCCCCAGTGCTGGACACTGTCAGGATTAAGTACCTACCTGTAAAAATAACCACACAAGGGCTTTTGCTCAGATCTGTGGTAGGTGCTGGAAGTCTTAAAAACATTTCAGACCTCCACACTTCCAGAGTAGTAATTAGTTCATCCCAGAGACAATGCAGAAAGCTTCCTAGTACAGGCATTGTGTCTGTAGCTGCACTGAAACCTGTGAGATGGCATCTTTATGGCCTAGCCCATAAAGTGATTTAATTTCATATATATTTTAAAGTTTGCTGGACTGCGGTTAACCACGTGTCTTCCATTTTCTTCTGTTAAAACATATTACATTTTATTCAGTTACAATAGTGCAGTTACAATGGTGCATATGCATTTCTGTTCTCTCCAGTAGGGCACACTGTTGATGCATTTTAAACACAAGCACTTTACAAATACATTTTCAACACAAACAGCTATACAAATCAGTTTAATATACACATCATACACAGTTCTAATGTGTAACACAAGCATCTTGTATAAATCAGTTTGATATTCAGAAGTGACATATTTACAGAATTCCAAGTAGCTGTGTGGCAGTGCCGCCTATCATCACACTTGTGTTAGCTGTTTAATTTAGGTCTGGCCTGTGCCTCAATAAAGGTGCTATTTTCAGCCATTTCATCTTGTCTTCCTTTGAACCCATTGACATGTTTCCAACTTGTTAAATATTTTTAAGGGGGTGACTTGTATTTCAGATAACCACTCATGATTTATTACAGGCAGCTATGTGGTCCTCTTCTACATCTTCTGTAAGCATTCCAGATTATTTGAGGGCAAGAGCTAAGTTCACTAAAGCCATTTTTGAAGGTCTTGTTGTAGCTCAGGCCTTCCTTTCCAGTAGTGTGAGTTCCTGGAGTTGCCCCTGTAGTTAAACCTACTAGAAATGGTGATCGAAATGAACAACATTGTACAGAACTTTGCCATTAGTCATTATATGTCTATGTTGTAACTTCAAGCTTTACATTTTTCTCTGATAAAATTGCTACTTTGTAAATGGAGCTTTTCTCTTCTAGCCTTTGCTAAAAAGGGGCTACCACATTCCAGTCAGACTGCTAGTCAGCAAAAGTAATAACTAAATAGAAGCTGTTCAAATAGATTGCTGATGCAGTACTGCTTCCCTCCCACCATCTCCTATTTCTTTGTTAGGGCATCCTGTGGTGGAGTGGGTACCCTATCCTTATGCTACTTGTCTTTCTCCCCTTACAAATCTTTGGGCATGCTCGGGTCTGAATAGATTTAAGGAGCCCTACATCTCATTCCGTTGTATAGGATTAGAGGGTCCCTTATTTGGATAGGAGTCCTACAGCTTTGTTTATTAACTCTTTGGATAATAGCCATTTGTTCTTGTGGGCAAGAAAGCTTTAAATTGGCATGAGCAGACATATGTTTTATCCAGGAAAATGTCCTGATACCCTTCAAACCTAAAGGAGGAAGGGTACTGATCTGTGGAAGTTAGGTTGGATGTTTGGAGTTTGATGTCCCAATATTTGACTAATGTAAGTGATCTATTAAAAAAATATACTTTAGGTACATTCTTACACAAGTATATTGTTGCTTTGTCAGGCAGAGCATTATAACTTAGCAGTTTGTTGTCATGACACTTGCAACTTAATTTTCCTCCATAATGCTTTAATAGCAAACCTGAATTTATAGTGACATATATGTTTGTAAATGTTCTCCTCCACCATATTCCTAATTTTAATGATTAATTGGATATTACATAAATGTGTCTGCCAGTATCTTCAGTTAGGAAGAGAACTGAAAAGTTTGTGTGAAGGAACCAGTCTGGGGCACATTTAAGTATTGGTATTGCTTATTTGAAAAGGCTACAGAAAAGAAATCTGTGATTACATGCATTTTCGAAAAACGTCTATAATTAACTGTACTGTCAAGAATTATTTACTGACCACAATCCTTAGTGTATTGTCACAAAATCATAAAGTTTAAAAGGTATATGATAAAACTTGTCAGCAGTATAAGGGATGTGCATTATATTAACCTCTGCTGTACTAGCCTAAGTTTATATGGGTTATATCCTCCATAGCATAACACCACCTTCATGCACCCAAACCGTTGGTCAGCTCGAGATGAGTTGACTGAAAGACTGGTTTAATCATCAAGCCCTTTAGAGCTTTACTGCTGCTGAAGATAGAGTTCATGCGTGGGCTTTCAAGGATAGACTGTCAGTTTGTTCTGTTCCATTGCTGGACAGATAAGTTCCCTTTGGGGAAAAACGTTCGCATATTTTTAATGTTTAAGCTTACTTTCCTGTTTTGGAAAGTACACTTTAAGTATTGTGTGACTTTACTGCACTTCTAAATGTGAGCACACTTTTGTTTCTGGCAGCCTGAAAGTTAATTTATACATTCTAAAACTTTTTTTTTTTTTTTTTTGGTGGAGAAATTTAATTCTTGGGTCTGGTAAAGGTTTGAGTGCCTTCTGCTGTGTTTTTACTGGGAAAAGTAACTTTTTACCACCCAGGAAAAAAGCACTATTTTCAACATGAACATGGAACAAACTTACCAGTCCTACAGTTGTCTTTTTTTTCCTTCCAGCCACAAAAAGAAAAAAGTCAATTTAATAGCCCTTAATATTGCAGCATGCCAAAAAATTTCCCTCAGCTGCAAGAATGTAACTCTGCTGTGGCCAAAGCTAGTTTCCAAGACCACTCATCTTTTCCCTGGATCGCTCTGGTGTTGTCCATTAAGCCACTATAGACTAGGGGTTAGCCATGTCCTCTGTGGCTGAGGTCCCTCAGTGGACAAGGGAGTGCCACTTGTTGCTGGTTTTGGGAGAAGAGGCAGAAAAGGTGCCCCATCCCTGGGGAAGCTGTTGTTGCCATTGATGATTCAGTTTGCCCCAGCATTCCTGTTAAAAAGAAATAGTAAACTAAACCTGTAGCTTAGGGTTTTGTACAGGCGATTGGCACCTCTTATCAAGTGGTTTCTGGTAAAAGAAAAAGGGATTCCTCTTTAGCTGAAAAGATTTAATAAACTGAATCTGGTGAGCAATGTGATGGTATAGATGAAAGATTTTCTCTTCAGACTCTGAGGAGAGTATGCTATCTGAATCTCAAGGATTCTTTTCCCCAGATTATTTTCAGAATGTACCACTGTATTTAGTGAGAGAATGAGTTTTTTCAGTCCTACAGACAATATGAGCTGTTATATTGGGGAATTCAAAGAAACTCCTCCCCAGTGCTGTCAGTATTGGAAGACGTGCTTGTGACAGCCTGGGATTTCCTGCTGGACATAAGAAAGCACAAAGTTCCTCAGTCTTTCAAATTTGTATTCACTCATCCCAGACCTGACCCTGTAGTTTTACTTAATCTAGTTGCTGGCAAGCATTTTGTTAATTCTAATCTTTACCCTTCTTACAATAATGATAAAACAATTGTTAAGTTTCGGGGTGTATGCTTATGCAGCTTAAATGTTTAGCATTTTAAGTTGTCAGGCTCATTTGTTAAAGTTTATTCTCACTAATTGCGGAAGTATGGTCAAGGTTGTATCTCCAGTTCCCTCCTGTGAGGCAAAATCTGCTTTATGTGGTTTAGCTTCTTCAGTTTCTCAGGTCACTACTCATTGTCTAATGTGGTTTATAGCTGTGTAGACATTGCATCCAGGGCTGTTGCCACTGGTACTGTGTTGAGGGGGTTTGCCTTGCAGTGTTCTCAGAACCTCGCAGTATATGTTAAAAATGAGATTTTAAATTCCCTTTGGATAGATATTTAGTGTTTGGACTGTCTACTGCAGTGGTTATCAAATGTGATGAAAGGGGTAAGGTGATACAGGGCTCCCTTATCCAATTTTGGCAAGAAACAAAATAGTCTCCCCAAATTGCTGGTTAGCAGACATTTAAAACAATGACAAAGAGCTTCCAAAAAGAAAGGAGCCCCCCCCCCCAGTCAAATAAGACCATGACATGTACGTAGGACCTTGTCCCCCCACCTTCAACTCTGGCAGTCCCTTATTCTTTTCACAAAGTCTGAATCTTCATTTTCTCTTTGGCAGTAGATTGTTTCAGACAATTGGGTTCTGAGACTGATTGAACAGGTTTATCGATGGCAGTGGGTGGAAATTCCTGCTTTCCAGTGAATTATACTGCATCCACCAAACCAAACCCGTCTGCTCCCTTCTGTCCTACAGTACATGCTTTTTCAGGGAGTGTTAGAAACAGTTCCTCCTTCCCAACTGGGAAGAGGTTTTTATTCAAGAATGTTTCTGGTGCCAAAGAAAAATGCCTGAAGATAAGTTCTGGATCTTTCTTTCCTAAACCAGTATGTGATGGTGCCCAAGTTCAAAATGCTTTCACTTCATGACCTGCTCACCCGTTCTTCCTCGTATGAGTTTTTTGGTAACCTTAAGGCTTAAGATGTTTATGACATACTTATTCATCCAGACTTTAGATGTTTAAGTTTTTGTGTGCCTATGTCTCTGAGTTCTCTGCCTTAACCTTTGGTCTATTCATTGCCCCAAGAGTGTTCATAAAAGGTCTGGCTCATGATGCAGCCGTACCTCTCAACTGTACAGATCTTCACAAAAATGCCCAGATTTTTGCCTAATATTGTTGGTCCATTTTTTTCATAAAATTGTTTTTTGGGAAATTAGTGGCAAATCATAAAGGGCTGAAGTTAGAAAATGACAGACATTTGAGTTATACACTTCATACCCTTTAGACAGTTCATGCTAATGCAAAGCCTGTTATTCTATCAACTTTATAAGTTTGTAAGAGCAATATTTAAAAAATGTCCCTATTGTTTGGTTTTTGTCCCACTTTTATTTCTGATTTTGTCCAGATTTCTTGCTCTGAGGTTGAGAGGTATGGATATAGAAACAAGAACGATGCATTCGCAAGGATGGCAAGTGCAAAAGCCCGAACAAGAGCAAACTGTAAAACAAACGAGGCCAGCATATATGTGAGAGGAAAAAAATATTTTAGTAAAAGTCAAGTTACGGTTTTGGCTAAAAGCCTTTTACTGTGTATAACATAGTCCGCAATACACAACCCCATATATATAGGACAATACAAAATCACATAAATCAGCCAATCAAAAAGTTCTTCATAAATGTTCATTTAAACCAGGTGGAAAAAGACCACCCAGTCTCACAATCCAGGCTTTTTCCTTTTTATTTAATATGTCCCAACCAGCTCTACAGCTTTTATTGCCACCAACCCTGTCAGTAATAATGAAACGGAAATGGGCAGATGAATGTTTAATAGTATGTTTGTATAGTGCATTAGTAAGGCACTTATTCCTTATGTTACTAAGGTGTTCAGCTATATGGAGCCTAATGGGTCTAGAAGTTTGACCTATATAAAAAGCTGAACACTTACAGCCAAATAAACTACCCAGTCCATACTACAATTTGCAAATATGTTGATATGAAATATACGTGGTGTGTTTTTGGTTTGAAATATGTATTTACAAAATGAACAATGGCTACAGGGAAGACATCCAACAACTTTATTACCATCCAATGTACCTTGAGTAGTATTAGAAAATGGCATCTTATGTTTATAGTGGTTAAAGTGGCCACCAAATGTTTTACCTTTCCTAAAAGAAAAATGACACTTGGCGCCTAAAAAGTCATTCAACCATTCATCAGCTAATAAGATGACCCAATGTTGCACCAAATCCATGAAACAAGAAGTATTACTCCCATAACTGGTTATAAACCTAATGGGTGAATTAGAGGTCCCTTTGTTAGTATGATACCTCAGTCCTTCCTGTGTAACTTCTTGATCTCACTACTGGTTTGAACCAAGTTTGACCGTATGCACACATGTTCATGAAACCTGGATGTTAATTCTTTGACATGAACTAAAAAATCTTCCTCTGTGGATCAAATTCTACGGATCTTCATATGTTGAGATTTAGGGATATTCTTAATCATATATTTTGGATGGCAGCTGGAGGCATGTAAAAGGGTATTAGAATGATAAGGTTTACGATACAGTGATGGAACTAAAGTACCATCTTGTTTTTTTTACGAGAACATCAAGAAATTTAATACATTCCATATCATGGTTCACTGTAAACTTTATACTTCTCTTGATGTTCTTCATCTCACATTGCTGCAGTCCTTACACTTGGGTAGTCCGCTGTCCTCGGTCGGCCCGAATATCAAAGTATAAGGCTGACGTCGGTCAAGGCGCATTTAACTGACATCAGGACGTCAGGGTACAAATGCGCATGACCGACGTCATATCCTTAGTCTTTTTTGCCGCATGGTCTGATGCAGAAGCAGTATTGCAAGTGCCGGTTGGCGTTCTGAAATTTTTCGTTTTCGGAGTTTCAGACCGAGTCAAAGTTGGCTAAGTACCCCGTTGGGGAATATTTTAGTTTTTTCTTGCCTCAGTGGTTTACCGGATGTCAGAAAAAGTGAATAATTGTATTTCTTGTGGGAAACAGATACCGCATAGAGACTATCATACTTTGTGTATTCCTTGTTTAGGGCCTGAGCACGACGTTGTTGGGTGTCGCTCTTGTGCTAGATTTAATAAGCGCACTATAAAGAGAAGATTAGATTGTGCCAGGTTAGTCTTTGGGAAGCGGTGCAATTATAAAATGCCATCGGATGCTCCGACGCTTCTTCAAGAAGCGCAAGGACAAAGCAGTGAAGCCTAGGCTAGAAGAACCGTCTGCACGGACGCCGGTTCTTTAGAGGTGTCCGGTGGAGCCGGTGGTTCCACCGGAGGTTTCTTTGGGATCCCAGGGAGAGACCTTGTTATTGCAGGATGTGGCCTCTCAGGAGGCAGGCCAGGGTGATGGGGCTTCTCAGGTTACTATACTGCCCTCCCTGCCTAGGGTGGTTAGGCCCTCTCCTTCTGTTTCCAAGGCTTCTCCTAGAGGCAGGCCAGGTTTAGCTTCAGTTGGTGTCACCCCTAGTTCTTCTGGAACTGTGCCCAAGAGGCATATGCTTAAAATGGCAGAAGATTTGATTACTCTGATTAGGGGTTCTTTGCCCCCTCCTGATAAGAGACCTAGGGTGGAGCCTGAGCTAGGGAGTTTTGAGCAGGCTTCGGATGTTTCAGAGTCTTCGGCTGAAGACTTGCAGGAGTACTCTCCTTATTCTGATTCTGATGTGGATGATTCTACTCCTCCTGCTTCTCCTCCTGAGGATTTTTCTTTTTCAGAACTCTTCATTCCATGAGGGAGCATTTTAAGTGGGAAGGTCAGGACTTCTCTGATTCCAGGAAAAGGCTTAGGGAATTTTGTTTTACCCCAACATAGGCCTTTGGCTATACCTCCTGTTTTGGATGTAGTGGAAGATGTTTTTACAGAGGCTTCTCTTAATCCTGATTCTTTGCCTCCTGCTCCTGTTAAACCAGATAGGTATTACAGGGTGCCTGAAGTTCATAAGTATCTTTTTAAGAGTCCGAGGGCAGACCCAGAAACTGTTAGCCAGGGGCCTAAAGGTGTTAAGGCTTCTGTTGTCAAGAATCCGGTTCCTGCAGATAAAGAAGCCAGGGCCTTGGATAGATGGGGAAAGAAAGTTTATACTTCTTCCACTCTAGCTATGAGGGCTTTGAATTGCCAGTTTCACATGTTAAAATACCAAAACTATCTCCTTTCACAGTTGAAGTCTAAGGTTGGTGCTCTGGCGGAAGGTATTGATTGTAAAGAGTTACAAGATTTAGTACATGTTTCTGAACAGGTGGGTAAGCATTCTTTGCAATGTGGTTTTGATGCTGTACAGGCCTCGTCTAGGGTGGCTGCCACTGGGTCAGTTCTTCGCAGGCACGCCTGGCTGAGGGATCAAAATTTATCTGACCATGTTAAAACAAGGATTTTAGATGCTCCTTTACAATCTGATGTGTTGTTTGGTTCTCCTGTTGAGGCAGTTTTAAAGAAAATGGAAGACAAGGCTAAGTCTATGCAGACTGTTAAAGATTTTTTGCAGGTTCAGCCTCCAAAGTTTAGTAGAAACTGGCCTGCTAAAGGGTGGACGTATCCTTCTTATGATTCCCAGTCTAGGGGTAGATCTAGACGTGGTAGGGGTAGAGCTCAGGGCTCTTTCAGGCCTAGAACAGGGAGTTCTCCTGCACAGTCTTCAGGTGAGGGCAGGGGTCAGTCCTTTCGTAAACAGACCCAGTGACCTACCTTTTCAGCTGCCAGAGCCTTCTCGTCTGGCAGCACCTTTGGGAGGAAGGTTGGCACTTTTCAAAGAAAATTGGAGTTTAATTACCCAAGACAGATGGGTATTGGATATCATACACCAAGGTTACAGGTTTTATTTCCATACCTTGCCTCCTTTCAGAGGCATGCCAGACGTTCCTCCTCAACAAAGAATAGAGGCTCACAAGCAAATTTCTCTGTTACTTCAACTAGGGGCCATACAGCCGGTCCCTATGCCAGAAGTGGGCCTAGGATTTTATTCTCGCCTGTTCCTAGTACCAAAGAAGGGGAACACGTGGAGATCAATTTTGGATTTATCTATCCTCAACACTTATCTGGACATTCCCAAGTTCGAAATGTTGACGTTACAACAGCTTTTACCTCTGCTGGGCAAAGATCATTGGATGGTAACTTTGGATCTCAAGGAGGCTTACCTTCATGTTCCTATCAGACTAAGTTGCAGGAAGTATCTGCGTTTTCGAGCTGGGACTTCTCACTATCAGTTCTCTGCATTGCCCTTTGGCTTATCTACTGCCCAGAGTGTTCACGAAAGTTCTGGCTCCAGTGATAGCTTTCTTCAGGCTAAAAGGAATACAGATCTATCCTTATTTGGATGACTGCCTGATTCTGGCTCAAGGAAGGGAAGAGCTTCTTCATCATTTGGAATATGTGATAGCAGTGCTAAGATGCCTGGGGTATTCTGTGAACGAAATAAAGTCCAGTCTAGTACCCTCTCAGGACATGTGCTTTCTGGGTGTAAGACTGAATACAGCATCCCAGATGGCCTTTTAACCCGGACAAACAAAAGAGTCTTTCCCTTTACTTCCATCAACTATCTCATCAGTCCGGGCTGACTGCAAGGACAGTCCTTCAAGCCTTAGGGTTCATGGCATCTTGTATTCTGGTGCTTCCCAATGCCAAACTGCATATGAGGAAGCTGCAATGGTATCTCAAAATGTATGGACACAGCACTGCCAGGATCTGGACACTGTCATTCAAATAATACCTTGCATTCAAAAGGAATTTTTGTGGTGGGCTCAGGAATGTCACCTAAACAAGGGACTCTCTGTGACCCGCCAGAGGCGAGTCAGATTTTAACGACAGATGCCTCAGACAAAGCTTGGGGAGCTCATCTAAATGGAAAGTGGATACAAGACAAGTGGCCTGCCAGACTACAGCATCTACATATCAACCTGAAGGAGATGTTAGCAGTCCAGTTTGCATTAATAGCTTTCAAGGATTTACTTCTTCCAGGGCAGGTGTTGATTCTAACAGACAACACAACTGTCATGTGGTACATCAACAAGCAAGGGGGAACGATTCTTATCCTCTATGCAGGCAAGCAATGATTTTGTGGGAGACTGCTCTCAGTTTACAGCTCAATCTTCAGGCAAGGTTTCTGCCAGGAGCACAGAACTCCTTAGCAGATGTGTTGAGCAGACAATTATGGATCCCCACGAGTGGAAATTGGATCCTCATGTATTTCAGAAATTGACAGTGTCATGGGGAACTCCAGACATAGATCTGTTCGCTTCTCCACTAAACCATCAGCTGCCAAAGTTTTGCACAAAAGGTTTCATCCCACAGCTTGGAAAGTGGATGCTCTTTCTTTCAATTGGAGCAATCTTCATGTGTATGCCTTTCCACCTCTGCCTCTCCTCCCAAAGGTACTTCTAAAGGTCAGACAGGACAAGCCAAGGATGATTTTAATAGCTCCAGATTGGCCTCGACAGCACTGGTACCCATTACTGAGAAGTCTGGCACGGAAGCCTCCATGGCCTTTGCCTTGATTCCACACCTGTTGTCACAGGAGGACAGCCATTTGCTCAATGTCAAACTTCACTCTCTTCACCTAACAGCCTGGCATATTCTGTTTTGAACCATAGAGGGTCTCAACTTCCACAACAAGTTTTGAATGTGATTTTGGAAGCTAGAAGGCCTAGTACAAGGAAAGTGTATGCAGATAAATGGAAGAGATTTTTATTTTGGAGTGCAGCAAAGGATTTTGATGTTTCTGAGCCTAATTTAAGTGTGGCTCTTCAATATCTTACTGAATTACTGGACAAAGGTTTGTCCTTCTCTTCTATTAAGGTTCATGCTGCAGCAATTTCAGATCACTATGAATGTGACCCTCCATTGTTTTCTCATCCTTTGTTCAAGCAATTTCTTAGAGGGGCAAAGAATATAAGACCCCCACGTAGAGCTCCTACTCCTGCTTGGGATCTCAATTTTGTGTTGGAGAAACTCACTCTACAACCTTTTGAGCCTGCAGCTACTTCTGAGTTGAAATATTTATCATGGAAGACTGCCTTTTTGTTGGCCATTACCTCTGCAAGAAGGGTTTCTGAATTACAGGCCCTTATGGCGGTTGAGCCTTTCTTGATTTTCCATAAGGATAGGGTATCTTTGCGTACTAATCCTTCCTTTATGCCTAAGGTGGTCTCTAGTGTGGCTTTAAACCAAACTATTCATTTGCCTACTTTTTATGCAAATCCCCAAAATAAAGGGGAAAAGATTTTGCACACTTTAGATGTACACAGGCAGTTGCGATATTATTTGGACAGAACTAAAGGGTTCAGGCAGTCTCAGCAGTTGTTTGTTTCTTTTGCTTTGAGTTCTCAGGGCAAGCCTGTGTCAAAACAAACTATTTCTAAGTGGATTGGGTTTTGCATTGCTTTCTGTTATTCCCATCATGGCAAGGAGATTCCAGCTGGGATTAGGCCTCATTCCACTAGGGCTACTGCCACTTGACAGCCTTTTGAGGGGAGTGGCAACCAAGGATATTTTGGAGGCAGCTACTTGGAGTTCAGTGCATACTTTCTCTAGGCATTATCACCTGCCACTTTACTCTAAATCCAGGGCTGGTTTTGCCACTGCTGTTTTGCAGGGCATTTTGGCAGCTCCTGCTTCCTTGTAGTTTGGCCATCCTCCCTTACCTCTGCTTTGGGATTCTACCCAAGTGTAAGGACTGCAGCAATGTGAGATGAAGAACATAGTACAGTTTTGTACCTACCATAAATGTAGATGTTCGAAGATCCACATTGCTGCAGTCCAATTTACCCTCCCTCCTTCCCCTCTGTAGTTAGAGGTGGTTGTGTGGGTTGGGTTGTAAATATTGTGTATATTGTATATATTGTACATATAATTAGTGCAAGGATGGTTGGTTGTTTGCTGTCTTTTGGTTTTGACCTTTATTTTTAGGGTCTTCTGACATCTGGGGCAAGAAAAGACTGAGGATATGACGTCGGTCATGCGCATTTGTACCCTGACGTCCTGATGTCAGTTAAATGCGCCTTGACCGACGTCAGCCTTATACTTTGATATTCGGGCCGACCGAGGACAGCGGACTACCCAAGTGTAAGGACTGCAGCAATGTGGATCTTCAAACATCTACATTTATGGTAGGTACAAAACTGTACTTTTTCATTGCGATATGGAACAAATTCTTGCAAGTACGTAACATCTGATTTCCAAACCGTCCAGCAGTCATCCAAAAATCTCCTCCAAATATCTCTTTCATCCAGAAATAGATTGACTGCTGTCATATATAATTATTTGTTCCAGATATCCCATAAAAAGGTCTGCATAAATAGGTGCAAATTAAGCACCCATAGCCGTACCGTTGAGTTGTAAATAGCAAGTACCATTAAAGTAGAATACATTCTTCGTTAAAACATGTTCAGCCAAACAGAGGAGGAAGGTGTTAAATCCTGGACTATATAATGGAATTTCCTTTAACCAGTATTCCAAAGCCGTAAGACCAGCCCAGTGAGGAATACTGGTGTACAACTATGTAATATCAAGTGTACACATGGTCCACCCTGGGTCCAATTGTGTCTACTACAATATTAAGAAATTCTGTTGTGTCTTGTATATGGGCCCTTATACCTTTTAATAATGGTTTCAAATATATTGTCAAAAACTCGGATAATAGTTCCGCAAGAGAACCATTACCAGCAGCAATAGGTCTCCCTGGGTGCTGCGTAGCATTTTTATGAATTGTTGGAAGAAGATATAGATATTGTGGTAACTGGTCCTTAACCCTTAAATGATGTAGGGTTTTGTCACTAATAATCCCTTCACTTACTGCCAGTTGTAGAAACTCCTCAATTTCACATTTAAATTTAGCTGTTGGGATCACTGAACATGGTTGTATAAAACCAACCGTCTTTGAGTTGTCTATCGGCTTCAGCTAGGTACATACACCAGTCCATGACTACTATGGTTCCACCCTTATCAGCATTGATGATCATAATATTTTTCTTTTTCTTTAAGTTTTCCAATGCATGAAGTTCCAATGTGGTCAAATTATTAGGAACCAACTTTCTATCTAAATGTGTGCCAAAATGCAAATCTTTAAGCACACATTTTTGAAAAATATCAACATGCTTATTCAAGAAACCGGTCTGTTGACTGTAAACTTGACTTTTATTCAAGTAATTTTTTTCCTCTTGCATATGCGCTGGCCTTGTTTGTTTTAAGGTATGGAACTAGCCCGTTGCAGGACACAGGATGTCCACATTTAAACATTTTTAGATGACTGACTTATCTTTGCAGAGTCTTTTTCAAAGTGTCAAGAATCTTTCACTTTGGTGAGAGATCTCCTATGCAGGCTGGGATTCCAAGAGAACAATCAAAAGTTGTTTTTGACACCATTACACATGATTGTGTTTCTGGAGTGTCTGCAAAAATACCTTAGTACAAAGGGTTGCTCTTCCACAGGAAGAACTAGATCTATATAACTGTTTCAGGGGTTTTTCCCACTTGGTCTTTGGCCACTGCTAGGGAATACCTCAAGATTCTGTGTCTCATGTCATCTGTGATTTTCATTATCCTCTGGCAAGATCCCACATGAGAAAGTTACAATGTTTTCTAAAGTGTTTTTGGTCCCAACACCCATTGAGAAGGGAAATCATTTGGTGAAGACATCAAATATCCCTGAATCCAGGCCTGCCCTTCTCCCCTCAGGCTCCAAAGTAGTCACCACCGATGCCTCTGATTTTGCCTGGGGAGCAGTGCCAAGGGGAATAAAGGTGTAAGGTATCTGGGACAATAAAGACAGCCACAAACATGCAAATATAAAAGATGTTTGACCTTATCAAGGCACATAACTCTCTGAATCACCTCTGGTCCTCAGGACCACTTCAAGTTGTTCCAAACAGTTCTACAGTGATATAGTACATAAAGAAGCAAGGGGGAACCAGATCTTAACTCCCTATACAGAATAGCCATGTTAGCACTGGTTAGCACTGGATATAGCGGTAAAGCACATTCTGACTTTACCAGCATCCTGCATTCTGTCAGAACAAAATTACATGGCAGACGAGCGAAGTTGGATAAAGCCAGACCCTCACAAATGGAAATTGGACCAGTGTCTTCTAAGATTTGATCCATCAATGGAGAATTCCTTAAGTAGACCATTTTGCCTCCTCTGTGAACAGTCAGCTGGCGAAATTCTACTTCAGGACTCCATGCAAGGCTTTGTGGAAGACTGATACCTTTTATAATATTTCCTTGGACGTTCCTGTATGTTTTTCCACACTTTCCACTGATATCCAAGGTACTTATGAAGATTTAGAATTAATCCCCCAAGATCATTGACTCCCTTCTGGTCCAGGCAACAGTGGTTTTCCCTTCTTTTGAAATTGACTAGGAGCAATGATCTCAAGCTTCCTCATAAACTGTATCTACTTGCACAAAAACAGGGTTGTTTGATAAATCTCAACCCCAAACAACTTCAGCTGATCACCTGGATGATAGGGTCTTAATACCTTCTAGGCAC
The DNA here is from genome assembly GCF_019279795.1 of Protopterus annectens. Lineage (NCBI taxonomy): Eukaryota > Metazoa > Chordata > Ceratodontiformes > Protopteridae > Protopterus > Protopterus annectens. Next base: position 1,894,512,627 of record NC_056735.1, read on the forward strand.
CTGTTTACTGAAGACCTGCAGCAGGTACTGGTGGAGGTATGAATGCCCATTACTTGGATATTGTATGTAAACGGAAAAGGATTTCTAGTTGGTGTGAACAACATAATCAGTACCCATTTAGGGCTGGTGTTTTTCTGGTTTTACAATATTTGTGTGAGTTGCTTTCCTATGGCCTGTCTTATTCCTCTATCAAGGTTCATTTGTCGGCCATTTCAGAATGTTTGCCCATGAGTCCCCCACTTTCAAAGCAGTGTCATTCATACATATATACAACTACTTCAAGCATGGAAATTAATGCCCTTCTAGCTTGCCAATATACCAAAACAGTTTTTCCTTTAGTAAGTTTCCAGGCTGTTCTTAAAAATATCTAAACTAGTACTTGCTTTAATGTAATTTGTTCCATGTATCAGCTACTCTGTCAGAGAACCAATTAGTACACTTCTCATTCCTATAGAATCTTCTGCATAGATTGTCTGATGATTCTCTTGTACTTTTTGATAACCCCAAACATTCCCAGAGGTAGTTGTCTCTAAATGTCCTATATACCTGTATAAGATCTCCTCTTGGATATCTGCAAGAGACATTGTACAAGTTCAGATGTTTTAGTCTTTCATGATAACTTTTAAATTTGCACGTCCATGGATGCCCTTGGTATATTTCTGCTGTACCGGTTCCAGCTACTAGGAGATTATATATGAGCAAGTCAGTGTTTTTGAAAAGAGTATTGCATAAGAAACTTCAAAGAAAACCGGTGGTGGCGGCTCTTTCCTGTATTAGTATTGTGTTAGGGAAGTTAACACTTTTTCCATTTCAACCAGCTCATGTAGCTGATGTGAGGTACTTAACATGGGAAACAGTTTTACGGATTGCTGTGACCTGCAAGTAGGGCGTCTGAGTTGCAATGATGTGCCAACCTTGACATTTTCTAGAGCTACAGGGTTTCTTTGAGAGCTAATCCTTCATTTATGCCTAAAGTGGTATATGAGTTTACTTCAAGTTAAACTATCCATCTCACTGTGTTTTTTCTAAACCTGAAAATGAAGGGAAAAGGATTCTTCATACTTTGGATGTCTACAAAGAGCTCTGGTACTATCTTGACAGAATAAAAGTCTTAATGACAAGGTTTCTCTTTCGTGCATACTGAAATTAAGAAATCTATTGAGATAGAGCAATGATGTTTGTGTTAATGGTAGTTGCACATACATTGCCATGTACTTGTCTCCATTTGCTTACATGTTCGTTCGAGATTTAAGAAAGCATTATATTAACAGCATGTTTTTATAAACCTTGAAATGTGAATGTTGGGTTAATATTTCATGATTGTTTGATTTTTTTTTTATTAGATTAGGTTTATTTTATATTAGTCTAAGTAGGATTTTTTGTACAAGTCCAGCATTTGAGGATGTTGGTTTTTACCTAGTAGGTAGCGATTGATTATGTATAAAAGTTATTCCTATTTTTAACTTGCAGTTCAGTTATTTATGGTATAGTCCCTTTAAATGTCAATTAGTTTTAACATGTGTTTGTAAAGGGAGATGTATATATGGGTGTGGGTGTTTTTTGCTCTGTTTGAAGAAGTTCGTCTATCAGTTGAACGAAAAGCTTATTTTGCTTAACAAGTTTGACTTCAGTTCTGCTCTTGCTTGGAGTTCCTTTGGAGATTTCTTGGTGTGTGTTCCAGTGTGCCTTGTGGATTTAATTAGAATAAAATCTTTCATAACTTCTGATCAGTTCATTTTGTTGTGAAGGTAAGGAACGCCCTATGTCAAGGCAGACTATTTCCAAGTGATTGTCTCAGGCTATTACGTTTTGTTATTCTAACCACAAGGAAACTATTCAAAGGAGGGTCAAGGGACACTTAGCCAGGGCCTTGGCTTCACTTTTGGCCTTTGGAAGGGGTTGGATTCTTATTCTAGAAACAGCAACCTGGTCTTCTTGCATACTTTTACAAAGCACTACAAGCTAGATTCTTTTCCAGGGCCAGGTCAGGCTTTGCTAGGACCATTCTCCAGTGGCTCAAGGACCCTGTCTCTTCCACCTCCCACTTGTTCTAAGGTATGATAAAACTACCTATATAGCTAAGGTTACCGCAGCAGTGATCAATATGATGAACATAATACACTTGTGTAAGTAAACTTAACAAATCGGTAGAAGTTTGAATGATCACTGCTGCAGTAGCCCCTCCTCCTTTCATCCCACTTATTTTTGCTGTTTTTTTTCTTTTTTTTGTCAGGTTGTAAACATTTGTTTTATGGTCCTAGCAATGTCCTCTAAAGGCTTAGCCTATCTTTCTCAGTTGATATGAAAGCTCTGATGGGCTTGGCACCCAAACCTGTTTTGTAGTCTGCTCAGCTTGAGCTGACTAACAGTTTGAGTGTGTGGAGGGTATTCTGAAGCTTTGGAAGCTAGCTGACTGCTTTATCCTATGCAGGATATAATCCATATAGCTTAGGCCACTGTTCTGGTAAGTTTACTTGTACAACTGTAGTATTTTTTTGAAGGTCAGCAAATGTTCAGTCAGACAAGTCCATATTTATCTCTGTGCGTTCTGTAGATGATTTACAGAATAAAATGGTTTACACAAGTAGAAAATAAAGATAAGGCAGTTAAATAATTCATTCAGAAAAAATTTAAACTTTTTTTTTTTGAATAAAAAAAGTGTGCTCTATCAAAATTGGCCACAGAGGTTTTTTTTCCCTATATCTCACAAGATAAATTCCATTAAAGAGGTGGTACTTGGCCAACAGTGAACAGAGTTTCAGATGCTCATTGAGAATCATTAGCAGCCCCTCCAAAAAGATTTGAATATAATAGAATGGTTAGCTGGTAGGGTACTGGTAGGATTTTCAAATGGATAGGCCTCAAACCGTATAAGGCTTGATAAGCTGGTAAAAGTATTTTGTACTTCCAATAAGCAAAAAGATGTCAGTGCACAGACACTACCACAGAATTGCTGTGTTCCCAGTGGGATGTACCCAGGATGGAAGTGTCTGCAGAGGTCTGCACATATTGGAAGCACTTGAGGTTGGCGTATACTTATCTAAAGTAACGACTGTAGTAGTAATTTATGTTGCAAGATTAAAGCACACATGATGTGAATTAATCTTCCCCGGAAATAAAATGTTTGATCCAGACTGTATTCCATACATCTCAACCATACCAAATTCATCGGTATTTGCCAGTTTTGAGGGCAAAATATTGGGGTGGCATGAATTCCCGAGTGGCCCCCTTAATTTCCTGGTCTTTTTTTTTTTATATATATATAGTAGTTTATGTCACCGCGCCTATAGGGGTGTGAGTGATGACAATCAGCTACTGCCTGTTGGAGTCCGAGGGAATTGAAATGGGGATGGCGGGTGGCACACAGGTAAGAGCGAGTTTGCTCAATTTGCTTATCTGTCTGCTCTGTTTTTGATCACTGCTGCTGCCTATTACATTGTCATGCTACAAGCTAAATTTATTTAGTTATGACAGCTGAGTTCGCTTATGTCTGGTGTTTAAATTTGTCTTGTGTTCGACCGTTGCTGCTGCTGCACGTTATGGTATCAGATTCACACTGCATTTATTTATTTAGTTATGCTGGTCGCCGAGTTTTCTTAGTTATGCTGGCCGACTCAGTTTGCAGTTTGCTTATCTGTCTGGAGTTCCTTCCGAGTTCTGACAGTGGCTTGTACTCCAATGCTAATTTCACTGCAGATGTTTAAACTTAACATGGTTTTCAACTATAGTTTTCAGTTTTAACGGCTATGTGTACACTAGAGAGAAAAACTAGAAACAATATCTAAGATATATTAAGGTATTATGAAAGCCTTGTTTTAGGGTTCCCTCTCATGTTCTGCTTTAAATGCATTTTAACTCTGCCACACCTAAATCTGATTTTCTGTGGAACAAACTTACCAGGATTTGGGCACTTCAGACTCCGAGACCAATTTTGTACAGCAAATCATCAAAAGTCCACATTTCAGGAGCGAATGCCAGACTGTTCTCACATTCTTTTCAGGAACGTCAAAGTGTGGTATGCATTTCCAGTATTATCCAAAAACAGTCTGAGAGGTTGGAAGTTAATGAGATGACAGAGAAGCACAAAAGTTTTGATTTCTGTCCATAAAGGGAATATGTGGTACAATTGCGGTTTGCAAGGAATGGAAATGGGATGTGAAAAGGAAGGAAAGCCTACCATGTGAGAGAAAAGGGGGCTGCTACAATAGACAGGACTGGGTTGTCAGCAGAGTTTTAGGAAATCCACAAATACTAGGACAGGAAATATGAGTTAGGATAAATGTGCTGCCCTGATAGTTGCTTATTCCTTAAGCAGCTAGCCAACTTTTCAGTGAATATACTGAGGCAGTATAGCAGTACTACTGTCTGTAAGGTTAGGCATGTAGCTCGTGAACTTGATTGTTGAAAGCTTTTTGTAAGTTGCATGTAATTGTATATGAACATGTTGCAAAATTAGCCAAAAGCTTGTCCTTTACTTAAATAAATATGCAAACTGCTTTTTGTTTTCCAGATTTTGTGTTCTTGCTGAGCATTCTGTTCTATTTCTTGTGCAGTAATGTTTTTTTGATTGTGTATTGCTGGGTGGCTAATAGTTCAGCAAGCAGTGATCTGTTAAAATGCTATATTTCACAAACCATGGGCAGCAAAGTGGACAGCTGAGTCCCAGCCCCGGAAATTCTTGCTGCTGCATTTTTAATGTCCACGGCAGTTGCTCCATTCATATTATGCTGTGCTGGCAGAGTTTGCTGACTTATTTATTTTTGCTGGCTTTATTTAGTTTGTCCGAGTTTGCAAATTGCAATTTGCTGGCCGTGCAAGTGTATTGTGACTTGCTATGAAACAGAGAAATAAATGGTATGTGTATACTAATTTGGGCGGCCTATATGATTGCTTCACAGTTTCTGCTTCTTGCATGTCAGTAGTGCAGAGAAATGCTGAGACTGAGACGTTTTCCCAGTGGCAGTCAGTGATTTTTATCATGTCACCAGCTGTGGCACCATGCTTCCAACGAAGTGAAAAGTTTTAAATATATTTGTGTGCCTTTATTTAGTTAAATTATGAACCTTGATGCAGTAGGTGGGAAAAAACACAAACAAGCTGTCTTTATGCTGTGTATGGGGCTTAGAAGGGGAGATAAGAGCACAGAAGGTGAGTTAAGGTTGTGAGTGGCCTCTTCAAGCTGCCAGCACTTTGTGTTTGGGAAAGACCTCTGCTGTGGTGCTGTCCGTGATTTGGGATGGAGGAGGAGATACTTTTTACGCTAATGTTTCCCATGCTATGGTGCTATATAACAGGGAGCAGCCAAGGGAAAGGGTAGATCGAGAAGTTTGAGGCAGGGGAAAAACAGAATCCCAAGGACCATTTGAGTCTTCATCACTAGTTAGTTCTGTCCTAGACTAGAACAAGAAGCACTGCTTTATTATTAATTGTAAATTAAAATGAGTAAGTCATACATGCGTTAGAATGACAGCAGGAAAAATGTTAGTATATTAATGTCATTGTTTGGCAGGAAAGTTATTTGAAATCATTATGCTGCACTTATAAGTATGAGGCAGGCTGAAAAAGCAAATGGGAAAAGTAAACTAAATATTCAAAATATTGGTAAAATTAGTTTTGGGCATTTTGTATGTTTGTTTCATGAAATGAGATGTAGAATAATCCATTTACCACAGTGTCCAAATTCTGTCAGTGCGACCCACACCAAGTGTAATCTTGTGCAAACCATTTAGCCTCTCTGCATGCTGTTACATAATACTCTAAAACATGACAGTCATCTGAATGCCCTAAAATAATAACTTATCTTAGGCTTCTTAGCATTTACTGAGCCAAAACATGACCCCATACAAAGGATGATTGCCCTTAAGGTGGGTATAGCACTACAGGGAACACTAAACAAAAGAAGTTACTCCACAGATTGTGACCTTCCCTCGTACTGTTATCCTTACAAAGAAGGGGGATGGTTTTGTAAAATGTTAATTGGTGTTTGGACCTGTTTTTCAACTCCTCATATACCCTCCGATCATCATACTTTGCTTCTCGGCATTACTAACAGAAATGCTGCTACTCCTAACTCCCTGACTATACCATTAATGCAGTACCACTGTGTCCCCACGTTAGTCGATGGACAGTTTCATCTTAGTTCAGCTTTGTTTTCATTTCATGATTCTGTTGGGCTGACTGCTTCTTGTCAGAGAAAGTAAGTAGATTGTGCTACTGTGCAGATGGAATATAAATCTTGTTCTCTGGTGGAGATGGAGCTCATTTTCTTTATATTTGGATATCCCCATCCCCACCCAAACATCAAAGTATTACTATGTCACTATCTTGTAGCAAGTGGCTGTTCTTTTATGTATTTGAGCTGAGCTAGCTAAAAAAAAACTCATTGATAGCCTGTTTTAATTAGAATGTATGCCATGTTAGAATTACTAAATACTGTCTGGTGGATTGTAGAAGTTTTGAGTAGACTTTTTATGATGGAAATGTTCTGAATTGGGCAGTTTTGTCATTATTGGTTCATGCATTTTGTTTCATTACTTACCGGACAAATGTTCTAAACAATAAATTTAAAACGTGCTGTATTATACAAGCAGTATAATTTAATACAGTTAGGAAGGTGTATCAAAGAAGAACACATGTATGTTTCATGTGCAAGGGGCCTATGATTTGAAAACAGCCCAAAGGTAATCTTTATCCACCACTGGCCAGATACATTCTCTTTGGATGTGGGTTTTAATGCTGTTTCAATGAATGTGAGTTTCAAGGGCAGAGAAGTTTTAATGATAAGTCTATTTTCATTGTGAGACTGTATTGCTTTGTTTAGCAGATGTCTATTAGTGTTTGCTCTATAAAATGTAAAATAAAATCAAAATAATCATTATAGAAGTAAAGCAGCATGCACATTAGTGTTTATAGTAAATGGGGCGAAATAGCCAAGTAATGGGGCATTAGAATGGCTGCAGGGGGACTCTGGGCTGGGCCATATTTTGGTTGTCTGTTCTACAGTTTGCTTTTGAAAGTTGGTATCCCAGAATTCCACTGGAGTGGGCGGGGTTACTTAATTATGTATGCAAATGTTATGTTAATCGGCATACAGATTTGTACCTATTTTTCTTGGGCCTTTGTCCAGATTTTTGATGATTCCAGGTTGAGAGCTATGCTGTATTCTTTAGATGAGAATATTATTTCATGACTGCTGACACTTTTTTCTTTTAGTATTATTGAGGTATCTATTAAGATTGTTAGATCCTGCACCCTTTTCTCAAACTCATTTCTTTCCCTAAGTATTAAATTAATAGGAAGTAACTTGGAGCTAGGGATGGTCTCATGGCTGTAGATGTGGCTTTAATTTCTGTCTTGTTAAGACTGAGCCTTAATTTGCTGACCACCAGTCAAGTTCATGGTATTGTAGTTTTGTAAGGTATAAAGAGTGCCATAATGTACTTGAGAGCAGATATAGTTACATTTTTACCTGCAAAAGAATGAGAACTCAAAAATCTCATTGCGATAGTTTCCACAATAGCTTGTACATGTTTAACAAAAACTGGGCCAAAACAGAGTTGTGAAGAATTATGGAGCTCAGAGTTTATATCAAAAAGAGTTAATTCCAGAGATAACTCTGGGTGATCTTCCAAACAAGGAAATGTTATATAGTTAAGAACTGCAGTGGAAGTGTCAAAAGAGGTTTAGAGGAGCTGAAACAAGATTGTTCAGCAATCCGTTAGTTGATGTCCTTCCAAATCACTGTTGCAATATTTTTCACCGAAGGGATCTCCTACCAAGGATATCCCAACATCCAACCAGTAGAACAGTACCAAAGCTTTTAGATTTTATAGGCACCATACATCACATGCGTGCTTCCCGCATAAGGAATAATGGTCATGTATGCTTCCAAGTACTTAAAACAACTTTGCCACCAGTCCAAATGCCATTGTTAAACATCTGTCTGAACACCCATCTTCTGTGCTGGTTACCAAGCCATCTTCAGGTAAGTGCCCTATTGAGGTTTCTTTATTTTTTTCTCAATATTGTTATGTCTGTCATCCAAGAAGAGAAAATGTCAGTGTGGGAGGCAGATCCCCATAAAGACCATCACGACTTGGGTGCTTCCAGTGACCTTACACAGTACTCTGTCAAACATTTGTCCCAGTGACCCTCTGTAGCTTATATTCTCTCACCATATACCTTGAGAACCAGTGTCTTAAAGTTGTTGGCTCAAGGTGCTGTGGTGAAATCCTCCCATCCCAAGGGACAGCCATCTTCCAAAGAGGAGGCCAAAAAGTTTAGGCCTGATCCACTTGCTTCCACCCATCTATAGGATATCTCTCTAGAAACTAGTGAAATCCCTGAAGAACGTCCATTGCTTATATCAGATTCCTCTGCAGTAACTCCATCAGAGGCTGGCATGGATCAGCGCTCTTGCATATCCTGTGAGAATTTTCAAATGTCTGTCCCAGATGTTGAGGGGGAACCACAGCTGATTATTTCCAAGGGGCTATGGGGGTTTCCTCAAATCTCAGTCTTGGAAGACATACCCACTACACTCATTGAATCCTGCCAAGACTCTGAGCCACAGAGGGTTGTTAGGGTGGACATCCTGCTTAAGATACAGCAAAAGAGCAAACCTATTACTCCTATTGCTGAAGATCCACAGTGTGAATGGCAGGATTTTACTCAGGGCTTGTTCAGTGCCTTGATGGTCTTAAAGCCTCCTCAAGGAGTGTTAATCCCTGCTCATCCCTGGTCTTCCACACATGTTAAGAGGGCAAGGGATCTGGATTCTTTTGATGAGGGTTTAGATTCTGGAGAGGAATCCCTTGCATACTCTCAAGTTCATTCTCCTCTAGACCTTGGGCTCAGAGCATGAGGGTTCTTTTAGCCTTGACCCCCTCTTTGCAAGAATTATCCTTTGGGGATACTATTGCTCGTATGATGAAGTACTTTTAAGTGAGATTGCGCTTAGGTCTCTGACATCCAAAAGAGATACTATGAGCTTCTAAAAATGGAGTCTCTTAAGCCGTCTTCAGGTCCTTCTGTGTTGACAGCACTCTTGAACACCTTCTGTGCTGCCTGTGTATCTTCTGTCTCTCAGCCCCCGGCCCCTAAGAAATCTAATAGATTCTACAAGGTACCAGAGGACTGCAAATTTTTGTTAAACTGTCAACCTGCTGACCCTTCTCCGGTTTCGGTCTCAACTGATAAGCATTCTAAACTGTTGCCTTCTTCTAAGCTCTTTCCTTCTGATAAGGATAATATAGCTATTGGAGAGGATGGGTAAAAAGTATTTACTGCAGCCATCTTGTCATTTAGGGCTATTAATTACCAGACCCACATGACCCAGTATGTCTTGGCTGTACTTTCTCATGTAGTTAAGGTTGTGTCTGATCTGCCTTATTCAGAAGGGAAAACTTCAGCTCTTTCCCTGCTTTGGTCCACTTCCCAGGTTGCTCGTTGCTCCATAACATTCAGTTAATATGCTGCTGATGCCTTTTTCAGGGCTGCTGGCTTTGGTTCTGTGTTGAAGTGTTATTCTTGGTTTGGTCTTCAAGCCTTTACTGATATTAAAGCCAAACCTGTGGATAACCGAAATCTTCTTGGGACAGCTGCTTGCTGACCTGTTCAAGACCATCCAAGGTATAAGGGTAAGGCCAATCAGCAACTCGAGCATATTATTGTCTCCTGTACCCATATCCCAGAGGAATTACCTTTCTAAGTCTGCCTTTGTTCGCATGCATATTCATCAACCTCCAAAAAGTAAGAAAGGCTCAATGTGTATTCCTCCTGCTAAGTCCACTCAGACTCCTCCTCAGAAGCCTTCCTTTCAGGACAAGCCTGTTTCTTTGACATTTTGCCTCCTCTTCACCTCAGCCAGGTCTCCTTGGCTTTCTTACTTTCTGTGTCGCTCCCAAATTGGCACAGATCACCTCAGACGTTTGGGTGCCGTCTGTCATTCCAGTAGACAAACAGCAACTAAGGAACCAGTCTACCTGATAGTTTAATAAACTATCGGGTAGACTGGTTCCTTGGTTGCAGTTTTTCTACTGGAATTTGTGTTTGCTGTAATTTTACTCAGTTTTCCATGCTGTCATTTGTCAGAGGTATTTCATGGTATAGAAATCCACCCCCCCCCCTTTCAGGCATTCCACAGCCTCCTGCAGACCAACTTTCTCTTTTTCCAGTGGATTTACGTTCCTTTTGGATCTGGACACCATTCAGCCTGTTCACCCACCCACGTGGGAAGAGGTTTTTACTCCAGGATGTTTTGGGCTCTTCGGAAGGAGGGGACTTTGAGACCAATTCTGGACCTGTCTCTCTTCTCAGCACCTTTTTCAGGGTGCTCTCTCAAGACTTTCTTCTTCTTCTCCAGGCTTTCTTGGTCTCTCTAGACCTTAAGGATGCCTATCTTCACATCCCCATTCACCCTCTGTTTAGGAAATGTTTATATTTCCCTGTTTTTTCCTCTTAATTTCAGTTCTCTGTTTTGCCCTTTGCCATCTCTACTGCTTCAAGGGTTTTCACCTAATGCCTCACTCATGTCATTACCTTTTGCAGGCTTCGAGGGATACAGATTTTCCCTTATTTAGATGACCTTCTTATTCAGGCTGCATCTCCTGGCAAGTCTACAAGATCTTTTGCAAAGTCTGGGTGTTCACCTTCAATCTCAAGAAGTCAGCGCTTACACTTTTTCCCAGAATCATATTCTTTGTTGCGGGATACAGACCATTCCCATGTTGGCCCAGCTTCCTGCTTCCAAGGTTTTGTCTCTGACAACCTTCTTCTGGTGTCTTCCTCTTTCCTCTGTCACAGCCAGGGAATTTCTCAGGATTCTGGGATTTATCACCTCCACTATTCCCATGCTGCTTCTAGCCAGGCTCCATATCAACCTCAAGTCGGTGTGGCTTCAACATTGCCACACCCTAGAGTTCCCTGTTCCTTTGCTTCCTTGCCTCAACTTAAGCTCTGGTGATGGAGTCAGCAAATTTCTCTCAATCTGGGACTGCCCTTTCATGCTTCAGTTCCTACCCAAGAACTGTTCACAAATGCTTCAGACATGGGGTGGGGCACTTTTTGTGGCCCTCTGAAAGTTCAGGGTCTCTGACCTCTTCATCAGAGGTCAGACCATATCAACATGAAAGAGATGAGAGCATCTGATTCTAGCCCTACATGACTTTCATTCCCTTTTCTCCCTGGCCCCCTGAAAATCTTCACAGGCAAGTACCATTGTGATATGGTATATTGACAAGCGGGGGGGGGGGGGGCGTATGAGGTCTCATCTCCTTTTCAGACTGGCTGCTATGGCCTGGAATCTGGCTGTCAGTTATCAGGTGAATCTTCAGGCTGTTTATATTCCTTCAGAGCACAATCTGTTGACAAACTGAGCAGGTCCGGAACACAGGCTCACAAATGGATGCTTCACAGGGATGTATTCCTGGACATTGTTCATCTGTCCGGTATTCCTCCGGTAGATCTTTTTGCCTCCCCTCTGAACAGGCAACTTCCTCTATTCTGTTAGACTACCACATCCTCTGACTTGGAAGTGAATGTTTCCGTATGCATTTCTTCCTCTTCCTCTGGTGTCAAGTTCTGCACAAGATCAAGCAGGACTTTTCCCCAAATTTTGCTGGTAACCCCCTTTTGGCTGGCACAGCATTGTTTCCCCTCTTCTTTTTCATCTGGCCGGGGCAGTCACCACAAGTTACCTCACTGGGTGGATCTTTTCACACAAGGCAAGGGATCTGTTCTCTATCTTCACCTCTCTACTCTTCAAATGACAGCAGAGTAGCAGGGTTTTGATCCATTTTAAGCATCTCTTTTCTGAGGACGTGCTTCTGGTTCTGCAGGCCAGAAACCCACTCCTATATTATATATTTATATAATATATGTATACAGTTATATATGTCCCAATGGAAAAGATTTTCCTTTTAGTGCCTCTCGCCATAAGGATCCCATCTCTAGTAAGGGTTCTTCTGGTTCTGTCATTTGTGTGATCCCCTCCATGCTGCCTTGGCATATCCTTTAGTCAAAACTAACCTGTCAGCTCTCTGTGCTTGTCTGCCCTTGCATGCTCCTGTGGCCTCTTGGTTTAAGGTGAAACAATTTCTTCAAGGCATCCTTTATATCCATCCTCAGAGAAAGCCTATTCTTTCTCCTTGGGACTTAAATTTATTTTGTTCCTAAAAAAATTGATTCTGGGTCCTCTTGACCCTGCTAGTTCATCTTCTTTGCAGCTTTGTACTTGGAAGAGTGTTCTGCTGTTGGCTCTTACTTCACCCAAGAGTGTCTGAGCTTCAGGCACACTTGTCCAGTCATCCTTTTTTACTTTTTCACAGAGACAGGGTGTCTCTTCTTACTAATCCTTTTATGTCCAAAGAAATGAATGCATTATTCCTTAATTAGTCTATTAAACTTCCTTCCTTTTTTCCTTCTCCACAGTGTGCTGGTGAGAAGGTTCTCCACACCTTGGAATTGCATAGACAGCTCAGATTATTTGGCTAAAACAAATGTTCGCAAATCTGAGCAGCTTTTTGTTTTTTATCCCAGGATGTGGGTTTAGCAGTCTCCAAGCCAACCATCTCCTTTTGGATCTCTAAGGCCATTTCTTTTTGTTATTCCTTTTCATGGCAAATGTCTGTCTGTAAAGGCACATTCTACTAGGGCAGCTGCTTCTTCTGGTTCATCTTAAGGGCTTAGAGACCAATTCTATCCATGAAGCTGCTACTCTGTCCTTTGTTCATACTTTAAGCATTACAAATTGGATGATATAGCCAGGGCAGGTTTTGCCAGGGCTATTCTGCATGGGCTTGTACAGGGATCTTCTGTGCCATCCTCCTCTGAATCATTGTCTTGGCTCTTGTACTCTGCCTTCAGTGGAGAATACTGCAACAGTGATATATAAAGACATATAATTGTGTAAAATCTTAATATAACTGTACATGTCCTTTTTTTCACTGTTGCAGAATTTGGTCCCCCCCCCCCCCGTTATGACTTTTACACCTTTTTTGTTTCCCTTCTGATTGAGAAGCTTTAATTTCCTTTTCCTTCTGCATGCACGTCCACCATTGTTCTTTGGGGTCTTTTGTCTCTTCTGGGACAATTCATTTCTGAGTATCTGTGTCTGTACATCATCTTTATGCCCTATGTGGGGAGCATATGTGTGATATACGGCACCTGTAAAATCTAAAGGCTTTGGTGTAATGGCTGGATGTTGGGCTATCCTTGGTAGGATAAACACAGCAACAGTGAAGAGGCGGACATCTACTGTTATGGTAAGATTTTACACAACGGTACTTTCACTGTTAAACTCCAGTAAGACCTCAGAGGGTCAAAATAATGTAGTGCCATCAATCTCACATTGCTAGGTGACAATTTGTTACATTGGTGTTGGTCAGCCTCAGTATTGTGACAACTTCTGAAATTTAACTGGTGTGGTTCATAGGTACTTTGTGTAAATAAAGAAGATTTAAACTGAACATTAAGTGCTTACTCATTAACTTCCCTAAGAAAGAGAGCATTGCAAACAGGTTAGTAATTCTCCAGAATATTCAGATCCAGAGAAGATTCCCAAGGATAGCCTTAGTAGTTGCCCTTTTAAGAACAGATAGACATCATCCTTAGTGAATACTGCACAGTGTTGAAAATCATTGGACTGTAGTACTAGACGGAGTGTAGAAGACCCGTGATTCAAGTTAAACTAGCAAGGAGGAAGCAAGAGTAAAAACTAAACCATATGCCTACAGTGGTTTGCAAGTGAAGATGCAGTCCATTACCCCTCAAGAGGAGGCTCCCTGTAGTAATACTCAGGGCATTGCAGAGTTTCTAACCTTGTTAAGTAACTTTATCAGCAAAGTATTGATATCCTACAGTGAGAGGAGTGAGGAGAAAAAGCTTCCAGTTTTACACATCAAGCTGGACTGTGCAGGCTGCCCACAATCTGCAGTAATATTGTTAGTCAAGTTGATGATCATATGACAGTTGATACAGAGGATTAAATCTCTGAGCTGTTAATGAGATGCTCCCTGTTGTCAAGAGTACAAGATTTTATTCCTTACATCTCCGATTGCTTGTTGTGTAACTTAGTGATTTGGGTTGTTCCTGAAAGTGAACTCTTGTCCCAAGTGGACTTACCCACTCAAATGTCTGAAGTGCTCAGACAATCATATTTCTTTTTCATTGTATGCAGAAATGTGACATTCTATTTATTATCTTGTAGAGCTTTTCTCCCTGGGCCTTCTCTAAAAAAGGGATTTCCACACAGTTGGATTTTCCTGGTCAACAAAACAAAAACAATCAAAGTAGAATAAAATGCTAGAGATCTCGAGACAAGAATTTTGTCATTTTGTATGTGTTCTTTTGTTGGTAGATTTTTTCCATCTTACTTTGTTGTTTAACAAGCTGGTGTATTGCCATCTGCACTAGCCTCTGCCTTAGTCTTCTAAGTTATCAGAGCTTATGTGATTTATTTAACATGACAATACAAAGGATTAGTCCAGATAAAATCACTTTAGCTAGCAGATTTAGGAGACTTTCTCTTTGGATACCATGTCTGTGCCTTGTTGAACTTACAAGTAGTTTATTCAGTTAAGTAGGTAGATGGAAGAGTGTTTTTATTCTAAACAAGTGCATTGATACCACTAGCTGATTAACTCTCTTGTACAGAAGAAACTGCCTGAACAAGGGAATCAGGCCACCGTTTGATTTTTTTGTGTAACTTCCTGTAGTGAACCTTTTCCATTTTGGATGACCAAATCAGGAGGGAACCTCTCATAGAATTAAATCGGGTATTGATCAAGCAAAACACTGGCTTCCCCCTCCAGGTCTAGAACACTCGTTTCCTGTTGGAAGATAAAGTGTAGAGGATGGCCTTTGAAGTGGATGGCAGTAATAATCTTAGTTAACCCACAGTCCTCTGAAATTTGGAGGAAGTCTTATGCTAGAACATTGTTCTCCTTATTGATTCTTAGCTTGAAGTTCCTGTAGAATGAGTAAATTAGAGTAATTCACCGAGTTTAAGGAGCAAGTCCATGAACTTTTGTAGGAGCACCTTTGTTACCTGGTGATGAATGTTAGGGTACCAGCATTAAGAATGTATTCAGAGAAGCTGACCTGTCTGTCTTGAATCCGAATGAATTTATGTACAGATCTAAAATAAATGGCATGCACCCCACAGGCAGCACCCATTTTGGCCAGTGAATGAAGGAGTAGGGTAGAGAAATGGCAGTGACTAGTTGAGTGCAAGTGTCTTTTTTCTGGCAATCTGGTATAAATTATTTTTGTGTTATTTTCTGTCCATTTCTTGTTGACATTAAGCTTACTGTAACTGCAGCCTACTGTAACTGCCTGAGCAAGAGGCAGTCATAGGAGGCTGTCAAGGTTTTTGTCCATGTCCCTATCTGTTGTTACCCAGTGGAGCAACATCTTGCATGTAGAATTCCACAGTTCCTCTCCTGTGACTTGTATTTGCTTTCACATACATGGTTCTCATTGGTACTGAACTTGTTGGATGCACACATCTCAGCCCATATTCCTGCTTCACTCTCTTTCATGTGGTTTCCGCAGTGCAGTGAGTTGGGCCACCTCTTTCCTCCATGATGCGAACACCAGTGCCAGCTGTTCACTGTCACTCTTTTAGCAGGATTATCTAATCTCTGAGTTATTAGTTGATCATAGGTCATCTGAGTTGCAGTCAGGACTTAGTCTCCATGCCCTAGTGCGAATTTGTTATAAATGTAATGTTGACATAACGCAACTAGTCAGACACAGTGCCTAACTCATTGCAGTTATGTAAAAAAGAAAAAATAACCACAAAATAACATGTAACACTTTTTTATTAAAAAAAAAAATAAAATACCCGGGCACCTCAGGCCCAGAGCTTTGAAGGGATATAACAAAGTAAAACATTACCAAATATTAAAAATTGAAGTCCAACAAGAAACAAAATAGACCAGTGACAGTATAAGGTTAATTAAATTATTACTGCATGATGTGCTTTCAGCACAACTCTTAATTTATCCATTTTGTGGAATAAAAGTATCAGAGTTTAAAACGAAAGTGGCATCTTTGTATCTTCATACAAATTTCAATGCAAATTTGTGTCTTTCTGTGGTATTTGGATACCACATAATTCTATCTTTTGTATTACCATACTGAGCATTTTTGCATGCTAAAAATGCTTAGTTAACGCGTGTCTGTGCAATATTTCTAAAATGCTGTTTTAGTTCAACATTTAAGTACTGAATGGCCTCAGCTAAAACCACACACAGCAGTAATGTATGCAGCACTACAAGTACAGCTTTTAGATTGCATAGCATATCATCCCTTAATTTGCACCGTAGGCTCTATATAATAATAAAAGATTAGCACTTAGCGCCCACATGGGGAAATTATATTCCTTCTTAATGGTGCTGCTTGTCTGTTGCTTTATTTTGTGGAGAAGGACAAATAACTTAACATTTGCAGTAATTAATCCTTTGGAAAAAAGATGTTACAAAATGTCTAACAACACAGGATCTGATTAAATTCTCACTAAACGTCGACCAACATTTTTTGGTAACTTTTATACACTCAGCAAAACTGAAACAAAACAGGTAACAAAATAATTTTTTCTGTAAAAAAAATAAAATTTATTTGTGGATAAAGTTAGTTGTAAGCACTGAAACAACTTTACCGTAAAGTAGTTCTTTCCTGCTGTATATCCTGTTATCTCCTACTGTGAAAAGGGTGACCAAATTATATGCAGCTTACAAGTACAGCATTCCAAGTGAGTGTGGGCAGAAAACAATTCCCCATAAGAGAGAGAGAAACGAGGTTAACGTATGTTAGTCGCTTTCTGAAACTTCTTTGTTTTACAGTTTAATTTCTACTTATACTCCTCATGTTAGTTTCAAGTGATACTGCACAAAATGAAGCTGTGTGTACTATTTGATTTTTTTGTTTGTTTTACTGTTTATACTTTATTTTTTTATTTTCTTATCATTGTATCCACAAAATGTCATCATGGGTATTCAGTAATGATTTACATATATTTATAAAAGACAATTGGTAACCACAAACAACTTGGTTATTTATATTACTATATGTATTAGCTATCTGTAGAACTCCCTATATGACAAAAGAAAGCCACAGCACCTGTCAACGGGAACTAGAATCACTCAGTATTAAACATAATGCCATTTTCTAGGTGATCTAAACTATCCAACTATAGACTTGGAAAACTACATGAACTAGAATCAGTATTAAACCTAATGTAATTTTCTAGGTGATCTAAACTATCCAACTATAGACTGGGAAAACTACACCACCACTAGTGCACAATCAGAGATTCCTGGACTTTGTCAATACAAACAATTAAGTCAGAATCTCTACTGAGGGGAATAACATCTTGGATCATGTCCTTACTAACATGGGAGCATCTTACACTACCCCTTGCGTATCTTCATCTATTGTTCGGTCTAACAATAAAGCAGTCTCCTGCAAAATAAAACCGAAACCAGAGAGCTCTTCCACCCAAGGTACCTTCAGACATTTCTTTAAGACAAACTACCTACTGCTAGGTGATACATTGGCAAGCTTCAAATCCCCAGCAAACCCAGTTAAAGCCACTGAATATGCAGAAATGTTCACCAGCTGCATGTAAACAGTTTTATAGATGCAGCTGTATCCACAGGAACAGGTACAAGGCAAACCCCAGAAAGAAACCCACGTGGTGAAACCCATAGTATCAACAAGCTTCATAATAAATGGAAAAGAATTTTGACCAAAAATAAGAAGAGTAATTCCCAGAATGTTAGAGCTGTTGTCATTGAAATAACACGGGAGCTTAATAAAATCCATCAAAGGCAAGTCTGAGGCTAAAATAGCCCAAGTCAAAGACATTTACAAGGCATTTTTTAGTTATGTTCATAATTTCAGAAGCACAACTAAGCAATGAGCTGAGCTGATTGTGAACAATTTTACCTACACTGACGCTGAAGTGAACCTAGTGGCCAATAAATTTAGCTGTAACTTTACCCGTCTCTCCTCTGTCTGTCCCTGAAGGTATAACTGAAACTGGCTTGCCTCCAACCATCACACAAGAACAAGTCATAAAAGTGCTATCAAAAATCTAAAAATACTGCATTGGTGGGTCCTAAAAATATCCCTGGATGCATCTTAAATAGCATGAAACACAATTTAGCCACACTCTTCCGTACAGGTTTTGCACCAAGCAAAGGGAGAATAGCTACAGCCATTCCCCCGCATAGGGGAAGATTTTCCACAGACCCAGGCAATTACAAATCCGCAAGTCTGACCAGCCTTTTATGCAAAGCCATGAAAAGACACTCTTGATGGAATTTAATCAATCAGGACATATTGAACTTTCAAGCACTCTAGACCCAATCTGTTTGGATTCGTCAAGGGTGGGTCATGCTTTTAACCTGGTGGATTTTTCTGAAAAGGTCACTAAAGCAATGGGTGAAGGCAAAATGGTACACACCGCATACCTGAACTTGGCCAAAACGTTTGACACAATTCCACACTGAGGCATAGTAGAAAAGCTAAATAAACTAGGAATAAACCCTTCTGTCACCTACTGGATTGCCAACCTCCTCACAGATAGGGCACATATAATAAAAATGGGGAAGTTACCTCCACAAAGAGACAAATGACCAGTCAAATAAAAAGAAAAACTGGTGTCAAAATCGTGGACTGCAACTAAATGCCAAAAACTGCCTTCATGCATCTCTTGGAGTCATCCATCCCAGGGAGCTCTCCCATTGGCAATATGCCTTTAAGAGTTGAACCAGTTCT
Source organism: Protopterus annectens (assembly GCF_019279795.1). NCBI lineage: Eukaryota > Metazoa > Chordata > Ceratodontiformes > Protopteridae > Protopterus > Protopterus annectens. The sequence continues at coordinate 1,894,531,410 of NC_056735.1, forward strand.
TCCTGATTTGGGTACTTATGTGGACAGTGACCTAACTTTTGACCAATATATGCCTATTGTAAGAAAGCTCTTCTGTATTGCACAGTTTAGAGATTGTGTTTATATCTAGGGATGTCATTGACTCCTCATTAGGCCAGTCATTGAATATAATGCTACCTTCGGCATGTAGCTGTCCATACACATCTAACAAGTGGAATACCCACAGACTCACCTTACTGAAAGGATACAACTCCTAAACAGCATGTCCTACTCAATACACTATCCTGCAGACTTGCTAAGGGGTGACCTTTGTCTGGTATGTAAGGCATCCGCATGTCAAATGGCATCATAAATACTTTTCTAGTAGTCTAAACCTCTTCTGCAACATTAACAGAAGAGTTTGTAGGGACAAATGTGTATCACAGCAGATACCACTCGTAGAGCACACTGTCCATCCATATAAAACAAAGTTCATCCCAGTGTGTATTCAAGTTCAAGTTGTATTTATGGATGATAAATACACTTTACCCCAGGATTGCCCACTATACTACTAATGAACAGAGAGAACTCCTAAATGCTTTATCCCATGCATGGATCCTGTCAAATTAACTATGGTATAAGCCCATTTATTCTCATTAGGGGTAATGTTATCGACCATGAGATGCAGAAGGCAACTCTATAACCAAATCGGTTTGGTTATTTGGAGTACAAAAAGGGAAATTGTCTAGCTTAAAATGGCCTGCAAGGGCAGCTAGTGTAGTACTTGCCTGGGACCCTATGTAGTAGAATAGTTACTTGTACTGTGGGTTTCACTGCTGTAATGTTGCATTAATTTTCAATTTCAAGTATTCCTCCTACAAGACCTAGTGACAGCTTGTCTTTCTTTGAAGCCAAAAACTCTTTATTTGGTGTATTTAGCATACAAATACAGTGGCCTGTACATTAGCTTGGGTCCTGTTATTTTATTTAGTTGTATTTATTAACTGGGGTTGGGCACTGACCTCCATGGACCCTTTGCCGACTCAAATCTAGGAGCGCTGTATGGTTTAGTGACTTGCTTGGAGTGCAGTTAGGCAATGGAGTTTGAGGGAATCAAACCCTAGACCACTGGATCACAGTACATACTTCATTAACAGCTCCCTAATCCACTGAGTGAACTGCTAGACATGTCAACATGAGTTGTGATGTCATGGTAGGGTATTAGCTGTAAGAAAACAATTCAGGGGGGCTGGCCTTATTAACAAAATAAAATGCAAAAATAACAGTTTTGCATCAAAAGTGGCTAACTTGATGGTGTAGATACGGGGTCATACCCAACTTCATAGATTAACTCTTGCATCAGAAAATTACCAATACCCTTTAAATGTGGAGGACGTAAACTAGCAGAGCATAAAAAGCTGGCAAGGCACATAACAAATCTCAACCCACTGCCTAGATTCATTAAATTAATAACATAGGGTACTTGTTTTATTCCCACTGCTGCTGTAAACAATTTGCTCTGGCCATACATCAATTGTAAATCTGTACACTATGAATGCTGACTATACATGGTGTGTTTTATTTACCTTTTTTAATATGTCTCATTTTTATATATAGTGAAGGTTGTATTAGTGTTGTATTTTTATTACTGGATGTCTTCATTGTATTGTACTCATTTACTGTTTCATCTTTCTACTTTGGTCTGATTTGTGACTGAAAAGGGTCCTTGGACCAGCTCATAAAAGCAGTTGAACAGCAGTAGTAACTCAGTAATTGCCCTCCCCAAATGAAATTAGCCACTTTTATTCAAAGTAATTTTTGAAACAAGATTCTGTTTTTTCCATTTGAGGCATAAAGTGTTGGTTAGTGATGGCACTTACCTTCTCCAAATAGTTATCGTAAACACTTATGATGGGTTTAGTGTTTATGTTGATAAAGGTAATCATTTGAAAGTGAAGATGATACATTGCTGTTACGTAATGCATCAGATAAATATTGTATCCATCTGAAATAAATTTCAACTTGTTTTCTTTCCATTTATTCTTTAGAAATCTTTCTAGCCTGAAATTACCAAAATTACTTTTTATGGATTTTTTTTTTAAATAAGATGGATGTGTTGTTAAGATGACCAAGACACATGTTAAGATATTGTTGAGCATGCAGAACATAAGAAACCAACTTTTATCAGCAGGCTATATTAACCGAATATTTTGTTGGAAATTGCGTCCGTCACTTATCCTTAGATTAGGTTAGTTGGACATTAATAAATATTTTATTAAAAGTTATTTTTAAATATATTAAACCATTTAAAGTGAACCACTTGTGCATTCCGCGGTGGTGCAGCGGTAGTGTTGTTGCCTCACAGCAAGAGGTTCTCCCGTTCGATTCTCGGCTTGGGTTGCGAGTGCTTTCTGTGTGGAGTCTGCATGTCCTCCCCGCGGTCGAGTGGGCGTTCGAAAGACATGCGTTGAATGGGCGTGCCTTCGTTGAAGGTTGGGTGTCGGGCTGGCAACTCAACACCATAAAAAAAAATTGCCAATCATTAGTGGACCGGAGTTCCGCTGTGGTGACCCCTAACCAGGAAAAGCCGAAAGACAAACAACAAAGTGAACCACTTGTAATGCGTATTAACTTATTTTTAAGTAAAGGAATAAAGGTTATTTAACAGCTAAAAAATCAGATAGGGAAACATCTAGATGTCAATGAAAAATCTTCTTCTTTCAGCTTTTTCCCAGTTAGGGGTCGCCACAACGGATCGCCTGTCCGCTCATGATTGGCAGTGGAGTTTTATGGTGTCTAGTTGCCAGCCCGGCGCCCAACTTTCCACAGAAGGTACACACATGTACACACTCACACCTAGGGCCAATTTAGAGTATCCAATCCACCTACAGCATGTCTTTGGGATGTGGGAGGAAACTGGAACACCCGGAGGAAACCCACGCGACCACAGGGAGGACATGCAGACTCCGCACAGAAGGCACCCCAGCCCTGCTGCAATCTAACACTTTTATCTGAGTTGTCATTTATACCTCTAGCTCAGGCATAGTGAACTATACTACATTTATGGTCAATATGCTCTACCTTTTCCATTACCTTTACCCTGTGTTTGACTGGTAAATCAAACTGAGACAGAGGTCCCACTACATGGGGTGGCCTTGAGTGAGACAGTACAGCTTCGCATGATGTATACCTTCACGTAATTATATCCAAATCTAGGTATATGTTAATTATAACAATGCATAAACTACTTAGAACGAATCATTTTCTCATCCATTCATTCTCCAATTACCCACTTTATCTAGATGTCTTTGATTCTGATTATTTTTCATAGATGTCTATAAAAAATAATTAGAATCAGTTGCAAAAGATTCCAGCTCTGAGCTAGAATTGCTGTCCAGTTTAGAACATGTAGGAAATGAATCTTTCTAAGTAACTTAAATGGGTCTATTCAAAGCTCATGGCCTTTTAGGCCTACATTTGAAATCAATTGATAATGCTGCAATGTCCAATCAGAAAGAGCAGTCCTAGGTACGTGTACCTCTTTCATGTCATAAGTAATATATTTTCTTGCAGAGTACGTCCTTCCTATAGCACCGCTGATTCTTGTAAATATTAACATCACAAAAGTCAGCATTTTTAATTTGAAAAGCATTATTCAAAGAGTAGTTTAGCATCTGCCTTAATACTACAGTTGCTGTGACTTTCAGACATCTTTAAGTTGTAGTTGAAAGCACATTTGTTTGTCTATATTGTAATGAGTTTGACTAACAAAAACAATGCAGTTTATGATTTGAACCATGAGGGTAACCAAATGCATCAGAAAGACATGGAAAACAAATAACTTTGGAGAATGTAAGAGACTTACATTTTTTGTTAAAATCCATTTTTCAAAAATCGTTTTCTTCCCGGTGTTCTTTTGAAATTTTTATGATTTACTGGCACTTGTGGTTGGCAAAATTTAAAAGCATCAGGTGGTGCTGCGTTAGCGTTGTCGCCTCATAGCAAGACGTTGTCCCGTTCGATTCTCTGCTAGAGTGTCTTCTGTGTGGAGGCATACGTGAATGGGGCGTGCCTTCATTGAAGGTTGTGCGTCAGGGCTGGTAACCTGGTACGTAAAAATCCACTACCAATCATTAGCGGACCGGAGTTCCGCAGTGGCGACCCCTAACCGGGAAAAGCCGAAAGACCCAAACAAATTGTCCAACAAAGACCACAATGTGTTAGAAGCAGCAAGGCTGCTATTTTTTGAAACTGGAGAAATTCCTCTAAAGTATGAACACTGTTACTATTCGGTGACATGACAAATTTTTCACACTCCTTGGATCAGTCCTGCTGTGATAGTTACTAAAATAAAGCCCATTTAATTTATGTAATGTCATGTTGTAGTTTTCCTTTTTTGAGCAGTCAGCTCTTGTCTTAACCGTTTCTGCTGAATTCATCTATAGCTGACCATTGCATTCTAGATAGTTTTTCAACCAGGCATGTGGGTGCTTAATTTTAGTTGAAATGTTTGCTTGTTTTTAATATCGCACTGGATCTGAATCTTCACCTGATTTATACCACAAGTATGGTTGCCATAGCCAGTTTAATTTTGCATTCTGTATCTAAATCATTGTTTTCAGGAAGAATACTGGTAGTAATATGTAACTGCAGCTGCTTTATTGAAGTGATGGCGTTATAATGACTGTTTTTGCAGTTGTAAGCAGTTTCCCAAATTTTTGTGCATGTCTATTTAATTGCATGCAAGTCAGTGCTTTCAAAGAAGAAAGTAAGTGCAAGTTACACTAGGCTGTTTTCTATTTCTCTCCATGCTGATCTTTTCCATCTGTGACCTTGCTTTCCTGAGAAGGCAGATTGTTTTCTTTTTTCAGTCCCTAGGTTGTTTCCAGTAATGGTTGAAACTAATTACTAAATCCACAGAAATAATGCTGTATAAATAGTAGCAAACTGACAAGTAAGGAAAGATCTACAGATAAAATCAAGCACTTCATTTAAGATGACCCCAAACCCTAGTTTCTTAGCTTCACTGCCTTCAAGGGGTACGACAAAGTAAAAGATGAGCATTGTTTACTACAGTAAGTCTGACCAGAAACGTAAAACAAACCAGAGTATAAAGTTAATTAAATAAGTAATCTAGGATATGCTTCCAACAGAGCTCTGCATTTTAACCATTTGAAATTTTTTGAAGTGTCAAATTGTAAAATAAAAATCTTCTTTATATGTTAATGTAGAAGTTGCATCGTATTAATCTTTCAACATTATTTGGATTTCATAGAATTCCACATTGTAAGCTGCCATACTCCTTATTGTGTCATGCAAAAATGTTAATGGACTAGTTGCATTTTTTTTTTTAATATGTATGTATGTTGTCTCCATGTGAGCATTGCAGATGTTTTATTATTACACAGGAACAGTACTAGGCAAGTGATCATGAGGACCATAAAATGCGTAGCCATATACGCCTTTCAGTAGATGCACTTAAACATTCATGCCTCCTTTATCACTTCAAAGTTAGCAATTCTGACATGATTCTTGGTGTACATTTGTGTCTACCCATCCAGTCATCAAGACTAGCCTTAAAGTAATACTGTACTTGACCTGTGGTAACTTATCCTGTAGGCTAGAAATATGTTAAGAACTCTCTCCAGCAAGACTTGTTTGTTGGTGGCGAATGCTTTGAAGGGTGGCTTAATGGTTAAGGTGTTTACATCATAGGCACATGTTACAGGGTTTGATTCTCACCTTTGGCCACTTTCTCATTATTGACTGTGACTCATTTTCTGGTATAAAGCTGTGAAAGTGCTGCGCACACAAAGTTGGAGTATGCCCCATACATTTTAAAAGAGTGGAGGGGTTGGCATAATGGTTAAGGTCTTTACCTCACAGATATAAAGCACAGGGTTTGAGTCTGACCTTTATTTATTTGTTAGACTTGTAATAATTTCTAGGCAGCATAGTACATAGCAATGTGTTAATTTAGGTCCCTAGATTTTTGTAGAAAAAGACAGGGTCAAATAGGATTGGGTCTTTTCATAGCTCAAAAAGCAAGACAAAGGTCACCTGGAAGCACCTGTAGGCTAATGAGTATGATGAGAGTTGTGCTAATCTGTCGGGATAATTGCAAAAACTTAAGGCCCTTGATTTTTTGATAAGATGTCTTGCTGAGCAGGTGGTACAAATAAATTGAAGAAATATTGTCATGCAAGTTGTACAAGTACAATTTTTAGATTTTTTTATGTATGTTCAATTGTGGCCTTGTCTGTATAGAAGAGACAAAGAGGAAGTTGCATTTAAGATTAAACAAACATCTTTGAATCTTACTTGAAATCTGACTTGTATTTTATGTTTGTGTTTTTTACTTTATTATATCCCGTGAAGATTGTGAAGCTAAAACATCAAGGACTGTTTTATTTTAATATAGGAAGAGTTTACTTTGATTTGTGTTTTTCTTTCTGGACTATATCAAACTTCAAAAACACTATCAGTGTTCTGAGTAGAACTAGTGGATCTCGGGTTCTTTTTATCTGAGATGCTCAGCAGGCTCCCTGGGCATTAGAGAATCTTTGAGCATAGTCTTACACCACCGTGGCAGTATGGCACCTTTACAGGAAGCCATCCTGAATGGTTGAGGGAGGTAATCTGGGCAGGAGAATGGCAATGCTCAGCACTGTGCTGTCAGAAGATCCATAGAGTGCAGCAAGTGTAGATATTAGAGGGTACCTGTGGAAGGATGTGTGGCAGTGAGGGAATTACTGCATTTTAAAATCACAAATACCGCTCAAATAAAAATGAAACATTTAAATTAATCAAGGTGATTATATTAAGAGTTTGTTTGTGTTAAAATCTTAGAAATAAAACTTCTCCAAATACGAAAATCGCAGCCAAACTGGATATAAATTTCTTTATTACGATTCTGGTCCCTCGGCCTTCGCCTTCAAATGGAATAATTAACAATTTCAGAAACCAGTATATATACACCACCAATCACATAATTAATTAACATCAGTTAATCAATTAACATTTTTTTCCCCCTTCAGAAAAGATTTTTTAAAGCCATATAGAACCGCATTACAAAATAACTAAACTCTTAAATTTATCTTAATACATATCATATGTTCACTTTCTTATCAACCCTGACATTCATTGAAAACATATTTACATTTCTAAATTCATTCCATTTGGATACAAAGTATTGAAATTAATAATAAAATTCGATTCCATGTTTATTAACCTCTTTTGAAAACTATGATCTGCTAAGACACTAAATATCAGGTCTTTCAACATACCTCCATGTTGTTTATGGAAATGACTTGCCACCGGACTATCAAGCCTCTCATTCCTAATATCTCCTAAATGTTCCATTATTCTTAATTTCACCTTATGCTCGTTTTGTCCTATATACCATTTTCTTACCGGACAATTGTACCCTATTATATAAATAACCCCAAATGAATTACAATCGAAATAATCAATGGCATTCTATAAAATGCCATTGATTCGAGTACCATCTAAATTTTTAATATTACTACATACCTTACACCTGCCATATGGATAAGCACCTGCTCTGGTCATCCTCTCTCTTCTACCCTTGCTTCTCACTAACTCCTTTAAATTTTGAAATCTTCCATAGGAGAAAATAACTTTGTTAGGGATAATTTCTTTCAGAGTTTCATCATTAATAATAATAGGCCACAAATCCAAAACCACTTTTCTTAATATAGGGGAAAAGGCTGAAAATCTGTTGACAAAAAATATATCTTTCTCATTAACTTCTGTTTTTTCATACGTTACCCCTTTTCCTGCCTACAAAACTATTCACTTCATCTGATGAACCATAATGAACCAGCCCCAACTCATTTTCTACTTCAGCTCTATCTATCCTAATTTTCTCCCTAGAATATCCTCTAGCACTTAATTTTTCACAAATATGATCAAATTCCACTTTAATTTTCTCTTTATCTGAAGTATTACCCGCTATACATTTAAATTCCCCAAATGGTAAAGTTTCAGTTAGATGGAAGCTATGCATGCTTGACGCATCTAAGAAATTATTGACCGCAGTGGTCTTATGAAAGGGTTTATGCTGTATTCCCCCATCTGTCCCTACATAAAACTCCACATCTAAATACTGAATTATTTTCCTACCTAAATTAAAGGTGAAATCTAAACCACAGGGGTTAGATTTTAAACTAGAAATACATTCTTCAAATTGCATAGGGTCCCCTTTGTATAAAAATAAGAGGTCATCAATAAATCTTTTATATTTAACCACGTTATTCTGAAAAAACTGCTAGAATAAACAAACAAATTTACAAAATATCCCATAAAAATAATAGCATAAGATGGAGCAAAGCAGGCACCCATCGCAGTACCATCCTTTTGCAAAAAATTATTTTTTTTCAAATTCAAAATAATTATGTGTAAGGCTGAATTCTAATAGGCATACAATAAAAGATGTCCGTGGTCCTTCTCCCAAAAGTTTACTAACTGCTTCAAGTCCCCATTTAATATTAATGCAGGTATACAAGGATTTAACATCTACACTGGCCCAATAGAAATCATCCTGCCAAGTCATCCCTTTGAAACATTCACAAACCTCCCTAGTATTTTTAATATGTGAGGGAATTCTCTGCAAATGACATTTTAATACAGAATCCAAAAATATAACAACATTTTGTGAAAAAGCACCTCTCCCTGAAACAATCGGATGCCCTGGTAGATTTCTTAAATCCTGATGTATTTTTGGTATAATAAACAATCTAGCATCCTTAGGATTTTTTATAAATAACCTTTTAACATCCCCAGATGTAAAAAATCCTAGGCGTTCACCCTTTTCCAAGAGATCATATAAGGCAGTATTAAATTCTGCCCTAGGGTTTGTGAGGAGGTGCATATAAGTATCACTATCAGATAACAAGTCCGAAACTATGGAATTATATTTCTCCCTTGAGAAAATAACCCAATTTCCACCCTTGTCAGATTCTGTAAAAACATATTTATGACTGCTCTTTCTTGATGAGAAAAATAATATATTTTTGTCAACAGGTTTTCAGCATTTTCCCCTATATTAAGAAAAGTGGTTTTGGATTTGTGGCCTATTATTATTAATGATGAAACTTTGAAATAAATTATCCCTAACAAAGTTATTTTCTCCAATGGAAGATTTCAAAATTTAAAGGAGTTAGTGAGAAGCAAGGGTAGAAGAGAGAGGATGACCAGAGCAGGTGCTTATCCATGTGGCAGGTGTAAGGTATGTAGTAATATTAAAAATTTAGATGGTACTCGAATCAATGACATTTTATATAATGCCATTGATTATTTTGATTGTAATTCATTTGGGGTTATTTATATAATAGGGTGCAATTGTCCGGTAAGAAAATGGTATATAGGACAAACCAAGCGTAAGGTGAAATTAAGAATAATGGAACATTTAGGAGATATTAGGAATGAGAGGCTTGATAGTCCGGTGGCCAGTCATTTCCATAAACAACATGGAGGTATGTTGAAAGACCCGATGTTTAGTGTCTTAGCCAAGCCTTATGGCTTGGGGGGGGGGGGACGGGGGACGATCATAGTTTTCAAAAGAGGTTAATAAACATGGAATCGAATTTTATTATTAATTTCAATACTTTGTATCCAAATGGAATGAATTTAGAAATGTAAATATGTTTTCAATGAATGTCAGGGTTGATAAGAAAGTGAATATATGATGTGTATTAAGATAAATTTAAGAATTTAGTTATTTTGTAATGCGGTTTTATATGGCTTTAAAAAATATTTTCTGAAGGAAAAAAAAATGTTAATTGATAAACTGATAATTATGTGATTGGTGGTGTATATATACTGGTTTCTGAGATTGTTAATTATTCCATTTGAAGGCGAAGGCCGAGGTACCAGAATCGTAATAAAGAAATTTATATCCAGTTTGGCTGCTATTTTCGTATTTGGAGAAGTTTTATTTCTAAGAGGAGCATTTTATAGCTATTTAGTGTGTGTTCTTGTGTTAAAATCTTAGCCTAATTGTAAAATGTCTTGAGGTAGGCACAAGGAACTAGTCTTTAAACTAAAAGGAAATTTGATTTCTAGTTTGCCAGGCCATTACTTATATTCATTTGTTTCTTTTTATTTCTTGTTTAGAAATTGGTTAAACATGCTTATCACTCAGGAGTCCATTTCTAAAAAAGAAATGCATGCAGCAGTAAAGAAAGTGTGCAGTCTTTATGTACAATAACTAGAAAATCATGACTGAACCATTGACACTGGAGGTCTTTTTTTTTAGCATCTTTATTAAATCACATTTTACACACTGACAGGTACACATACATTATTAGAGCAAAAACCAAATCATAGTAAATGTTTTCATGCAGTACTCATATAGATTTGTCTTTAACAATTCATAACAACATTATGTAAATTGCCCAGTTTGTGTTTTCCATTAAACCTCACTCCATCAACTTTTCTTTGCATGTATTGTTCCCCCTAATTCAATTTGTTTCTGTATAATTTTCTCTCTCCTTTTTCTAAAGATACCACTTCCAGTTTTTATTTCCTTTATAATATACAGTATTTCATATATGGTTTGTTTACATATTGATTTCTACAATTGCTTTTTTGTCAAGCAGTAACATTAGACTTGGTAAGGTCTTACTATGTATAGGCAATTTAGATTGTGTGTTTCAGCTCAAAAGAATCAGTTTCTTAGATTACACTGATTTGCTGCCCAATATTCCTAACAAAGTACTCTGTAGGAAGTTGATAAAATCTGCCAGCCGGTTACACTCCCCAAAGAATTTCCAGTATAGTACTAAAAAGTTAAAAGTGATATTAGCAGAATAGCCACATAGTTGCTGAAAAAATATGATTAAAAGCCCATGAACTTAAACCCATCAATTAAAAAAAAAAAGCCATTAACTCAGTGTAAACCTGTATATTTATATAGTGGCAGTCAATAAGTTTGCTAAATTCTGGATGTCTAGGATAAGGAAAAAAGAAACTTGCAGGGCAAGGCCAATGAAGCAACTGGACACGTGACAAGGAGGAAAAATGTTGAAAAGAGGGGAATATATCTTCAGTCTAAGAGAAACTTGACTGCAGATATGAAGAGGTGATGAGGAAGAATGGCACATTGCTGCGTGATATAAAATCTAATTTAAAAAAAAAAAAAAGGGAGGTAGAAGGTGCTCTCTCCTGCTATGCAGATAAATGAGTGGTAGTTCAGGAGACTGAAATAGATTTAAAACCAAGAATAGTGGAATTAGGAACACCTCAGGAAAAACTGGTAGATACACACAACACTTCTGTCCGTTGTCCTGGGTGTCTAGGTTCCAAGAAACTCCAAAAATAAATCCAGAATAAACTCAACTTTATTTGTAAAACACTCTATGTTAAATGCTTTCATCTGATACTATAGACTTCATCAGAACACAGTCATTAATTGCATCCTAAGTTATATACAAGTGTCAAACCAATCAAACTGATTAATACATTAATTGAATGTCCATTGAATGTACTCATTCTTTAAAGTGCACAGTGCATTAAAATCACCTATGAATAAAATAATACATAAAATGTATAAATATGTAAAAAAAAAATGTCAAAATATATTTGAATAAAAATCTATACTATTATAAAATACTATTCAAACATTAATTCATACTCATTTCTGTAGTCCATCACACTAGATATAAATACATATTATGCTTTAAATTCAAAAATTGGCTTTATGGATATACTATCATTTATCCCTGGGTGTACAGTATTATTTAATGAAATTTGCCACCTAGTTTCTCTTTCACCCAATTTTTTTACTAGTGTTGCCACCCCTGGGATTAGCCATTATAAGTTCTAAGATAGCGAACTTGAACATATCACAACTAGGACTTTTGACGAGATGTCTGTATAGTGCATTAGTAATATCTTTTTTCTTAATGCAATAATAATGAACGTAAATTCTGTTCCTTAAGCATCTGTTTTGCCAACATAGAAACATGGACATTTTGTACATTTGGCTAAATAAGTTGCATGTTGTGTACGACAATTTCCTTTCTTAAATCTTATTATGGTTTGGTTAATGTCTTCCAAAACTAGGGTGGTATCCTCCATTATAGCAAAACACTGGTTGCATTGTCCACACTTATGGGGTACCCCTTCCCTCTTTGATTTTGCTAATAAAGACCTTCCTTTCAAATTTGTTCTTGATTTTTTTTAAATTTACATGGACATACTTTGAATTATGACTTGGAAGGCCAAAGTAGAAAAATAAAATAATGACCTATAGTGCACAGACGAGTGGCGAAAGAAAACGAGGGAAGGTGACAGTTATTTTATGTTAGGAGGTGGAAAATGACAAATTGGGAAGTATGGAATACTAAATGGGTAATTGGAAAGGTGGAAGACTAGCGTTAGTCAACCTGTACAGAAAAAAAAATAATTGAAATTTTGGGAGATGATTTAGCACAACAGCATGGGCTATTCCTTCTAGGTAGAGACTGTAATATAATCCTGGACAAAAGATGTGTTTGGAGGACCAAGAAAAATACACAAGGAAGTAAGCGAGGGTTTAAGGGAAATATTTGAAAGTGGATTGAAAGATGTAGTTCACAGGGATCAAGGCAGTGGGAGCTGTACTTATTTTTCACAATACATTTGGACTTGGACAAGTTGGCAAGCTGTCTGATGATCATGTATTACTCAGTGTATGAAAGATGTACATGTATGCCTGGATACAAAAATTCCAAACATAATAAACTCAAACACCAAAATCATCAGCAGTACATGACATATCACACCTCTCCAGGGCCATCGCAATATACATAATCCATCATATTCTGAGCTTCTGAGAATTTACCTGCCTAAGCCTCAAAGACCTCCAAAACACAACACAGGCACAAAGCACACTCCACATATTAAGCCTGCTTCCTCACATAGCACATGGAGTCCCAAAGTCACAGACGCTGAGCCTGTAAAGCAGGCACTGATCAAATCAAATGTTCTTGTTATAGGTGACTCCATTGTAAAATGTACAGATGTGCCTCTTACCAGGCTAAACAAGGAAAGAGTGATGGTTAATTGCTTGTCTGGTGCCAGGATCCATCAGATCATGCATGCACTCAAGTCTTTGAACAAGTACCAATTTAACTCTGTCATAGTTCCCACTGGTGCCAATGACTTGGTGCATCTCCCTGGACTGTAAAGAGGAACATGATAGAGTTCTGACTGTGTATCCAAGGGTAGGTAAGAGCCTAGCATTGAGCAGCAGTCTACAGTCTCCAAGGATGATGCCGCAATATGAGCAAAAAATAGACTTGAGTTATTGGATTAGTTTTTGGTGTCATTCAGAGGGTCCATTACTTGTCAGCCTGGGAGTTTATGGTCAACAGACCATGGAGCTTCGCCAGAGATGGCATGCATCTGTCCCATGTAGGTTTTTGATTATTGGCAAAGACATTGCCAACCCCCCATAGTGCTTTTTTAGGCAGTTGTCAACCTGATAAACCTACCAGCAAAATGAAAGAGGTAAAGGAAATTTTGAAGGTGTTACTGATTAATGCTAGGAGTCTAAACAAGAAACTCCACTCCCTATGTCCTTCTCACACTGGAAGACATTGACGTCTGTGTAGTAACTGAGATATGGTTTAAAATGGTAGGGAGCACTCGAGTAGTGAAGGACTGTAATGCCTTAAACATGTATTGACCAGGTACTGTGCAGGTGAGGAAAAAGGGCGGAGGTATATGTGTTCATCCATAAGAGAATCACATCAAGGCTGATAAAGTAACAATGATGCACTAGAGCTTCTTCATGTCCCAGTAACCATCAGAAAGATCCCATACTATATATTAGCTAGATGTAGAACTCCCTCTATGACAAAAGAAAGCCACACTGCATATGTATAGGAACTAGAATCACTCCGTATTAAACTCATTGCCATTTTCCTAGATAATCAAAACGATTTAACTATAAACTGGGAAACCTACACCACCACTAGTGCACAAACACACAGGTTCCTGGACTTTATCGATGCCAGTGCCCTGGAATAATTAGCCAGAATACCCACTAGGGGGAGTAACATTTTGGCTCTTGTTCTTACTAATATGGAAGCATCTTGCACCATCCCTTTTTTCTTCATCACTTGTTGGGTCTGACCATAAAGCAGTCTCCTGTGAAATAAAACTGAAGTCCGAGATCCCTTCCACCAAAGGCACATTTAGAAATTTCTTTAAAACAAACTACCTACTCCTAAGTGATAAATTTGGTAAGCTTCAAATCCCCACCAAACCCAGTTAACTCCACTGAATATGCAGAAATGTACACCACCCTAATATACCAGCATGTAAACAGCTGCATAGATGCAGCTGTACTCCATAGGAACAAGTACAGGCAAACCCAAAAACAAACCCACATGGTGGAACCTTAATATCAACAAGCTTTATAATAAAAGGAAAATAATGTTGACAAAAGTAAGAGAAACTCCCAGAATGTTAGAGCCCTTTTCACTGAAATAAAGAACTCAAGACCTTAAAGTCCACCAAAGGCAAGTTTGAGGTTAAACTGGCTACCCAAGCCAAGGACAGTCGCAAGGCATTTTAGTTATGTTTGAAATCTCAAAAGCACAAACCAGCAATGTGGTCAGCTGATTGTGATGTTAAATACACCGAGACTAAAGATATAGCAAACATATACTGTCCATTAAATTCAACTCTGATTTTTACCTTTCTCTCTCCTCTGTCTGCCCCTCAAGATATATCTGAAACTGGCTCACCTCCAACTATCACAGAAAACAAAGTCCCTAAAAGTGGTATCAAAAACTAAAAATACTGCATTAATGGGTCATGACAATATCCCTGGATGAATCTTAAATAGCATGAAGCATGATTTAGTCACACCCCTAAGTGTTCATTTTTAGCCTCCATACAGGTTTTGTACCAAGTAAAAGGAGAACAGCTATAGTCATTCCCCTGCATAAGGGAAGACCTTTCACAGACTCAGTCAGTTACTGACCCATAAGTCTGACCAGCCTCATATGCAAAGCCATGGAAAGACTTATGGAATTAATCAGGACATGGAGAACCTCCAAACACTGAACCCATCCTAGTTTGGATTCAAGGGTAGGTCATACTTACTCATCCTGGGGGATTTCTTTGAAAAGGCCACCAGAACAATGGAAAAAGGCAAAAGGGTACACACCACATAACTCGGCCTGGCCAGAGTTTTTGACACAATTCCATACTCAGGCATAATAGAAAAGCTAATTTGGGAGTAAACCCCTATGTCACCTGCTGGACTGCCAACTGGCTCCCAGATAGGATGCAACTAATCAAAATAAGGTAAGTTAACTCCATAAACAGACCAGTCACCAGTGGAGTTGCCCCAAGTTCTTTGTTGAGACCTCTCCTGATTGGCATCTACTTTTCTGAAGTAAAAACCAATATCAAAGGGCTTTGTGTTAGGATGTAGATTGCAAGCTAGAAGCAGTTATTGAATCCCCAAATGACGTAGCCATCCTGCAGGATGGTGCATCTCAAATAACCGGTGCCAAAATCATGGACTGAAAATAAATACCAAAAAATGCATTATTGCATCTTTTAGGATGTCATCTACCCCAGGGAACTAAAACATTGACAATATGCCCCTAAGGGTTGCCCCAGTTCTTTGGGATTTGGAAGCTTATGTAGACAGTGAACTGACTTTTGACCAACATGCGTCTGTTGCCATAAGAAAGTCCTTCTATATTGCACAGCTTATAAGCAAAGGGATTGTTTGAAGATCTAGGGATGTCATTGCCCCCCTTTACTTTGCCCTAGTTAGGCCAGTCTTTGAATTTAATTCCCCCTTTTGCATGTGTCTCTTCAGACACATGCAACAACTGAACACTCACATCAATGCCTTACTAAAATGATACAATGCCTAAACATCATGTCCTACATGGACCAACTCAAAGCCCTGTCACTATACTCTGTATCCTACTGACTGCCAAGAGGTGACCTTTTACTCTGCCTGGGGATTTAAACCTCTTTTGCAACATCAACAGAATGGTTTGGTGGGACAGGTATATCTCTGAAGATACTTCTGCTGTGGAACAGACTCCCAGCCATCACTTAAAACAAAGTTCATCCCTGTCTGTATTCAAGTGCAACTCAGATATGTGGATGGGAAATGGGAAAGTTACCCCAGGATTGTACCACTAATGAACAGAGGCAGCTCCTAATTAGTTTATCCTGTGTGTGGATTACCTGAAATTATGTATGGTATGATCCCAGTTATTCTCATTAAGGTTAGTATATAATTATCAACCATGGGATACATAAGGCCAATCTATAACCAAGTGGAATAGGTTATTTTGTGCAGAAAATTGGCTAGGCTTAAAATGGCCCGTAAGGGCAGCTAGCACAATACTTTCAATCTAGTCTTGTAGGTTTCATGTGTGAAATATACATTTCTGTATACATCTCAGCTGAACATAATGACAAAATGTGTCTGTGAAGCACATCCTGTTACCCTCTTGGATTATTTGCCAGTATTTGTACATAGTGGAAATCTTGCAAAATAGATATATTATGCATTGGCACTTTCCGGTGCATCTGTTAAAGCAGTTTTTAAGGAATGAGTTTGGGAAATGCTGCAGCAGCAGTTGCTGAACATCTGAAATTTAGAATGTGGTGGTGGTAGTAGACAAAAAATGAAAAGACTGCTGCACCTGATGGCAAATAGAAAGAAGAATGAGACCAGGTGAAATAAAAAATATCTGCACACATTAGATAAAGTAAAGGTATTTCAGGAGCAAATAGTATCTAATAATGAGAAGATTGAGTGGCAAAAAGCAAAAGAAGTGGTAGACAAATGACAGCTATTAATAAATACTGAAAAATGATTGTAGTATACTTTGACTCCAGTCCTAGAAATGCAAAATTACTAATACAAAAATTAAGGCAACAGCAGGTGGAGCTGAGACAAGTAAAATAATCAGGGTGGAATAAAATACTGGAGTGTCTACCAAAAACTATATTAAAGTAGAAAGTTGGACAGAGGAAAAAGGAGGTGTGAGAATATTTTTAGTGGACTAGAGATGCGCATTTTAGTGGAAGAAGAGGAAACCTACTGCAGAAAATAAAGGAGGAAATACAGTAGTCAATACAACTTTAGGCTACAGCGTAGATGGTATATTAATAGAAGTTTGGAAGGTAAGAAAAAGCAAACTAATATGACAGTTTAACAGGATTTTAGAAATGGGACAAATACTAGAGTGCTGGAAGAAGGCAGTGGTGACTGATATTGAAGGAAGGAAAGGACCCAACTGATCTAGGACCTACAAGACATTTGTGTTAAATCACAATTATTAGACTTTCATGACAATTTGGGCTAGAAAGCTAACAAAGCATATACCCAAGCTAATAGAGCTGCATTAGTGTGGTTTTGTAATGGGAAGTCAGACTTTTGATAACATTCGTAAAACGGTAATTATGCAAAAAAAATAAAATAATGAAGACATTGATTGGTTTGGTGCCGAGAGAGTTTTTGATAGTGTCATCTGAGAGTTTCTACAGTGAGTATTTATTAAGGTTTGGCTTTCTAGACAGATGGATAAAATTAATGATGACTGTATACGATGCAGTTGTGATAAATGCTAGAAAACAAATGATGAGAAATATTCTCTGTGTGGAAGATCTAAGATTCCCTAGAGTTCAGGCACTTAATAAAAACCATACTCTGAATATCCCAGCTAATATAACAGGTGGTAGAAAGTATTTAAAGAAACTTTCCAAAGTATAAATTCACTAATGAAAGTAGGGAAGCACAAGCTAGTTTCAAGTTGAATCTTTATTAAAAACACACAAACAAGTGATCCAAATAGCAGTTGGAAAAAAAAGGAATAAAGTGTAGAAATTTACCATTCAATTTTATGTACCTGTGTAAAAGGATGGGAATGGTTTACTAGGGTAGCTGTTTTGGAAACAACAGTTAGAATGTTTACTTGCTAAATGCCCCTTCCCCCTACAGCAGTGTGATATTCAACACAGTGCTGTCCTACTTCAAGTTCTGTGATTCCAGGATATGTTAAACTAAAAATTACACAATAATTGCTAAAACTTCCTGAAAGTATTTCATTGAAGTATCAAAAAAGAAAGTTAACATAAGTCTTCAAAATTCCTTAGAAATGTTTTCTACCAACATTCAGAAATGTTTTGAAACAGTTTTAAGATAGATTGGTTTAGTCTATTACAACTTTTTCAGATTTGTATGTCAAGTGGGAAAAGCAACTAAAAAATAAAAGTTAAATAGTATATAACAACACTACATTTTGTTAGACTAAAAACAATACAAATTAAGAAAATGTAATCCACAAAAATCCTAAATAAAAACCTATCAAACACTTGAATATATGTCTATATATTTGTGTATAATATATACATACACACAAATCTGTTCCTCTCAAACGATACATCTATTAAATAATTTTAAGGTAAAATACACTCAGAAATCTTAATTTTATATATATATATATATATATATATATATATATATATATATATATATATATATATGAAGAATGTAAGTCGCGGATGCTCACAGTAGTGATATTTGCTCAGGTCTGCAGACCCTAGAAAAAAATGTGTAAACAGGACCCCGTTTAAAATTTATGAAGGTTATAATATTGGAACCAATATAAACATGTAATACATTTGCCACTAATTCTCTGTGTGTCTAGTTAAGCTCAAAGACTATGCATTAAAAGTTATAACCTAAAAAGGCTAAACTGTCATGAAAGTCATGCATGTACTATATGGAATCTAGCTCTGCTGTTTGATTTTTTTTTTAACATTAGTCTACCATTTAAAATATTCAAAATTTAATCTGTGAGCTAGCTAAAAAAGTAGCATTCAACCCCTCGCTAATATGAGTATAGCTGTTAAAGCTGTCCATGTTTGCACTAAAAAGATTTAAACAAGAATTAATAAAATGCCATAATATCTGCGGAATATGCACATACTGCTCTGATGCAGTTCTACAGTAATCAAAAGTCCTAGTTATAAAATATGCGAGAGTGTCTTATGAATGTGCCCTGATTCTAATAACAGTGCAAAATGAATCCATAATTAAAGCAAACAATTAAATATTTATAAAATGGTTTATAAACGGATAAATATTTGTATATCAGTGTATCTGCTAAAACAAAAGTAATAATTAATAAGCCACTATCCTAATATTAAACTTTAAAATTATATGTACAAAGTTAATAGTTAATAAAATTGTTGATAAATGCAAATAAAGTGCAAACCTTCAGTCTTGTAAACAATGGGGCAACTTTATTAGCTCTAGTATGATAGTTTAGTCCAGGCTTTCTAAAAGAGCTCAGCCTTAGTCGCCACATAAGTACTTGTTTTTCCGAAAGTATTTGGGTTGTCCCTTTCAAGTTCACTGAAGTCTATGTGATACATATTAGAGGTAAGTTGCCAAGGGCCATGACGCTTTCAAGAGGAACCAGGCCAGGGACATCCCATTTCTCCAGTTTTCTTTGACCTATTCATAGTGCCAATAACAGTAAAAATAAAGGAATCCTCAGTACAAGGAAATAATTGGTATGGCTATGAGGAAGATTTAGCAGTATTTGCAGATGGCATCTTTTAAATTTAATCGATGTTTATTCCATCATTAATCACCACCTATGACAATCCATATCAGGATAGATCTGTGGCAGCAGTTGTGGATTATCCTTTATTTTCCCCTTTTATATTACTCATATCCAACACCTCAATATTGACATTAACAGTTTACCTGATTTTGTTTTCTTCATATGCAGGCCCATAAGCGATATTTTTTAAAATATCCTCATTTATCATTAACATTTCTGTTTCCACCCTGTCCCCTTATCCTCATGCTGCTCACTTTCCTTTCCGAGCCTCACTACTACTAGTTAGTGCCATCTTCTTCAAGCATTGCTATCTCTGCTCCTTGCTTAAAATGAACCTTAATCACTATTTTCACTATTCCCTTCTTTTTTGTTGGATTATTAACAAAGTACTCTATTTACAGTTCTTTATTTGCCTTTCCCATTCCCCCCTTCCTCCCCTTTACTCTTCCTGTTTGTGTTTTCTTATTCTCATAGGTAGGTACTAGGCTATTAGCCCTAGGGCCTATATAAGCATAGCCAAAAAGGTACCCTGGCTTTCGCCACCCAAGAAAATTATTTTCCTGTGCCCCTGTCGAGCAGAGCCACAGAAGTGATCCCTGGGGTGAATTTCCCATTTCCCATCCAATCCTCAAGATTTTTCTTGAGTGCTAATGAGGAGCTCTGTTTGACATAGGTAGTCTGTTCCAGAGTATGGGAAGTCTCTGGGACAGGAATCTATCCCTCCAGCATGTTCTGTTTGTTGTGGTGACAAGGTTTAGGTCCCTAGAGTGTGTAGCTTGGAGGGATTGGGATTTCTTTAAGTGGAGCATGTCCAACAGCTCTGGGTCTAACATAGCTTTGTATGTTAGGCAGAGATCGCCTCTGAGTAGGCGATATGCGACGGAGTAAAGCTGGAGTTTTTTGAGACTGTCTGCGTAGGGCATCTGTTTGAGGCCAGTAATCCTCTTTGTGAGGTATTTCTTTGGCCTTTCCAGTTGTTGTAGATGTCTTGTGAGGTACATACCAAAAGGGGCGTTGTACTCTATAATGGGTCTAATGAGTGATGAGTAGAGGGGAAAATGACCTCTTTTTTTCTGGATGAGAAACCTTTTGTGATGAGATGAGCCACGTAGAAGGATTTCCTGACCACTGTGGCGATGTGATTATCAAAGGAGAGACTACTGTCCACCTGTGTCCCAAGGTCTCATCACACTTTCGGCATTAAGTAGACTACCACTTGTGTGGTAGTTCATGGGTGCAGAGTTTTTACCAAAGGGGATGACAATACAGTTTTTGGCATTGAGCTTCAGGCCATGGCTTTATCACCAGGCATCTGTCTCAATGAGGCCCTTTTGTAGTATGTCCACATCATGAGGAGTTTCTATTATGGCTCTTAGTTTGCAGTCCTCTGCAAACTTTGTTAGCCAAAGACCTTCTGTGTTAGCCTGTACTTCAGAGAAGTAGATACCAAACAGGAGAGGACTGAGGACTGAACCCTGTGGTACTCCACTTGTCACTGGTCTGAAGTCGGATTTAGAGTCTGCTACTTTCACAGTGTGGGTTCTGTCCATGAGCCAGTTGGCAACCCATCTTGTGACATAGGGATTTATACCTAGTTTAGTGAGCTTATATACAATTCCAGAGTGGGGGATGGTGTCGAAAGCTTTGGCGAGATCTAGATAAGCTGCGTAAACCACCTTGCCCTCATCTATGGCTTTGGTGACTGCTTCAAAGACTTCAATCAGGTTTAGGAGACATGATATGCCTTTACAAACCCGAACTGGGTAGGGTCCAGAGTTTGGAAATTACCAATGTCTTTGAGTTCCATGATAATACATTCCATGGCCTTGCAGACCAGGCTCATCTGGCTAATGGGGCAGTAGTTCCCTGGGTCCGTTGTGGCTCTCCTTTTGTGGAGTGGGATAACCATCGCTGTGCGCTATTCAGTGGGCACAAAGCCTGAGGTGAGGCTGTGATTGAACATGGTACTTGGGTTGGGTGCCATTTCATTCTGTAGTTCGTGTAGAACGCAGCCTGGGATATTGTCAGGTCTCATGGATGCTGTGTTCTTGGCTTTGGAGAGTGCTTCTTTTACCTGTGCAGCTGTGATTACAGGAACTTTGCATTCTTCCAGTATAGAGATGGGCCCTCTAGGGGGTGAGAGGGGGGTAAAATTAGCACTGAACCTATCTGCAAGGATGTTGGCAATATCAGTTGGTTCTGTATATTTAGTGCCATTGTGCTGTAACTCAGAGCAGATCTGAGTGTTGCCATTGAGATTCTTGACATAGCTATAGAATGCTTTGTGGTTGTCTAGAGTCAGTGGCAATTTTGTTTTCATAACTAGCTTTGGAGGATTTTATGAGGGATCTCAGCTTCTTACTGAGGTTGACCAGGGAGTTCCTCCAGTCATAGGATTTTGCTGTTTTTTGCAACCGTTTCTTTTTCCCTGTTGTAGAGTTTGTTTATGGCAGAGGACCACAAGATTGCCTTCTTTTTTTTTTTTTTTGAGGATAGCATCTTTGCTCTATTAGGGATAGCATGATCCATGCACTCGACTCCTTTCCTCTTCTCCATTTTCTTCAGACCTTTCTTCTGTATTTATCCATCCCCACCACCTACTTCTAAACTTTTCTCAGCTACTTACTTTTCTTCCTCCTTTAACACTTTAGTATTTTTTCTGCTACTTCTCTTCTCAGGGGCTGCCATTTCCATTTTTTATTTTTTTTTTTTTGCTATTGCTTTTTGCCTGCTGTAGCTATTAGTCTCCCTATCTACCTATAAATTCCTTGTGTTCTTTGTATATCCTCCTCCTACCCCACTAAAAACATTTTTCCAACCATTTTCCTCTCCTTATTCCCAATTTTCTGGTTGGATCTGACTCCTTCCTTAAATTCCCCTAGTAGCTCACAGTCCCATTAAACGTGACTTAAGTTCCCCTGTTTAGTACCACATCTCCCAACACTTGCTTTCCATTGCTGGGAACATTCTTGCTAATCTTACTGGATAATAGAAATATTTGTGTAAGCACTTCATGCAAATATCCCATATCTCCTTGCTTTCATAATATATTTGGGTAACTGTACTATTTCAACCCATTCTCCATCTGTTACTCGATCCCCTAATCCATTTTCCTAGCTTCTCTTATGCTGCCCTCTAGCCCCTTTTCTCTTCTTATCCACTCCTTTCCCACCTGCAATAGTTTGCCCATTTCTCTGTCTTCTGTTATTTGTTTAGTTTGCTCTAACTACTGTGGTGCAGGGGTCTTCTTTCACTACATCTTTTCCAGCTTTCTCCATGTCCTTTGCATTCCAACATATTCTTATCCCAAGCGATGTCCCAGCTGATATTACTCTTTCAGTTCCTGCCAGCTTTTCATTATTCCCCCATTTGCATTTGTTCCCAGTATATCACTTTATCTTGATGCCTGCTCCATCTCCATGTTACTGCCTGATTTTCTTTCTCTTTTTTAGACCCACCAATAGGAAGGATTCTACTATTCAGCTCTTCTCCCTCTTCCCATATTCTCTGCACTTCTGCACACCTGTCCATTCCAGCTGCAGCTCCTCCAGGCTACATGCTAACAATGCCACCATTATATTTGCCCCTCCCTCAATTTTCCCCTTTCCTTTTTATCATATGCTTCTAGTCTGGCTCATATCCCACTGATGATTCTTATTATATTTATCATCAAATAACCTTAATGGCTGTCTTTTAAATCTGGTACTCCCATCACACCATTCTGAGTCTGTTAATATTTTACATTGAAAAGAGTGGCATGGGATGTCCCTGAAAATATGCTTGACTTTTTATAATAATTTCTGGCAATTCCCAGAAAGTCTGCCATGCATATGCAAATTATGGAATTATATTCCAGTTTAGAAGTTGCACCTTTTGGTTCAGTTCCAGATTTGTTGTTCTCCATCTTGCTAGCTGCCTTCTTATTTTTTCATGTATTACATGCTTTTACATGTTGTTTTTATGGTATTTTCCACCTTGTCTTTCAGCCTTATTCCCAAGTACTTTATTTCATCCCTTTTCAGACCTTCCCTTTCTAACTGTTCACCATCCCTCTGTGTTATTTACCACTATATCTTGACCTTATACCAAACTCCTTTACTAGTTCCTGAAACTCCTCTTTATCCTGTCTGTAGTGTAATCGGGTCAAAAGCATTTCATCTGCATACAGTGATACTTTTGTTTCTTCTCCCATCAATAACCTTTTATAATTAATGTTCTTATCTTTTCTGCCAATGGTTGTGTGTGCGTGTGTGTGTGAGAGCAAACAGGGACAGGGGACTTTGTCAGATAGCATTGCCCAGAATTCTCTTCACTCTTGCTGTTGCCCCTTCATGCAGTTTGCCATCTCTATCCACTTCTGTGGGAACCCCCATCCTTTCCTGCACTTCCTTTAGAAGCCCCACTGTACCCAATCAAATGCTTTTTCGGCATCTAAAGAGATCAAAGCAATTTCTCTCTGTGGCATCATTTTCCCTCCTACAAAACCTGCCTGATTCACTTTAATCAACTTCAGTAACCTCTTTCCTACCCTTTCCGTCTGTACCATCATAAAACACTTGGTTTAATAAGGATATCAGTCCATAGGAGCCTGGATCCTTCGAGTTTTTCCCTTCTTTGTATAGTATGGAGATTACCACTTCTTTCCAGGAGTTGGGAATTGTCCCACCCTCTAATGTGGTATTAAACATCATCTCACAACTTTTTATTACCAAATCTTTTTTGGAGCCCCCAAAACTCAGTTGGTAACCCATCTCTACCCAGTGATTTCCCTTTAGCTGTCTTCTGCCATATCCTACTTGTGTCCTCCTTTTTGATTGTCTTCAATAATCTCTCTCCCTCCTCCTTGTCCAACATTCTTAGCAAGAGCCACTCCTATTCAGTACAGCCTTTTCCTTTCTTCCTCCCCATACTTTTATCGTCCCATATGACTGTTAATATTCCTGAAGTTCCTTGAGGATTTTCCACATCTTTACCTTTTTCTCCCTCTTTTTCTTTCCCTTACAACACTTAAAACACACACTGCACCTCCTGTTGTCTCAACTTTATTGCAAACACTTTTATCGTCTTGGGTGTATTTTTAAAGTACATCCTTTTCTACTGCTATTCTTTGCCACATCCTTTCATCTTCCCATCTTTCTATCTGCTTTTTTTTTTTTTTTATCCTCCTGTCTTTTTCACTTGGTCCTATTTCCCCCATCCTCCTGTCCCTCTATTTTTCCACTGGTTTTTCCCTATGTTTTTCTTTTCCTCTCCATCTTTCATTCTCTCCATTTGATGTATTTGATTTTCTTCCAGAGTATTTGTTTTATCATATCCTGTGTGCTGGTCTTATCTTCATCTTTTACCAATACCTCTTGTAGTAGCTTTGTAGTATCCTTGCATTCATTTTCCCCTTGAAACTGTTTATTTGGGGCCCTCCTGTGACTTTCCAGGTTTTCTTCCCTTACCATCTTCATCTTAACTTCTATTATTGCATGATCTGAGAGAGTTTAGTTCTATCACCACTTTCTTAATACTATGCAGATACTCCTTTAGTACTTAACACCTATCTATTCTTGACCGTATATAATATTTTGCTAAGTAGTATGTGTATTCTGCCCCTGATATCTCTCCTCTGTCTATATCTCTTACTTCTACCCATCCCACAGATCTAAAGTATTCCTTCATAAACTTTCCTTCTTTGGATAATGTGCATGCTTTTGGACTCCCCCAACCTCCTGTCTTGTAATTATCTGTTTCCAGTTCCCAGTTCCCTGTACATATAGTCTTTCCTTCCTGGAACTTTTTCCCTAGCATCATCCTTTCTTGACTTCTAATTTGTTTTCTGTCTGCATGGGGAAGGTTCTCTTTAATAACACTACCTCCCTTGTCTTCTATCATCCCAGGAGGAGCTCCCTATTACCTCGTAACAATTTTTAGTGTATAATATTCATCATCTTAACTGTATTACCTGTAAAGCCAACAGTTGTGCCTTGGTTTTCTTTGTGTTAACATCCACTGCTTTTTGTATTCTTCCATAGCCCATTTACATTCCATGACCATATTTCTGTACTCTGCAAGCCTCTCCATTTATCCTCCTGTCTGCTTGCTCTCTTCTCCATAGCATCCTTTTTTTCAAACTCCCAGTCGTCATTTGAACCTTTCCTACCTTTCTTTGCTGTCACCTTCCTCATGTTTTCTCCTCACTGTTCCCTCTTTTCTTGATTTTCTTTACAACTCCTCTTCCACTCACCTCCCTTCAAGCCACTTTGATCCCTTTCTCTTGTCTTGTATTTATGTACTTCTCACCTGTTTTATTTTTTGCCTCTCTTTTTCCTTCCATGTTCTCCTGTATGTATTACATCTATCTCACCAAATTCCCTTAACTGTTCTGTATTCCTCTTCCTACCCCCTTCATTTCCCCCAAACTCTGCATACATATACACACAGTTTTGGCATGTTCCTATCTCCGTCAGGCCTGCCCATCACCTGTGCCCCATTTCCTGTTTCCTGTCATTACCACAGCACATGTGCGTAGGTTCAAGCCTCCAGTAACTCCACCCAAATCTTTGCTTCTTCCCTTTCTACCTCAGCCTTCTCTCTCATTTTATCTTGATTTTCCCATCTTTCCTACATCTTTTATTTTCATTGCTCTGTTACCTGTGCTATCCCCTCATGCTTTCATGAGCATTAATACTTTATAATTCACCCTAATGGCTGTTACTGCATCTCAGATATTGAATATACCCCTTAGTCGGTGATCTGACTGCTGCAATGGATATTGGGGCATATCTGTGCATCTCTCCCTGCTTATATCATTTGCCAAGTTGGTGTACTGTCACCCGAATTCCCTTAATTAGACTTTACTGTGTTGTTCAGTAGCGTCGTCTTTTCTTTTACCTACTCCTGATCAATCATCGGGGCCAGGTGCTTCCTGCTAGGATTGATATTCATTGCTCTCCAACACATGCCAGATAATCTTTGAACAAGTACTCTCTCCACCTCCGGTGCTGTTTTGCTTCTGTTTAAATTGACCTATGCTCCTCCCTGAATCACTCAGTGCCTGTAATAACCATTTACCACTTTCTTTACATTCCCTGAATGTCAAAAACGGACCAAAATCGTATGCCTCACTGTATAGAACTGGTCCCTTTCTGTTGTTATTGTCATTTTTAATCTTTTGAGTTTTTCTTGCTCCTCCAATATTTACTGCTATAGGGATTAGGCACTAGTATGCATCTCTGTTCTCACTTGCTTGGTTCATAATTGTCATACAATCACTTTCATTCTCAGTTATCTCGTTAACCTAACTCTCAGATTGCTTTTGCTTTTGTTTTTACTTTATTTATATAACTTTACCCCCCATCATGCAGTCTTCTATTAAGAGTATTTTACATTTTTGGTTATTAATAAATATGCACATTTTTTAGAATAGCTGCATTTTAAATTTGTAATTGTTATTTAACATGAGATCTGAAATAGTTAACGTCATTTGTTCATCAACCTGTGGGCTTCAGATCCGGACCGGATTCGAGAAGGCAGTTTCACCAGCATCATATCCGAGCACCAAGCTCCTCCCCTTACCCATAACACCACTGCATCTCCTTCCTTCCCTCAGATCTCGTTTGCTGCATCTTTGCCTACAATGTGATCCCTTGAGCTCCAGGCTTGGTATTTTGTTTCGTGTGAGTTTTTGGTAGAAAAGTAGAGTTTGGGTGGTGTAGTTAGTGCAGACCACCTTTCCCCTTCCCACCTCGTGTTTGTGTGTGAGTGTTGGGGTTGGGTTGTCAGCCTTTGGTACCTTGTACCTATTTGACTTGATTATGGCAGATCGACAAAAGTTTATCTTTAGAAAATGCACAGTGTGGTCATAAGCTGTCACCTGCGAATGGCCACACTCTGTGTGTTGTTTGTTTGGGGGCAGCTCACTTATCCACCGACTGCTCTATATGCGTGGGGTTTAACCCTGGGGTACTGAAAGACCACAGGGCCAAGTTGATTTTGAAGGGGCTTCTTCCTTGGAGGCAGCCGCCTCCTCGTCTTCTGTTACTACTGTGTCTGTGGTCACGGCTGTGACTGCTTCTACCACAACTATTGTGTCCTCCCCTCCCAAGTCGGGGCTCGCCATCCTGACCACAGACCTCTGGATAGGGAGTCTAAGAAGGACAGACATAGAGAGAGAGGAAAGGGCAGGAAGAGATCCCCAGAATGCTCTGATCTGGCGGGTCCTCCTCCCAAGTTACCTGTCATTACTAGGCAACCTCCCCTTGGCTCCATTCTCCAAGGTTCTCACCAGAGCAGGTTTGGCCTCCATTCACTGTCCTTCCCAGCTGGCGTCAGTGGCTTCTTCGAGGTTGTCTAGGTGTTAATCGGAAGCCGACATGGACAGGATGATGCAAAGGCTTATTCACACCCAGTTTCAGATGGGGGTCTTTCTAGCACACTCTTCCTCTGGAGGGGGCAGCTCACTACCATTTGCCACTATTTCTCCTTCTCCAATCTGTCCTCCGGTATTGGAGTCCCTGGATCCAAGAGGTTCCAGAGTCAGGGGGTCAGCACTGATAGTACTGTCTACCTCAACGCTGGCAGCTACCTTGAGCATATCTGGTCCAACCGAGTCAGAGCCGAGGTCTCAGAGTCGTAGCCTGGGCATCTGATCTGAGGGGTTGGGCCTTTCTTCTTTGGCTCTGACTTTGTCGGGTCACGGCCTACCCCTCGGGGTCTTGGCACCTTCAGGCTCGGCTCTCTCCCCAGAACCAACACAGGGATTAGAGTCCTCTCTTTCAGTGGCTTGAGAGTCTCACTCCCTTTCTATATACAGTGTGGTGAAGAGGGTGGTCTCTAATGGGTCGAGGCCCCTGACCATCTCCCTGGAGTCCGCCCAGATCCCCTCTCTTCTCGGTGTGTCTTCTGCCATCTGCCTATGCAGGGACAGCCTGTGCTTGACATGCCCCAGACTGTTCCTCTCGAGGAACCACAAGCTGTTCGTGAGTCCTCTCCAGAGAGTCCCACCAAAGAGGTTCCTCAGAAACGCAAGTGCAAGAGGAGGCACTTGGACTCCCCCCAATCCCTCATGGAGGATACCGACTTGGAGGAAGGGGAAGGCTCCCGAGGATGTCTCCTTTGGAGATATCATGGAAATCCTGTGCCAGCAGTGGGATTGGTCTGCCCCAAAGCTTTCCTCAGACGAGTCAGTGTTTCTGGAGGCATTTGACGTGGGCCCATCTACTTCTGGACCCCCTGGTGGACCTCATTGCCACCAGGGCATGCAAAGAGCCGGATACCATGTAGCCAATTGCAAGGTGTCCAGATAAAATTTTGAGCCCCCCCAGTAGATAGGGCAAGCTGGAGCAAATGGTCCCCAGTGGATGCAATGGTGGTAGCTGCCGCCATGAAGAAAGAACCAGCTCAGGAGAGTTTTATGGTCCACCCTGCGGACCGAGACTCCAGGACAGTGGACCGTATGGGAAAGCGGACTTATGCTACAGCCGCCTTTTGTATAAGGGCGATGAATTATTTGGCCCACATTACCAGACTTCAGCGTGACCTGATTGACCTGATGAGTGCACTGAGTCTCCCCCGTAGTCCATGTCGCCAGAGGATAAACGTGCATTCTCTATGCAAATGGCCACTCAAAGTGGTTACCAACACTTCTATGCACCTCCTTTCTCATGTC
This sequence comes from Protopterus annectens, assembly GCF_019279795.1. Taxonomy (NCBI): domain Eukaryota; kingdom Metazoa; phylum Chordata; order Ceratodontiformes; family Protopteridae; genus Protopterus; species Protopterus annectens. The sequence continues at coordinate 1,894,560,651 of NC_056735.1, forward strand.
ACCGAAGGAGCAGCAGGGGCGGCTGGGTCCGGCATTGCCATGAGATGACACGCCTGGCTCTGGCTATGTAATTTTGCGGAACCCTTCAAGACGTCTTTTGCGAATGCTCCCTACAGTGGCTCTTCCTTGTTTGGGAAGACGGTTCGTGACACACTTGTCCAGAGTGAAAAGGACAGGATCCGCTTCTCTAACCCTCAAAGATCCTTTTCCAGGAATCAGTGGGGGCAAAAGAAGATGTGGTTCTGGAAGTCTCTGTATTCCCGGGACACTCAGGACTCCTTTTCCCCTAGAGGCAGAGGGCGACAAGACAGAAGCCGGCCCATAGGTGGGGGGGCAGTCTGAAGAACTTTGTGTCTCAAACTGTTTTTAGACAGACTGGCGCAGCAGCCCCGAGGGGCTGCTCTACTGCTCTGCTCTGGAGGCAGTCGGGGGCCACTTTTCGATGCACCTGATAGCGTGGGAGTCCGTGTCCCCAGACCGTTGGATGCTCCAAATAATATCCAGAGGTTACACAATTCCCTTTGTGACACATCCCTTTCCCCCACAGCACCTCCCGGATGTTCCACCTGTGCAAAGGGAGGCAGCAGTGCTCGAAATAGAAAACTGCTAAGCAAACGGGCCATTCAGCCTATCCCCCCAGTTCAGTCCGGATCAGGCATCTATTCCAGGTTCTTTTTGGTGCCAAAAAAGATGGGGGACTTGAGGCCGATTCTTGACCTTTCCACTCTAAACCTTCAGAGCATACATGTCTATCCGTACCTGGATGATTGGCTCCTTGCCGCTCCCACCAGGCATCTACTTTGTCAAGCCAGGGATTATTTCCAGAATTTGTCAGACTTGCTGGGCATCACAATAAATTTAGCCATATCCTCTCTAGAACCTGTTCAGGTCCTGGACTACATAGAGGCGAGAACAGACACCTTGCAATCCAAAGTCTTTCTGACTCCAGAGAGGGTTCGGAGTTTAAATCTTCATGTTCTCGTGGTCCTTCAGTATCCCTTTCCGCAGCTGAAGTGGTTTTAAGAGCCCTAGGATCCATGGCAGCCACTGTCACTCTTCTTCCTTATGCTTGTCTTCACATGCGGGTTCTGCAGTAGATATTGACAGTCCAGTGGTCCTTATTGGATCGGCCATTGACGCATCCGATTCGCATAAGTGAGGTGTGCAGGAAGTCCCTTCTCTGGTGGCTACACTCTCCGGAGATGATAGAGGGACGGTCTTTAGTTGTAGCCCCTCCCCAAACCACGGTGACCATGGATGCCCCCTGGCTTGGGGGTAGAGGGCAGTGCTCACACAGGACAGTCCAAAGCACGTGGTCCCTGAATGAGACCAATCTGCATATCAGTGTTCTGGAGACGAGGGCGGTCTTATTAGCATTGCAGGCTCTTCATGCCTTTCTTTCTCTGGGAACTATTGCGATTCAGACAGACAATATGTCAGTGGTCTGTTATATCAACAAACAGGGAGGAACCAGGTCCTACCCCTTTTGCCGAAAAGCCATGAGAGTGTGGGAATGGGTGATTTCCACCAACTGTTTTCTGATAGCAATGCAAATTCCGGGTCAGTCCAACATTCTGACGGACAAATTGAGCAGGACTATCCCTCTGAATCCTTATGTAGCAGAGATCATCTTCCTCAAGTGGGGTCGGCCTTGCTGCGATCTCTTCGCATCTCCTTCCAATGCGAAGTGCAGCGAGTTCTTTGCTCTGATCCCCTCCTTAGGGAGAACCCCCCCAGAGACATTCTGGTCCATGCTTGGCCTCCCGGTCTTCTTTATGCATACCCTCCATTACCTTTCATGACAAGGTTTTTACAGAAGGCTTGTTGGTTGGGGAGCAGAGTCATCCTCATTGCCCCATTCTGGCCTTGCCAAATCTGGTTTCCTTCTCTGTGGTCTCATCTGGTAGCTCCTCCTTGGATCTCATACTGGATCTTATTTCGCACCCATCTGGGATTCCCCTTCCAGACCTGGGCAGTCTGAAGATCACGACTTGGCTGCTCCAGTTCCATTGATTGCTAGGACTCACGGACTTTCTTCCCCTGTTAGATCTATTCTGGTGGCAGCTCACAAGTCCTCTACCAGAAAAGTTTAGAAGCATTTTTCTATCAGGGCTTCTCAGAAGGATTTAGATCCTTTTACGGCTCCAGTGCCAGAGGTTCTTGAATTTTGTAGCACACATTTTCCAGCAGGGTGCCAGCTCTTCTACGGTGAGAGTTCAACTGGCTGCCATTTCTAATTTCCATGTAGGTGAAAACTTGGGGTCTTTAGCTTCCTCCAGACTCTGCAAACCCTACTCCTCCTTGGGACCTTACCTTAGTGTTACAGGCATTAGTTGCTCCGCCCTTCAAGCCAGCTGCCTCTGTGGACTTTAAATTTTTGTCTTGGAAAAACGGCTTTCCTAGTGGCTATCACCTCTGCTAGGAGAGTGTCAGAACTTCAGGCATTATCTGTTAAGCCTCCTTATATGATTTCTCAAAGACAGGGTCTCACCTCTGACTAATACCTCCTTTTTTCCTGAAGTGGCTTCCGAATCAAATATCAATCGGTCAGTCAATCTACCTGTCTTTTTTTCCCAAATTTTCAGAATGGGGAGGAATATAAACTACATTTGTTAGATGTTCATAGGTAGTTACATTTCTACTTACACAGGACTAGGCCCTTTCTCAAGTCTGACCAATTATTTGTGTCCTTCGCTAGACCTTTTCTAGGCTAACCAGTTTCCAAGGTGACAATTCCCAGGTGGATTTCCGTTTGCATTCTGCAAGTTTCTAAAGATAAAGGTATGCCTATTCCAGGGTGGGTTCATGCCCATTCTACCAGGTCCATGGCTACGTCCACTGCTTTTTCGTCCACAGTATCCTTTGACGATATTTGTTCCACAGCTGCTTGGTCCTCATCTCATACTTTCATGTCTCATTATAAATTGTACATGGTTTCCAGAGGGAGAGCATCCTTTGGCTCCTTGGTACTCCGGAATATCCTTCCATGAGGGCCTCCCAAGGTTATGGTAGCTAGGGACTCTGTCCCACAGGTTAATGACCAAATGAAGTCAACTACTTCAGATAAAGAGGTTATGTACTTACCATAACATTCCATCTGAGTAGTTAGACTTTCATTTGTCAACAACCGTCCCTCCCTCCTTCCCCTGGTCTTATTGGGTTCTTTCATGTGAGTGACTAAGAGATGGTTCCCTTGCGGCCCTCTTGTCTTTACCTGTGGGTCAGGTTTTTGTTGATCGGGCTCATGTGTTGGGTGGCAAACTCAATCTGAGGGAAGGAAGGAGATGCAGTGGTGTTATGGGTAAAGGGAGGAGCTTGGAGCTCGGATCCGATGTTGGTGAAACTGCCGTCTCCGATCTGAAGCCCACAGGTTGATGACAAATGAAGTCTAACTACTCAGATGGAACATTATGGTAAGTACATAACTTCTTTATTGTCTCATTCACTTTTCCAGTTAATACAGTTTTGCAGTCTTATATCTGTCACTATTCTCATAATGCATTGTCACTGATTGCTTTCTTATTACTGTCCCTTAATCATAAAGTGTTAATGACACTGGAGGTGAAATGGCGTGTAAGATTTTCATGTTCCTTGGTGATGGCATATTTACTTTCAGTCACCCCTCAGTCCATTATCCTTCTCTTTTTGGCTGATCTGGCCTTAGTGTTTTTCCCCCCAGCCTTTCTTACCTTGTTACAGTGTAACTCTGGGGTACGGTACAACCAAGAAAAATATGTTCTTGCATTACTATATTTAACATATGCATCAGTTTCTGATATGACCCCCCCCCCACACACACACACACTTAAACTACCAATAACTGTACACTATACAAAACTGCTTTGCAATATAGTATATTAAAGACATGAAGTTTTTATACCAATGTCAATAAGAACAACATTGTGCAAATTAGTTACTCATTCAGTCTCCTAAACATTAATGATATCAAGTGGGGGGTGTAGGCTTTGTAGTTCACTCACCAGTTTAACACAGTTATCAGAATTTTAATCTTCTTGAAACATTTCACCTATATCCAGTGGGGACAGTCTACCATTTATTAAGTAATTCCACTGTGTTGGTCATTCTGGCCATCTTTATCTCCCAACACCAGTCTCTGATTCATATCCAGTGTACTCTTCTTATAGTCAGCTCCTGTGCTTTTTCTCTCTCAAAGATTTTCTTTTGGAACATTGGAAAATGTTTTACTGATAAACCTCTCTCTGTGGGCTTAGTTATTGTCAGAAGAGTGAGAAGCAAAGTACCTTTCTGCTTGCTGGCTCACTTGTTAGATAACTTTTTTCTATTTTCTCTTTAGTCTGTTCCGCATAAAAAAATATTCTGAAGAAAGATTGATACTTTGGCTTGAATGTCACACCTGCTTTGCTGGGATAGACTTAATTCTCTTCTACCTGGTATATACGCTGGGTCCAATGGTTGGTTCCAAACGATAAAGACTTGACTTTCACATATGTGAAAAATCCGCAGAGAGAAACAGTTCAATAACTCGTACTTCGTACAAGGAGAAACTGCAGAATAGTAAAAAATCAAGCAGTTTATTTTTCCAAACTGATAGCGCTTTCACCCGTAGGCTTCTTCAGACATTACAAAAATACAAACTCATTCAAGATTTAAATATTAAGACATCTCTGTCTATTGGTTAAAAAATAAAGCATGTGCACATATAAAAAATTCCTTACTTTAAAGGCATAGGGCATATATTAAAACAAAAAGCGCTAAACTTCCTGCCAATTCAGAAACATATTATAGATAAAAACTACAATATGTATAAACATGTATATAAAAAATTACCTAATGAAGTTATATGGCAAGTTACATAAAACATTTACATAGAGATGAAAGCACAGTCCCAGTATTATTGAAACAATAACTATTCTTAGCATTCAAATCATAAACCGGTGCGGTAGCCTTACTGATGTCAATGCAAATATTATTAGTATCATACTTAAGGTCTATAGCATCTCTTCTTCCTCAAGAAGGGAGCTATATGTACCTTTTCATTCAAACCAGGCGGTTTATCACCCCTGCACCTGATAATCCAATTCATCTCCCTTTCTAATGTACAATTAATAAGATCACCACCCCTGGCATTAGGGAAGACTTCTTGCATAACAAGAAACAAAAATGTATGTTGTGGGCCTGTAGACTTGACATGTCTGGCCAATGCATTAGTATCATTGCCTAACCTTATCTGATACATATGCTCTCTAATTCTCTCTTTTAAAGTCCTATTCGTTTTACCTATGTAGAACGAAGTACAAGCAGAGCACCTAGCGAGATAAACAACATTTGAACTCCTACAAGTAGTATTTGTACGAAACTTAAATTTGAAATTGGTAACCGGGTGGACAAAAGACATGCTAGTGTCAATAAAAGCACACTGGTTGCAATTTCCACATGGTTTCGTATTCGTCCCTGATATATAACTAACACCTAAAGATGGAGTAATTGTCCTATTACAGAGCATGCTTCTTATATTAGGCTTATTTTTATAACTAACCATGAGCTTTGGACCCACCACTTCCCTGATGGCTGGATCGAGAGTTAAGATCTCCCATCGTTCCTCTAAAAAACTTCTAATCGCCCCTGCATCCTGGGTATAGAACAAAGGAGCTCTTACCACATGAGGGGTGGTCATATTTCCAGAATTTTCCATGCTGCATGCCATAACAGGTTCAGAGTAATAAGGTCTTGCTACAGTAGAACGAAGCATGCTCACTTCTAGCTCCATCCTATTAAAAATATGCTCATTATATCCTCTATTTACAAACATTTAAGTAAATGTTAAAAAACTTGTCTCAGGACAAGGATGGTTAACGGAACCAATGTCCATCTATCTTGAGCACTTTGCACGACCTATGGTTGACAAGAGTCCCCATATTTTAAGAGATAGTAAACAATTCCTGTTAGAACTCTATGAATATATGAAGGGTATAGATCCCTCACGGGAGTTTTTACTAGGCACTTTAGATGTGGTGAGTTTGTTCACCATCATACCCTAATGAATTAGGGGTTATATTCTTTCAAAGTTATTTACGGAGTAATTCCAATTATACCAGCAAATTTATTGATTTGTTAGCCCTTTTCTTGGAAACTATTCTTACTAATAATGTCTTCATGTTTGAAGATAATGTATTTTTACAGAATGATGGCGTAGCTATGGGCACATCTTGTGCCAATAGCTACGCCAACATTGTTATGGCCTGTTGGGAGGAACAATATCTTTTCCATTCTAGTTCCTTCAAGGAGCATATAGGCTTTTATAAAAGGTTTGTAGACCTTTTCTTCCTTTGGTTTGGCACCAGGGAAGAATTGTTGTTGTTTTTTCATGACATTAATCAGTCTACAAGTTTTTTAACATTTACTTTGAATTATTCTGAGGAAACTATTTCTTTCCTGGATGTTCTTTTGTATAGACTTCCTAGTGGCCTTATTAATACATGTATACATCGGAAACCATGTTATAGGAATGCTTTGCTCCATAGAAAGAGCATGCATCCTTCCTATGTGTTCAATAACGTTCTGAAGGCGCAAATTATGAGGGCGGCCAGGCTAAACCCCAGTGAGATAGGTTATACAGAGGAACTCGACAGAATAAGAGGGATGTTTGTAAATAGAGGATATAATGAGCATATTTTTAATAGGATGGAGCTAGAAGTGAGCATGCTTCGTTCTACTGTAGCAAGACCTTATTACTCTGAACCTGTTATGGCATGCAGCATGGAAAATTCTGGAAATATGACCACCCCTCATGTGGTAAGAGCTCCTTTGTTCTATACCCAGGATGCAGGGGCGATTAGAAGTTTTTTAGAGGAACGATGGGAGATCTTAACTCTCGATCCAGCCATCAGGGAAGTGGTGGGTCCAAAGCTCATGGTTAGTTATAAAAATAAGCCTAATATAAAAAGCATGCTCTGTAATAGGACAATTACTCCATCTTTAGGTGTTAGTTATATATCAGGGACGAATACGAAACCATGTGGAAATTGCAACCAGTGTGCTTTTATTGACACTAGCATGTCTTTTGTCCACCCGGTTACTAATTTCAAATTTAAGTTTCGTACAAATACTACTTGTATGAGTTCAAATGTTGTTTATCTCGCTAGGTGCTCTGCTTGTACTTCGTTCTACATAGGTAAAACGAATAGGACTTTAAAAGAGAGAATTAGAGAGCATATGTATCAGATAAGGTTAGGCAATGATACTAATGCATTGGCCAGACATGTCAAGTCTACAGGCCCACAACATACATTTTTGTTTCTTGTTATGCAAGAAGTCTTCCCTAATGCCAGGGGTGGTGATCTTATTAATTTTACATTAGAAAGGGAGATGAATTGGATTATCAGGTGCAGGGGTGATAAACCGCCTGGTTTGAATGAAAAGGTACATATAGCTCCCTTCTTGAGGAAGAAGAGATGCTATAGACCTTAAGTATGATACTAATAATATTTGCATTGACATCAGTAAGGCTACCGCACCGGTTTATGATTTGAATGCTAAGAATAGTTATTGTTTCAATAATACTGGGACTGTGCTTTCATCTCTATGTAAATGTTTTATGTAACTTGCCATATAACTTAATTAGTTAATTTTTTATATACATGTTTATACATATTGTAGTTTTTATCTATAATATGTTTCTGAATTGACAGGAAGTTTAGCGCTTTTTGTTTTAATATATGCCCTATGCCTTTAAAGTAAGGAATTTTTTATATGTGCACATGCTTTATTTTTTAACCAATAGACAGAGATGTCTTAATATTTAAATCTTGAATGAGTTTGTATTTTTGTAATGTCTGAAGAAGCCTACGGGTGAAAGCGCTAACAGTTTGGAAAAATAAACTGCTTGATTTTTTACTATTCTGCAGTTTCTCCTTGTACGAAGTACGCGTTATTGAACTGTTTCTCTGTGGATTTTTCACATATGTGAAAGTCAAGTCTTTATCGTTTGGAACCAACCATTGGACCCAGCGCATGGTACTGTTTTTGGCTGTTATTATTTTTATATCCATTGCATTGGCTGGGTCGCAGCTCCGTTGTCTTGGTGTGTGCTTTGTTTGTTTTATATATATCTACCTGGTATATAGTGAATAATCATTTTCCATAAAAAAAAAAAGACTCTGCTATCCCCAGCTTTTAATTTTCCATTCTGCCACAGTTTTGTCAGGAGCAACTTTCTGCTTGTTAGTTGCATCTTTACTAAAGCAGATCTTGGCTACATTCACATTGCCAGATTTGGAGCATACACACGTCATCTCAGTTAATAAATCCTGCTGTGAAACACTGTTGGATTTGCTTACTTATAATTACTGTTACCTCCAGTTCTCTAGTAGTCAGTGTTTCACTTGTATTGAACATCTCCATGTGTACTTGTAGTTTTTCTTATTTTCTGAAAGTCATATGTACCAAAAGCTGAAACTTGTACTGCTTTTTGATGAATCATGGTAAGATTCTTCCTAGCTAGAGTTTTTTTTTCTTTTCTGGTTGATTTTTTTCTCACTTTCTCTAAATTGCTTATTTGCTTACATTCAGGCAGTGTAATTACTAGTCAGTAAATGAATTTTACCAAAATGGAAAGCTTTTACTGGCTTTATTTCAGAGTTTGTTTTCACTCTGGGAGGGCTCTAATGAAATGGTTAATCAGTGTGCATCCATCTTTCAAGTCCCTTGACACTAGAGTTTTATGAGAAGATTTATCATCCTTCTTACTACTTTTGTGGGAATGTGTTTGCTGGAAGACTACAGTTTTAGCGTGTTCCATTCCCATGGACCAGTTCCACTGCAAACCACTTTTAATGAACCTGGTGACTTTATTCATTGTTATTATGGAGTAAGTATGTATAACTTGGGGGTTGTGGAGGCGACACCCCATATAAGGTAAAACGGGAAATTTGTTTTAGTTTTCCAAAAGTGCTTTTTAGTGGGACTGTTTTGTGTAAAATGGTACTTGCTAAATTACCCTTGGTGAATCAACATGAATCCATTTTTGTTGATGGTAAAGGTTTGAGTTGTATGATTTACTTGTTCACATTTTTAGTAAAATATTTTATTGGCTGCCTTTGATGCATCTATTAAAAATCATTGCTGTACAGTAGATGGTCAAATGGGCTTTTTCAGTACTTGCACATTGGCACAGTCTTTTTATATCTATTGGTCATTAAATGACTGTTTATGTTCTGCAGCACAGAACTTAATTTTTTTTAATTAGTCATAGTCTTGTAATAGGTTCTGTATTTTTTTAGCATGCAGACAAACTGCGTACATATCTTTATTTTTTCTGTAGATGAACGTTCAGAAGAAAAATCTGAGGGCAGTATCCATGGTAAGTACAGTTTTACATCTGTTCTGTCCCTGTGGTAAATCTTACTGGTGTTAGCAGAAAAGAAGACGGAAGAAAATATTAATCTTTAGCATTATAATGTCATAATTTGTGGTTTACATACATACTGTCTGAAAATGGATCAATATTTGACGTGTATCAGTCAGTGTGTGACTATTTATTAGTGATGGGTTTACTGTGTAAATAAACATGTTAATATAAAGCTTGTTGCTAAGGGGCAGCACAGATGTATTTGTAACCAATTATAGTGAGTGTATATGCAAATCACTGAGAAGAAAACTGCAGAAGGAAACTTCAGAAAGAACCAAAAATTAGTATGTTTTATTCATTATACAAGGTATAAAGCTGCCAGAATGCGATATGACCGCAGATATAGGTTATAGAATTTAATATCATCCTTGCTGCCCTTACTTCAACATGCTGATTGGTTTATTTATTTTTTGAAACTTGGAAGATTGTTGCTGGTGTTCCCATTTACAGAAAAATGTAGGAATGGAATTTCTCCTAATGTTTTTCCCTCTACTATTGTGTCCTAGTCTAGCTAACTTGAAGGAGTTTGTTTTTCTAGGTTATTTTTGCCCCTTGCCTACCAACCATCATTTATCCCGCTGTCAGACTCTGCCCATTCATTCTTCCGTAGTACAGCCGGAGACACATCTAGAGATGCCAGGCAGTTATGAGGATTATTTATCCTCGTATCCCAACAGTGAATGTGTTTGTATGGCGTAATTCCCCCTCCCTCCTAAGTGGGGGGGAGGAGTTAAGTGATCCATAACTCCTTCTGTGAGTGCACACTCCCATGTACTTTGATAATGGGGGCAGCTACCAGGTTGTGGCTTGGTGAGATGAATGCCTGTAATCCCACAGTGCTCACCATGATACTGCCCCTCCTATGAGGGGTTGTGGCTGTGTCCTGTTCTGCCCTCCCTACAGAATAGTATGTGCATCCTCCCCTGTCAGCTTTGTCAAGTGTCCCAGTCCTTAGTCAAGCTTTTGTGGCCTGGGCTGTTATCAAGGTTTTATCCTTCTATGCCACTGGAGTGGTCTTAAATTGAAGGTGTATTTTACTTTGTCCTAGCAATCCTCTTCATGACATAAATTCCTGTTTTGTTTTCCCACAGCAGGGTTTAGAAAATTGCACTAAACTTTACTTTCCTCATCACCTCACCAGTAAACCTTATTGTATGACTTGAATCACTTTGTACCACCACCATTTTTGATGTTCTAGACAGAAAATTGTCCAGTCTCTGCTTCCTGAGTAGATGTACTTTAGCTATAGTGGAGAATTGCAGCCTCTATTTGAAAACTTACTGCTTTGCATCGTTTCCTCAATACCGGTTGCTTTGTAAGATAAGGCGAGTCTTGGCTTTCTCAGTCTCACAAATTAATCATAGCTCAGCTTTAACACTTCAGCTGAAACTGGTATGGAAAAACGCACATATGTGCGTGCGCACACACACACAGGTGTGCGTGTGTAATACATATATATGTGTGTGTGTGTGTATGTATGTGTATATGCATGTATGTATGTATATGTATATATGTATATATATATATATATATATATATATATATATATATATATATATATATACATATGGATGGATTCCTTTCAAAACATTGAAAGTCAATGATCGGGACTATATGATTGAAGTTTTGAAATTTCGACTGTTTTGAATGGAGATAACAGCACAACATGAAAAGGGAACTTTATACTTTTCCATAATTTAGTGCGATCTCTGAGTTGGTATATTTAATTAGCAGGGGGTGGGGGGAGCAGGGGGGGGCTTGCACACCCTGCATTTAATCTTGGTTGCCAGGCAAGCTCATTGTTCTCCAATAATAAAGGCCAGGGACCACCCTGCTACTTTCAATATGCTGTTCAACTATGACAAATTTAAAAAAATGATCGGGATAAATAATATGTTTAGCCAGGCCATTTTTTCATTATGTTTTTTTATATCATTCAAATGTTTATAAACTCTGTCTTTTAAAAACCTTTCTGTTTTTCCTACATAAAAGCATGGACACGTTTTGGCATAATGCAAAATAAATTTGTTAGGCAGTTGAATTTACATGGAATCTGTACCTTTCTCCCATTAATAATAAAGCTTTCACCAACAGCAGTATGTTTCCATATTTTACAGTTATGGCATTTAACCATGCCCTTTGTTTGTATAGGGACAGACATTTTAATACTTCTCTCTTAAAAAAAAAAAAAAAAAAAAAAAAGATTTTAATGAGTTATTTTTTCTAAAAACTGTAGTTGGTTATTCTGCCAACTTTGTTACTCCCAGCATTACACAAAGCTGACGTATCCAAAAGGGCAGGGTGCATGAGACCGTTGTGTAATCCAACTTTTGGACTTAAACATGCAAGTGGTTCTAATATTTCTGATGTTGATCTTGACCTATTAAACCACTTGAAAGCAAACAATGTGCGTGTTATGAAATCTGACACTGGGGATGGAGTGGTTCTTATGGATGACATACAGTATATGGAAAAAAATGTGTGCTTTACTGCTTGAGTACACATACGAACAAGTCTCAAGAAGGGAAATTAATCTTGCATTTGCTTGGATTAAAACAATGTTGTGTGATATGCTTATGCAAGGACAAATTTCCGCAGATGAATACAAAATTTTCAGCTTGGAAATCCTTGGTCTCTACTATTTTTGGTTTGCTAAAATGCATAAGGATCTTGCCGACCCCTCAATGTGGCCTATTGTTGATGGGAAGATGATCTGTGATGTCTACGTTGGCAAAATTTCTTGATATTCATTTAAAAGATGCTTTAAAATTTTTTACTTATTTAAATAGGGACTCATGGGATTTTCTTAAGTGTAATGAACTGAAATTTGTTGAGACAGCTGTTTTTGTGACTATAGATGTGAAAGGCTTGTATACATGCATTCCCCACAGCATTGATCTTGAATGGTTTGCCGAGTTCTTACACACTGAAACATATGTGCCCCAGAATACGGTGAATCTCTGAGCTTTTGTGAATTGTTTTGCATAATTTATTTTTTCCAATCAGCAATATTTTTTGCAGAAAAAGGCATAGCCATGGGGATAGGCCTGTGGTTCACTATATGCAAATGTTATATTACAATGGGAAAAATGCTTTGTACTTAAGGATTACTGGTAATTATATACAAGGTACCTTGATGATTTATATTTAGTCTGGAAGAAAAACCAGGCTGCGATAGCAGAATTTATTCAGTATTTGAATAACACAATAGATTTTTTTTTTTGCAATTTACATATAAAATAGGGCCATATTGTATTCATTACCTTGACATTTTGTTAAAGACTACAAAAAATGTATGTATACATCTGGCATTTATAGAAAGGTTACTTATTCAAACAATTTTCATCACTTCTCCAGTGCACATCCTCTTCACTAAAAGAAAGCAGTGTTGAAGGGGCAGTTTGTACATGCGACAAAAATGGCTACGTTTGAAGAATTTTTTGGCTGAATGTAACAACATTAAGGATATGCTCTTGAGAAGAGGTTACCCAGGGAGCTTTGTTAATAAAATACCACAAGAAGTGATACTGAAAAGTACCTTGCATTTTGCCCCCCATTCTTTCTGAAGGTAACCAGGGTGAGAACGTGGTCTGTGATTCTAGTTGCACCTGTGAAGTCAACACATGCCACCAGTTTGATTACTTATTTTTCTAATGGCAGTAGTGCTTTAAGAGCTATACTTAATAAGAACTGGGCTGCATTGAATGAATATGCTGGGAGTAACAAAAAGTTGGGAGAATTTCTTTCCGTAAGGATCCTTTGAATATTCTGAAGCTTTTGGACTAACTGTTTAAAGATGAACAAGGCGAGTGCCTCCACCCCAATGATCCCTTTTTAGGTGCTCTTGGATTTATGAGGAGTCAGTTTGACCAGCCTCATGCTTCTTTCAGTTTCCCTCAGAATTGTCTGTCAGAGTTACTAAGGAGGAAACCTGATGAGTACTTGTTTCCCTTGGAGCAAGGCATTTGGGATGCTGTCAAGACAGCCAACAAGCACCCCATATCTGACCTTTCAGCTTATGAAAAAGCAAATGCAGTTTGTAAGCTGCCACCTGAGTAAGCAGGGCATCTCTTACTCACTAAGCATCTCACTGATGATGCCTATGTAATCTTCTAGCAGTGGTCCTGGACATAAACCACAGCATTTTACCATCTGACCAAGGAGTCTAGTGCAGTAAGACTTTATACTTATCTGCCTCATTGGGACTTTGAAATATTAGCTGTTAATTTCCTGTATTCTAGTTTCAGTTCTGCCTAATGAAGAGGTCACTGAGCAGCGCAGTGGTTAACATTGTCGCCTCACAGCAAGAGGTTCTCTGGTTCAGTTTTCAGCTGGAGTGCCTTCTGTGTGGAGTCTGCATAGCTCCCTGAGTTCATGTGGGATTCCTTTGAGTGCTCCTGTTTCCTCCTGCATTCCAAAGACATGCTTCTGGAGCATTTCTCCCTGGGCCTCTGCTGAAAATGGACTGTGTCCTAGTTGTACTTTCCTGGTCAACAAATGTTAAAGAAATGTTGCTGTTGGTGAAAGATTTATTATTAATGGGAGAAGATTATAGATCCCAGGTAAATTCAACTGCCTAACAAAAGGGGTAGTTTACATTGCGTTATGCCAGAGCTGTTCATGCATTTATGTAGGAAAAACAGGTTTTTAAAAGACAGTTTATGAACATTTGAAAGATATAAAAAATAATGAAAGAAGTGCTTAATATTTACCCAGATCATGTTTTTAAATTTGTTATAGTTGAACAGCATATTGAAAGTGGCAGGGGTGGTCTCTAAGGTTTATTATTGGAGAAAAAAGCTTACTTGGCAACTAAGATTAAATGCAGGGTGTGCACCAGTCATTAATGGTGCAATTTCCATCTCCTGTTTAAGTCTTAAAGCATATTTTAGATGATGTGCTTTAGATGTTTTTAAATGTTTGTATTTGTTTAATGTTTATGAAGGTGATGTTTTTAATGTTTGGATATTGTGTTTTAAGTAATTTTGTACAAAATGACAATGTATGTTTAAAATTTGTGGTGGACTCCGTCACATGATTTGCAAGTTTTTAAATAGCTTCATTTTCTGTAGTTATCTGATGAAGTCTCTAAGTATTTGTGATGAAAGTTTATCTGTACATTTTATTTGTGGGTTTGTGCAATGAACAGATTTTTGTGGTGTGAACTGTGAAAACTGAAAGGCTGCCAGCCCAGCTAGATAGAATTTTGTTGATAATTCTATGTCATTTGTAAATATTAGTAAAATCCACAGGCTGTTTCACAAATGTAAAGAAAACTGTGTTAAATGTTGAACTTTAAAAATGTAACCACAGTGCACTCTGGTTAAAGAAAGCTGATAAAGTAAAGCATTTTATGACTCGCCACAAAAGGATAAAATGGTGCTAAAATAAACTTATAACCAAGTAGAAAGCACCACAGTTGAGCTGGATATAGGCAACAGTTTATTCAGTTCCAAACACCGAACACAAAGTGAAAGACCCACACTTAATGCTGTAAAAGTACAAGTAACGTTTTCATCATCAACTTCATCAGATAAATTTCACAATCCCATAATTCACTTTATATAGACACTAATTACAATTAAACCAAATAAATCAATTAATGTAAACAACAGGATGTCATTAAAAACTGTCCTTATATGGTCATGTCAGTGTTATTTTAAAATCTATTTTTAAGCTTGGAGACAGAATGTCTGGACTAAGGAATTCCTTCTGTTGTTTTGAGACCAGCGTTGATTGCTAGATTTTACATGTGTAATGTATTTTACTACTGTGGATTCCTGGCAGCTGCAAGATCAAAGATATGTTAAACTCTGAGTTTGTTAGCCTGGGATCCAGAGAAGAATGATGTAATCTAAAATCAGTCAGCAGTGATGTATTACCAATTTAAGAGATCTCAGAGAGAGAGCGTTTTGGATTTTGTCTGAAGAACATCCACTCACCAGTACTCTGCCTTTGCTCTGTATGTAAGTAGGATCTTAGATTTGTAGTGTCTCTCTTGGATAGACAATATTAGGTTTAGTCTAGCTGTTTTCTATATTTGTCAGACTATTCTAGAGTATTATTTTAAGCATTTTCCTGTGATCTCTTAAATCTGGACTAGTACTGTGTTGAATTGAGGAGATTTGTTTTGTGTTATTTATTAAATATTTTTAAACCTTTCAACTGTGGCTGTTTTGTGTAGAGATAATTTAAGCTTTAGAGTACATTGCATGTATGTAGTGATACTGTATAAAGCCACTCCAATAAGCCTTAAAAGTTCTGGTCGCACTAATTGGATAATAATATTGTACAGTAAAATTGGACACCCTTTGGGAAGAGCCTTATTGGTAGCTGATAAATAGGGGTTCTGATGACAGTGGATTACTACCTTATAGCCTCGACAGAAGGGGCACAGCTAGTGAACCTGTGCTAGCCTTACCAGGAGTGTCTGTGTGGTTGTATATAAATCATATCTCAAAGTGTGTGTGTTTCAGCTACTTGGGCAGGGACAAGAAGCACTGGTTGGACAGAGGGAGTGCTAGGAGGACTTTGCTTGGAACCCTGGTTAAGGACTCCACTCTGTTACTTTGCCAGTGGGGAGTCTTATTGGGGATCTAGGGATAAACCAGCCCCAGACTGTGATCTCTGTGTGCTCTTAAGGGAAATTGTACTTTACTGTGTATTTGTTATCCCTCCCAATGTGGATGCCCCTCACTGGTGCTAGTGGTGAGGATGGAGGCTCCTTGATTATTGGGTCATTGCACGGGCGTCACATGAACCTCTTGCTCCTGACACCTTTTATATTTATTAGTTTGTATTTTCTTTGGTCATTAATCTCCACAAATCATTTCTAACCATCTCCCATGACCTGATTTTCCTGGGTTGCAGGGTGAATATTCAATAGATTATGGATTTTCTCCCACAAGAGAAAGTACAGTCTGTCTAACATCTTCCAGTCCCTTCCTCCCCTTCAGTCTATTCCAGCAAGGGAGCGTCCAAAAACTCTAGGATACGTGGCAGCAACCATTCCAGTGGTGCCTTTGCCAGGCTACACATGATAAAGATCTTGTGGTACCTAAAGTCTCAATGGTTTCAACAGTCACTCACTGGATTTCCAAATTCCCGTCTTGCCTTTTCTGAAGAAATAGTGTTGGCCATCTCCAATCCAAATAAATCTAGGTCTTCCTTTTCACCCACTCACTCCGAATTGAGAACTTTACACAAAAGGATCAGTCCAGACCTAGCTTAGGGAGCTTTGACAGGCTTCTCATCAGTTCAAGACCAGTGATCCTCCAGACAAAGGAGGGAGCACATCAGCGTGAAAGAAATGAAGGCACTGATTTAGGCTTTCAGGTGTTTTTTCACAAACGGAAACCAAGCCCTGGCAGGATTTTCACAGGCATCACCACAAATGGGAGTGGAATACCAAGTCCTGTCAGATGTGCAGGCTAGCTCTTCTGGTATGGGGGCATGCTATGAAGGCAAATCTGTTCCTTCAGACAGTGTACATCCCATCAGAGGACATTCTGCTTACATTCTCTAAGCAGATCCATAGAAGACCCTCATATACTGATGTTAAGCAGGGAGGTCTTTCTGGACATAGAAGTCTTGTTTGCCTCTACTCTGAACAGACAGCTGAAGCTGTTTTTCTCCAGGATTCATTGTTCCCCAGACCTGAAGGATGGACACCACTCATTTCTGCTGGGAAGGGAAGTACCTGCATCCCTTCCTCCTCTACCTCTAATCCCAAAGGTTCTACTGAAAATCCAGTCGGACAGACTACAACTCTTGCTGGTGACTCGCTTTTGGACCAGGTAACAGTGGTTTCCCCTTCTTCACCTAGCCAGGAGAAATCACTGCAAGTTACCCTTCAAATGGACCTATTCACACTGAAAAGGGGCTCTCTGCTTCATTCCAACCTACATAATTCTCAACGTGACACTGTGGGTGATAGGATTTTAATCCCTTTCAGACACCAATTATCTGAAGACATACTTCAGGAAGAGAGAGAAAAGCAACCACTAGAAAGCTTTACCTCTCTAAAGGTGTCATAAAAAGAATGAGAACCACCCACCCCTTCAGGTGGAGATCCCAACAGTTTTTTTTTCCTACTTGTGTCAGCTTCAAAAATCTAGACTTGCCTTCTTTTCTATTGAAGCACATTTGTCTGCCATCTCAGCCAGCATGCCACTTGCTTTCACAAGAGAAGGTCAAACAGTTTCTAAAGGGCATCCTTCACTTAAAACCAGTTAAGAGGGCTATTCCACCCCGTTGGAATCTCTGTTTCATTTTTAGAGAACCTCACTTTTACAACATTTGAACCTGCATCTCTAAAGTCTCATATGGAAAACTATTTTGCTAGTAGCTCATTCATCTGCCAGACTTGTCTGTGTTGACCATCTCTTCTAATTTTCCATAAGGATGGCACCTGAGGGCTAATCCTTCTTTCCTGCCAAATATGATCAATGAATTTTCTTTCTATCAGGCTGTACATCTGTGTATCTTCTTTCCAAACCCACACAACAGAGGTGAAAGGCTTTTGCACTCCTTAGGTGTACACAAACAACTAAGATTTTACCTTGACAAGACCAAAGACGTTGGGAAAACGGGTTGTCTTTATCTCCTTTCAGCAAAACAAATTGAACGACCCATTCTTGAAGTAGACTGTTTCCAGCTGGATCTCGAAATACATTTTCTTCTGTTAGTCCTACTATGGCAAATTCCTCTCTTCTCCAGTGAAATCTCATTCTGCTAGAGCAGTGTACTCTTCTGGTGCTTTCTTCAAGGACATTGATTCCAAAGCCATTCTGGAAACAGCAGCTTCTTCCTCTGTACACACCTTCTCTAAACATTACAGAGTAGATTATTTTTCTAGGTCAAGGATGACTTCTGCCGGGTCTGTACTACTTGGATTGGTAAACAGCTCGTGTCTCCAATCCGCCCTCCTTTCCAACTTCTGAGCTTTAGGAAACTCCTAGTAGTAGTGGAATACTGCATCAGTATTCTAAGGAAGGCCATATGTACAGCTGTGCAAGATCTTACTATAACACTAAATGTCTTGCTGATCACTGTTGCAGTATTACATCCCTCCCTCCACACCCCCTCTTTATTTTTATCCATAAGCTATTTGAACCAAAGGGGGAGCAGTCCCTTCTCTCCTCTTGGCTGACCTTATTTCTGCTTTGATCTGGTGTACAGACTTTTCCAAGGACTTCTGGTTTCAGATAGCTTGAGGATTTGTGCTCCTACATCTGCTCATGTCCCCAGTGCCTATGAGTTTGTCATATGCCTGATGTTTGAGCATAGGGTAGGGTTTTGGCTTTGATATGCCAGACAGATGTCAGATTGCCTCATTGAGATAAGCCAGTAGTATTACAATATTACAACAGTGATCAGTAGAACATCTACTGTTATAGTAAGTTCTTACATAACTGTACTTTCCATGTTGCTTGACCTGTTCAACCACATATACAGTCTTGTTTATTTGCTAGTTAACTGTGTAGTGGTCTAGTCTTTTTTGAATCTGGAAAGTATTAAAAAAATGCATTGCATTGTATGTGTAACTGGAGATGGGCACTCAAAAGATCCTCAGTGGCTGGCAAGATTTTTAAGACACTAAACTGCTGTAGTCAGAAACTGCAGACAGGCACTGGTGAACTGCTGTCTTTAAAAAATTAACTGTTCTTACTTTTTTTTTCAAATGACTTTTTATTATTTTCCGTAGTATCAAAACAAAGTATCAGGTCAAAATTGTTGATGTTACAGTTTTACACAATATGAACAGATTGTTTAATTAATCTTTAAAATACTTTACCATTCATGATAAAATATCAATCAGGGTTTTACAATAATTTTGATAGTATGTTGGTTTCTTTTGGCTTTTAGTATAAAGTTTCTTAGCCAATATATGTTTTTGGCCATATTTCTAAACTCTGTCCAGGTAAGCTTGGATCTGTCCAACCAGTTTTTAGCTATGTAAAATTTTAATAGGGCACACAGTGTTATTGTGATATGTTTGTTGAGACAACTGTTAGTGCCCGTGAAAATTTGTAATGTTGTTTCCCATGACAGAGTAGATTTCTAGTAAACTGTTTTTTCTAGTAGGAATCTTAGGGCATCACAATTTATAAACCTTTTTGCAGCTCCAAAAAATATGAAGGATGTCTGCTTTTTTAGTAGGACAAAAGGGACAGTATGGTGAATTAGTTGGATTAAATCTGTTTAGATGGACAGATATATGCGTTATTGAAAATCATGATCGGAGTGTAAATTAGTTTCTTAAAAGGTGTTAATTCCATTGTATTTTCAATGGCTAATTTTTTCTGGTTTAATGTCATATTACTACTTTTCCATCCCAATAATTTGAGAATAGAATTGTATTTTGAAATTTAATTTTAGTTATTAATTTGTAAGTATTTGAGAGCATTTTTACTTGTATAAAAGCATCTTTTGAATTTGTTGTGCTAATTTAATATCTTGCTCATTTACTGTGATATTTGCAGTTAATTTGTTAGCCAAGTATAAAATTTGTTTGATTATTAAGTTGTATTTATTGCTTGCTTTTAATAGGATCGTGATATTATCCATCGATAGATTTTGTAATTGGTAAAAGTCCCACACCATGTGATTCTTTATTATTGGATAACATGGAATTGGCTAGTTTTTATATGAGGGATGTTATGTATTGGTTGTAGAAGAATGATGGTGTCTTTTAGCTTTAGTGATGTTAGCAATTTCTTGAATATTTTACTTTTACTTATTAAAATTAGATGAATTTTTAGTTTCTTGAAACTTTCATAGTTTAAGAAGGGAATGATTTTAGGGTTAACTTTGGATGATGTTGTATTTTGATGGAATAGTTTAATCCATAATGGATTCCAATCTTTCCCCAGTGGGTCCCAATTTATTTGGAAAATACGACTGGCACTAATGATTTCATGGTACAGTTGAAAGTCAGGGAGGCCCAGGCCTCCTCTTTCTTTGGGGAGCATTCGCTTATGATAGCTGATTCTAGTGATTTTCTTCGTGTTTCACTGTTGCAGTCATTACGTTTGGGTAATCCTGCTGGCAGGTTGCCCTCAGTCAGCCTGAATTCCAAAGTCTTGGGTCCTGCGTTGGCTGCTGTTGCCCCTTCCCTGACGTCAGGTCGTCAGGAGTATAAAAGAAGCAGCCGACGCCATTTTCTTCAGTCTTTGTTGCCGCACGGTGCCCGAAGCAGAAGCAGTTTGCAAGTGCTGGTCGTCCGACTCCTGAGATTTTCGTGTTCGAGTTTCAGACCCGAAGTCTTCAATAAAGCTAAGTACCCCTTGGGGGAAACTTTTTTCTTGCTCCAGACCGATGTCAGAAAAAGTTAATTGTATTTCTTGTGGAAAGCAAATACCTCATAAGGACTTTCATTCTTACTGTATTCCTTGCCTAGACCCTGATCACAACGTTTCTGGTTGTCGGTTTTGTGCTAGATTTAACCAACGCACTATTAAGCGTCTGTATGATTTTGCTTTAAACTATTTTGGATGCCGGTTTAATTATCCAGAAATGTCGTCTGATAGCCATCCGAGTACTGGAGTTCACAAAAAACACAAAGAAAAGGAGAAAGATTAACAACCGAGGCCCAAAACCGACGAAGCTTCTCTTAAGCCAGTCGCCGGTCTTCAGTGAGGCGCTTTCACAGCCCCTGACGCCCACTACTTTAAAGTCACAGGCCGCTACCGATTCCCACATGGAGTCGGCAATGCCGCTGGAAACTCCGAGTATTGGAGCCTCG
This sequence comes from Protopterus annectens, assembly GCF_019279795.1. Lineage (NCBI taxonomy): Eukaryota > Metazoa > Chordata > Ceratodontiformes > Protopteridae > Protopterus > Protopterus annectens. The sequence goes on from NC_056735.1 coordinate 1,894,581,785, forward strand.
GACACTATTCCCTCAGATGGGTCCAGAGCCGCTGAACAAGCACCGGCTTCTGAGGGTGTATTCAGACCTAAACATCTTTACATTAAACCGGCTTCAGCTTCAAAGGCAAAGACTAAAGCACCTTCTAAAGCAAAGAAACAAACTCAAGAGCCACGTGGACAAGCCTCTATGCCCAAAAAAGAGATGCTCATAATGGCCAAAGACTTTATTACCTTGATCAGGGGTTCCCATGCCCCTCCTGATAAGAGGCCTAGGCAAGAGACTGACTATGAATCTTCAGATCAGGTTTCTATTTCTTCTGATTCCTCTTCTGATCAGGAATATTCTCTCCCCCCCCCCCCCCCCCCCATGAGGATTCTGATGCTGAAGAAACTATACCTTCAGCTTCTCCTCCAGAGGACTATTCTTTTGGGGAAACCTTGCATACCATGAGGGAGCATTTCCACTGGAAGAGCCAAGATTTTTCAGAATCTAAAGAGGCTCAGGGATTTCCGGTTACTACCTCAACACAGGCCTCTAGCCTTTCCACCTGTGTTAGACATTATAGATGTGTTTTCGGAGTCTAGTCTGACCCCTGACTCCTTACCTCCAGCTCCTGTTAAGCCTGACCAATATTACAGGGTTCCTGACTCTCATAAATTATGTTTTAAAAACCCTGCTGCAGACCCAGAAACTATTTCACAGTGTCCCAAAGGAGTTAAGGCTTCCGCTGCAAAAAACCCTACCCCCTCTGACAGAGATTCTAGGGCACTGGATAGATGGGAAAAAAGGTTTACACATCTGCTACCTTTGCTATAAGGGCCTTAAACTGTCAGTTTCATATGCTCAAATATCAGCAACATGTCATGGCATTGCTTAAACAGAAAATGTTAAACTCTGTGCAGAAAACAAGGAAATGCAGGATTTATTGCATGCAGCTGAACAAGTGGGAAAGCATACTTTGCAATGAGGTTTTGATTCTTTGGAGGCCTCTGCTGGGCCCCACTTATGGGTTCTGTAATTAGGAGGCATGCTTGGTTAAAGGAACAAAATCTGCCTGATCATGTCAAAGTTAAATTATTAGATGCACCTTTACAGCACGATACTTTATTTGGTGTTAAGGCAGAAGAGGTGTTAGAGAATGGAGGACAAAGCTAAATCTATGCAAACTGTCAAAGATTTTTTTACAGCTAAACACCTAGGTTTAGTACACACTGGCCTACAAAGAATTGGTCCTTTCCTGTGTCAGACAGAACTCAAAGGGGCAGATCCAGACGCCCGAGAGGCAGATTCCAGACGCAAGGTTCATACAGGTCAAAGCAATGAGACGCTTCTACCTCCAAAGTTGGAGAAGACAAATCACAACTGTACAGGAAACGGTCCCAATGACTTCCCCCTGCCTGCACCAAGAACTTATCTCCAGGCAGCACCCTTAGGGGGAAAATTAGCACTTTTTTCTCAAAATTGGCACATTAGAACCCAGGACAAGTGGGTTCTAAATATAGTGTCATAAGGCTACAAGTTCCACTTCCATACCCTGCCAAAGCAAACGGCTGGCCAGATCTGCCAAAAAAATCCAATGGGCAGAGGCGCAAAAACAAGTCTCATCCTTCATGGACATGGGGGCCATTCAACAAGTACCAGAGCAAGAGCAGGGACAAGGATTTTACTCTACTGTTCTTGGTACCCAGAAAGGACAAGGCCTGGAGACCAATACTGGACCTATCTATTCTGAACACATTCCTGGATATACCAAAATTCAAAATGTTGACTTTGCAGCAGCTTCTGCCCATGCTGGGCAAGAATGCTTGGCTTGTGACTTTAGACCTAAAAGAGGCATACCTGCGTGTCCCAATCAGACAGTCATGCAGAAGATACCCCAGATTCAAGGCTGGCTCAATGCATTACCAATTCTCTGCACTGCCCTTATCTATCTGGCTTATCTACTGCGCCCAGGGTCTTTGCAAAGTGCCTGGCGCCAGTAATTGCATTTTGCAGACAGAGGAATACAAATATATCCTTACATGGACGACTGTCTAATTCAAGCAGAGAACAAGGACATTCTTCTACAGCATCTGGCGTTTGTAAAAAGCCTTCTAACATGCCTAGGGTACACAGTCAACGAAAAAAAATCAAAACTAGTACCCTCTCAAGAGATAATATTCCTGGGTGCAAGCTTAAATACAACTGCCCAGATGGCTTATCTCACACCAGACAAACAAAGGCAACTGACTACCTATTTCAAAATGTTGGCAACAAAGGCCCAGTTATCTGCAAGAAAAATTCTGCAGGCTTTGGGCTTCATGACATCCTGCATCCTACTAATTCCATATGCAAAACTGCATATGAGGAAATTTCAATGGTACGTAAAAAGTGTTTGGACTCAACATTGCCACAGCCTGGAAACAATGATTACTCTCATTCCCTGTCTGCAACAGGAGTTTCGATGGTGGGCGAAGGCTTGTCACCAGAACAAGGGACAGCCATTCACATTACCCCCAGCCAGGCAGACACGAACAACGGATGCGTCAGATTATGCCTGGGGGGCCCACATGGCAGGAAGATGCATTCAGGGCACATGGTCCTCAAACCGAATGCATCTACAGATCAATCAAAAAGAGATGCTAGCTGTTCAAAATGCCCTGACAACCTTCAAGGACCTACTTCATCCAGGAAAACTACTGATAAAGACAGACAACACCACAGTCATGTGGTATATAAACAAGCAGGGGGACACACATTCTTACCCCCTTTGCAGACTAGCCATGACTTTGTGGGACACAGCATTGACTTATCAAGTACATCTGCAGGCACAATTCCTGCCAGGAAAGGAAAACACTCTGGCAGACGAACTAAGCAGAAACCTCATGGATCCCCACGAGTGGCAGCTGGATCCACAAGTCTTCAGCATGATAACAAGGAAATGGGGATGCCCGGACATAAATCTATTTGCCTCCCCTCACAACTACCAGCTAAAAAGATTCTGCACAAGGACTTATCACAGACAAGCATGGAAAATGGACCCCCTATCTTTCAGCTGGAAAAACCTATCCATATATGCCTTTCCTCCACTGCCTCTCCTCCCCAAGGTACTCCTAAAGTTCAGACAGGAGAAGCCAAAGATGATACTGATTGCCCCAGACTGGCCCTGCCAGTACTGGTATCCAATCCTAACGAACTTGTCTCAATGCTCAGCTTGGGCCTTACTTCAAATACCTCATCTACTGTCCCAGCAAAACAATCAGATCCTGCACAGCCAAAACCTGGCAGCATGGTGGATAATGTAGTCATACAAAACGCACCTCTCTGTAAAGCTGTGATGGATGTCATTTTGGAAGCCAGAAGGCCTAGTACTAGAAAATTTTATGCTGGAAAATGGAAGAGATTCTGTGCTTGGAACCAGGCACAAGGAACTGATACAGCTGTACCAAATATTCCTCAGATTTTGCAATACTTAACTGAGATGCTGGAGAAGGGCCCATCTTTTTCATCAATTAAAATTCATGCCTCTGCCATTTTGGCTCATTACAATACAGAGCCACCAATCTTTTCTCATCCTTTATTAAAGCAATACCTCAGAGGAGCTAAAAAATTAAGGCCTCCAAGGATATCACCAATACCTGCATGGGACCTCAACTATGTCTTGGAAAAACTCACCCTGCCTCCTTTTGAGCCAGCTGCTACTGCTGATATAAAGTTTTTATCTTGGAAAACAGCTCTGCTCCTAGCAATAACTTCTGCAAGGCGAGTTTCAGAGCTGCAGGCACTCTTGGCTGTGGAACCTTTTATCATTTTTTATCCAGACAGGGTCTCTCTGAGGACAAACACAACATTTATGCCTAAGGTGGTGTCCAGTGTGGCTCTTAACCAAACTATTCATCTGCCAACTTTTTATCCAAATCCACAGAACAAAGGGGAGAGAATTCTGCATTCTTTGGATGTACACAGACAGCTTAGATTCTATTTGGACAGAACCAAAGTTTTCAGGAAGACAGAGCAATTACTAGTGGCATATGCTGCAGGATCAAAGGCCACTGCGTTTTTCTGCTATTTACACCATGGCAAGCCAGTGCCTGAGGGCATTAGGCCACATTCAACCAGAGCTGCAGCCACTTCAGCAGCCTTTCTCAGGGGAGTACCAACCAAAGACATTTTAGAGGCTTCAACCTGGAGTTCAGTGCACACTTTTACAAAGCACTACGACTTACCACTCTACTGCAAATTCAGGGCAGGCTTTGCCACTGCAGTACTGCAGGGCCTTATAGCCGCTCCTAATTCTATTTAGTTCCAGCCTCCCAACCTTAGCTTTGGGATTCAACCCAATTGTATTGACTGCAACAGTGAAACACGATGAACATAGTACAGTTGTGTACCTACCATAAATGTAGATGTTAGAGTGTGTTCACTGTTGCAGTCCAGGTTACCCACCAACCCCCCTTATCTTTGAGGGACCTTACCTGTACTTCTCTATTCTATACAACCTATGTGGTGTATTTGCTTATAGATGAAGGAAACTTGTTACATGGTGCATGCATGCTTTATTGATGTATTTTTTTAGCCTCCCCTTTTGGGGGCACCTGACATCTGGGGCAAGAAAAACTGAAGAAAATGGTATCTGCTGCATCTTTTATACCTCTGGCGCACTGACATCAGGGAGGAGGCGACAGCAACCGATGCCAGACCTAGACTTTGGAATTCAGGCCGACTGCGGGTAGCTTGCCAGCAGGATAACCCCAATTGTAATGACTGCAACAGTGAATACACTCGAGCATCTACATTTATGGTAGGCACACAACTGTACTTTCCCAGGTACCTTTTTCTTTTCCATTACACCTTCAACATTTGCCATCTGCCTGAGAAAAAAATTATTTGGAGTCTGCTTGGGGAATAAAAGTATCTACGCAAACCCTTCAAAGCAAAAATCCTAAATCTTGTAGATTTTGTTGCATGTTTGGGAGGCATACATATTTCTTCCCATTGTTTGTGAATTGTTTATCTAATCTTTTCTGTCTACTTCTGATTGATTCCTATAGTTATTCAGTATTTTATATGCCCTTCTAATTATCCTTATTTTAACAGCAGCTTTTGTTCTAGATTGAGTTAAAAAGTCAACTAGTCCACGTCTTTCACTTGGGCTTCTCTTTCCTCGTTCTCTTTGTCTATACTTTAATCCCTGGTTGTGAAGGCAATCTCTGGCCTGCAGTCTAAATGTCTTCTTGGTGTCTTCCCATTCGGTTACCTTTACCTCTCTAATTATTTGTTTCTAATACCTTTGTTCCTTTGCCAGATTCCTCAAGTAAATTCCAGCCCTGTCTTGCTTGTTCGCTGTACTCCAGTTGAAATCATCTCTATTGGTTGAATATTGTTTCGCTGTTTCCATGTTGGCGTAGTTCTTAGTATACTTTCTGCTACTTTAAGAATATAGTATTCTGTATGATTGCTATTCTCCTTAAGGATCTGCTCCCAAAATCCCACTGTTTCCTTATTTCTTGACTTTACCCCATTTCATCATCACTTTCTACTTTGAATTGTAGTTTTCTGCTTGTGTTCTGTATAAGAGCCTTAACTGCAGCTCTAAAAATATCCCTTCAAATTGGGTAATCCTAAACCACCTTGTTCTATTTGGAAGATTAACGTATCCCACTTGACTCTTGTCCGCTTCCCCTCCTAGTCAAAATATTACAACTCTTAATATCCACAACTTCTCCTCTGGTTGATAAAAATATGCGTGATCTGTGTATAAAACTAAAGAGACTAAAAGATTTTGTGCTGCTTGTATTTTGCTGTTCATATCTACAGGCAAGAGCTTCCAGTTTATCAGTTTATTATCTTTTCTTTAGTATCTTTCCTCATATCCTCTTATCCTTAGCTGCCATAACATAATCATTACTCTTAAAAACTTCATTTTACCATGTCCCCATAAATATGGATATTGTTGAACCAATTCATGTGTGGGTACGTAGTTTACAGCTATAGCCTTTGTTTTGTCTTCATTAATTTTATATCCCAAAAAAAAAGCAGAACTGGCTCAGCACTGATATCTGTTTCTGGTTCCATCAGGCACAAAATAATGTCTGCAAATAAATTCAACTTTTCTTGAATACTGTACCAATCATACCTTTAAATTTGAATCCCTTGTTTTCTTTCTTCTTCTTCTTCTTTCGGCCTTTTCCCGGTTAGGGGTCGCCACAGCGGATCACCTTGTCCGCACATTAATTGGCAGTGGAGTTTTACAGTGTCGAGTTGCCAGCCCGGCGCCCAACCTTCCACAGAAGGCACACTCACATGCACACCTAGGGCCAATTTAGAGTGTCCAATCCACCTTCAGCATGTCTTTGGGATGTGGGAGGAAACCGGAGCACCCGGAGGAAACCCACGCGACCACAGGGAGGACATGCAGACTCCGCACAGAAGGCACCCCAGCCGAGGATCGAACCGGAGAACTTCTTGCTGTGAGGTGGCAATGCTAACCACTGCACCACCGTGGCTGCCCAATCCCTTGTTTTCTTTAATGGTTCTAAATATAATGCAAATGACAAAGGGGAAAGAGGGTACCACACAGCTTACAGAGAGGAGCCCTCCCACTTTGATTTTTGCCTCTAATCCATCATATATCCATCTAAATAACCTTATTGCGTCAAGAAATGCAACTGCTTCCACTGCTTTTCTCATAAAATCCCAGCTTATTCTATCAAATGCTTTCTCTGCATCAAGACCCACCAAAAACATTGCTATTTTCTTACATCCTGCTTTCCTCTGGATCGTCACTGTTTTGTTAATGTTGTCAAATGCTTCATCTCCATGTTGGTCAATTGTGGCATCATCTTTGCCGTTCTTTTAACCGTTAGACATAAACAGTTTATAGTCCTGGTTTGCAATTGAAATGAGCCTATATGAAGCTGGATCTGATTGGGTCATCATATTTAGTATTACAGCCACCACAACTTTTTTTTTCCAGGATTTTGGTGCCTCATCTCATTTTTAGCATACTGTTATACAAAATCTTCCAGCTCTTTAACACTTTCTTCTGTCCTAGCTTCCAAACCTCCACCAGAAAACCATCTATTCTTGGACACTTTCCTACAAATTGGTTGCACACCACCATTTTTTATCATCTCCTCCTAGCTTAACTGTTAATTATTGAGCCTCGTGATGACTGCATTAGTGCATCAGATGCCGTTGACTATGGAGGATGAACAGAGCCCTATGGTTACAGCACATTAGATTTTTCCCTTGCCAACCCTCTTCCATTACCCAGAGTGCACAAAAGGGACAAAACAAGGAGTCGCTCGACTCTAGGGCGGCTGCACCAGAGGTTTCATTCACCAGAAACCAGGAGCAAGGAAAATACATGTCAAAGGACATGAACACTTTAGTTATTAACATTTCCTCACTTTCATTGACCTCTGAACAGTATAGTCTTTTGAACAGAGGCTTGTCCTTTATTCCGATGCAAGAGTCTGATATTTCGGAGGTTATTTTAGATTTAAAAATGTTTGCCAGGAATTTATCATTACGTTTACAGTTTGCTGACTCTGTAGGAGCCCACGAACCATTCAAAAGAACAGTACATATATGTTCCAGTCATAGACCCAGTTATTGAATTGTTCACTGTAGCATGTGAAAGAGACATTTGTATGCTCTCTGAAAGGAGATTTGTCCCTCTGACAAAGGGGGAAGTATCGTTGTGTTAGATAAGTCATTACTTGAAGAACATGACCGAGTTATGTGATCAAGACTTATGTGCATTTAAGTAAGAGACAAGAGGGTACTATGGAAAGACTTGCATTTTTTTCTGTTTGTTATGTTTGACCAATGTGGTTAATGAAGAACTCTTTAAGTACTTTTCAGTAGAACATCCACTTGTACTGGTTTTATATGGGCTGCCTAAAGTGTATACAAATGCTAACCCCCTATGCGGCCCATTGTATCTAGTTGAGGCTGGACTACAGAGCCGATCTCCATTTATGTTCAGAAGATTCTGCGCCCCATTGTCAACTTAATGGACATGGTCTTAAAAGATACAAAGAATTTTTTGTGCGAGCTGTTCCCACTTGTTAATGAAGTACAAGATAGGACAGATTTGTTTTTTCTAACTTTAGATGTTAATTCTCTCTTCACAGTTATCCCCAATGACTTGGGAGTAGAGAATATTAGAACTCTTGTTATTAAATAAAGCAGTTTTAGATAGCAAGGCTATTTATTTAATTTGTAGTTTATTAGAATTAATATTAGAGACCAATGTGTTCATCTTTAATGATAATTATTACTTACAGAAGGTTGGCGTAGCAATGGGCACAGCTTGTGCTAATTGCTATGCCAACCTGGCTTTAGCGCAATGGGAACAAGAGAGAGTCATTAGAAATGATGACTTTCAGAGATATAGTTTGACTTATAAAATTTTTGTGGACAATATTTTTGTTTTATGGCAAGGACCAATAGAAGAAATAGAATGTTATGTAGATTTACACACCACTACAATGTTCTTAAGATTTAGCTATAATTATTCTCATGAAGCTATTGACTTTTTAGATGTCAAAATAACCAACAGTTTAGTGGGTGAAGTTAGGACATTGATACATAAGAAGCAATGTAAGAAGAATGTTTTATTACGCAAAGGGAGTATGCACCCTCGACATGTGTATAGGAATGTTGTTAAGGGACAAGGTTTGCGAAGGATGAGGTTACACAATAATTATGAGGACATGAAGACAGCATTGGTTGAGTTAAGGAATGAGTTTATGTACAGAGGGTATAATGGAAAAGAAGTTGATGCCCAGATAGCTAAAGTTTTGAGTGAACGGGGTACTAGGGGACATTCACTTATAGTAGTAATATTAGTAAGATTTGTGAAATTGCGAACAGGAATTGGGGATACTGAATACAAATGAGAAAGTTAGACAGGTGATAGGAGCTAGACCACAATATGGTTTTTGAAATAGTAGGTCCTTAGAGACAACTGTGTTATAAGAGTGCTAGCAAGGGTTGTACACCCCAGTCACAAAGAGAGGGTACCTTCGCTTGTAGACGTTGTAAAGCCTGTAGATACATCCACTCTGGTAACTATTTTGACCACCCACATAAGGGTTTTGTTGTAGAGCCATCACTATATGCTGATTATGGTACAAATGATTTATTTTTCATACTGCATTGAATGTTATGTTTATTATTATACGTAAGACCAACAGAAGTTTCAGAGAACACATCTTGGAACATGCGGGTGATATAGGGAATAGGAGAACTAAGAGTGTGTTGGCACTTCATTTAATAGAAAAAGGTAATGAACACAATTTTAAATTTTTTGTGTTGGAAGTGGGGGGTAAGAATATGAGAGGAGGTGACATTAAGACTTTCACTGAAGAGAGGGAACAGCAATGGATTTATACGCCTGGAAGCTGATAAGTTTCCAGGCATTAATGAATGAGTCTCCCTGAAACCTTACCTGAAGCTACGCTCTTTGAAGCATTGAGTAAGTTTTATGCTGCATTTTTTTGTATAAATTTTTAAAATATTTTTTAATGATTTTTTGGATAAATTTTGAATTTTGTGTGGTGTAGAATTATTGAGGTTAAGATTTGTTTAATATGTAAAAAAAAGTTTTTTTACAATGTTTGTAAGCATCATTACCAATAGGATTTTATACTAGGTTCACTGTGTTTTTAAATGATTGATGTCTTAATCATTTCTTTTTTCTGATTGGCTTCCATTGCATTTAAATACAGATGGGTTTGACTGTTATGATTTAGGTCTGAAGAAGCTACCTGGCAGGTAGCGAAAGTGCTTACCTTTTGTTCCTATTTTATTGTTTTGTAGCCTTTTATGTCCATTTATTAACGTGTCACTTACTTCATCATGGTGTACACCTAGCTTTTTCTCAGTTCCAATTGAAATGGGCCTATATGAAGCTGGATTTGATTGGGTCATCATCTTTAGTATTACAGCCACCACAGCTTTTTTTCCAGGATTTTGGTGCCTCAGCTCATTTTTAGCATACTGTTATACAAAATCTTCCAGCTCTTTAACATTTTCTTATGTCCTAGTTTCCAAACTTCCACCAGAAAACCATCTATTCCTGGACACTTTCCTACAAATTGGTTGCACACCACCATTTGTATCATCTTCACCTATCTGAACTGTTAATTGTTGAGCCTTATCTACCCTTAACCTTGGCATACTTAAGTCTTCCATAACTGTTTCCATTTGTGCTTTTTCTTGATTTGCCCACTTCCTGATTCATACAGATTTTCATAGAACTTCTGAAATATTTTTAATACCTCTACCAGATCTCTGGTTGTTTTTCTTGTTGGAGATTCCCTAAGTTTGGCAACAACCCTTTCTACTTCCTGTTGTCTACTTTGTTACACCAAATGTTTTTGTGCTCTAGGGATATCATCAAAGCACAGTTGCTTACCAGCAGCCTTTGTAGAATTGTGCATATTATCCAGCTACTCCCTTATTTTCTTTTTAGTACTGTGTAATTGCACTTATTGTTCTGTGAGATTCGCCTTATTCTGTAATACTTTAACCTTTGTCAACCTGCCTGAATAATTCTTGTTGCTTCTTAACTGGATCTCTTTTTTTTTTCTTTTTATTTCTGCCCTATTTTTCAGTTCCACTTTCATTTTATCCCACTTACTAGTTATAACTTCTGGAGTACTTTCTATATTTCCTAATAATTTCCAAATACTTTTCACTTACCCACTCCTTGAATTCCTGTATTTTTAATGGGTAGGTGGGGAAGTGCCACTGTCTCATCTTTACGTCATTACTCTGAATTTTTTTCTTGGTAATTATTGGTGCATATTCTGAAATAGTTATTGCATGTGTGTCAACGTTCTCAGTTAAATGCACAAGTACTTCTGAAATGTAATTTGTCTAGTCTAGTCCATTTGTTGTACCTTGGGTAATACGTAAATTCTGAGTTCCTGTTACTGAATTTGCACTTCCTTAACAAATATGTTCACAAATGTCTTTAGAATTCTACCCTCGTATGTTGTATTTGCCTTTCTAGTTCTCCTAGATACAGCTTCATTGTTGCAAATCAAATTCCAGTCCCACCTATAAGTAATATTCCTTGCTGGAAGCTGATCATTTCTCCCAAATTTTTTTCAGCTCCATAAGCACACAAGTATCCATTTCTAAAGTCTCTACCCATAAACTACTCGCCAGGCTAAAAGATCTTTGACACGATTGCTTAATATTGAGTGTACTGATACTGCTTGCACTGATTTTAGTATCAAAGTAGTACTTTTTTTTTATAATTATTTGATGGTTATTGCTGGTGGCATAAGGTTTCCAGGCTAGTCATTTTGTATTGAAATTTAAATACTTAAGTCCATCCAAACGTCATTGTAAGACTGAACTCCAAGCATTTGTAGTTACCCCAGCTTCCAGAGTCACTCCTGTTGGTATCACGAACCAGCACTTCCCCACAACTTCTCTAGCCATCTTGATTGAGATGGATATTTTGAGACAGTATAAGAAGTGTTTTATGATCATCTATTACTCAAGCAGTATAACACTGTGTGTGAGAGATGTACATGTATAATATCCTTGAAGGCAAAAATTCTTGCGCGCAGTAAAGTCAGACACCAGAATAGTCAGTTGTACACCACAGATCATACCTCTCCGAGGCCATCACAGTATGCGTACTCCATCATATGCTGAGGTTCTAAAGATCATCTTGTCCTCGACCTCCAAAACACAACATGGTCACAAAGTATACTTGGCATCTTAAGCTTTTGTCCTCGTATAGCACAGAGAGTCCTAAAGTCACAGGTGCTGAGCCCATACGGCAGGCATTGACCTAACCAGATGTTCTTGTTACAGGTGACTCCATTGTAAAACACAGATATGCCTCTTACCAGGATGAGCAAGGAAAGAGCAACGGTTAGTTGCTTGTCTGGTGCCAGGATCTGTCAGATTGCACTCAGGACATTGAACCATAAGTGCCGTTATAATTCTGTTATAGTTCATGACTGTCTCAGTGACTTGAGGTGTACCTCTCTGGATTATATGAAAAGAGACATGATGAAGCTTTCAGACTGTGTCCAACGTAGGTATGAGCCTAGCATTCAACAACATTCTACCTTTTCCAAGGATGATGCCACTGTATGAGCAAAAAATAATTGACTTCAATAATTGGTTTAGCTTTTTGTGTCATTCAAAGGGGGTCCAATATTTGTCAGCTTGGGAGGGTATGATCAACAGACCACACTACTTCACCAAGGATAGCATGCACCTGTCCGCATTAGGGTTTTGATTACTGGCAAAGACATTACCCACCTTCATAGTGCCTTTTTAGAAAATGTCATCTTGATGAACCTACAAGCATAATGAAACTAGCAAAGAGAAATATGAAGGTGTTGCTCTTCAATGCTAGGAGCTTTAACAAGAAACTCCACTCCCTACAAGTTCTTCTCGCCCTAGAAGACAATGATGTGGTTTAAAATAGTGGAGAGCACTCCTGCTGTGCAGGCCTATAATGCCTTGCACACGTTTAGACCAGCATCTGCACAGAAGAAAAATAAGATGGAGGTGTATCAATATACATCCATAAGAGATTCACATAAAGGATGGTAAAGCAGCATGATGCACTAGAGCTTTTGTGTCCAAATAACCAGAAAGATCCCATAGCATACTAGCCATAGAACTCCCATGAAAACAGAAAGCCACAATGCCTCTCTACTAGAACTAGAATCACTCGCTATTAAACCCACTACCATTTTCCTAGGTGATCCAAATTGTCCAACTATACACTGGGAAACCTGTGCTACATCTGTTGCACAAACACAGAGATTCCTGGACTTTGACTAATTATTCCAAGGCATTTGCATTGACAAGAGTACCCACTGCAGGGAATAACATCTTAAATCTTGTCCTTACTAATATGGGAACATCTTGCACCATTCCCGTCACTTGTTGGATCTGATCATAAAGTAGTCTCCTGTGAAATAGTTGAAAGCAGAGATCCCGTCCACCCAAGGCACCTTTACAAATTTCTTGAAGACAATCCACCTTCTCCTAAGTGATACATTAGTAAGCTTCAGTTCCCAACCAAACCCATTTAACTCCACTGAATACACAGAAATTAACACCACCACATTATACCAGCATACAAACAGATGCATAGATGCAGGTGTACACCATAGGAATAAATGCAGGGCAAACCCCAGAAACAAACCCACATGGTTGAACTGTAATATCCTCAAGCTTTATAATAAAAAGAAAATAATTTTGACCAAAAATAAGAAGAGTAATTTCCAGAATGTTAGAGCCCTTGTCAGTGAAATAAACTAGCAACTTAGGAGCTGCTTAAAATCCAACAAAGGCATGTTTGAGGCTAAAATAGCTACCCAAGCCAAAGACAATCACAAGACAATTTTTAGTTATGTTTCTAATCTCAAAAACACAGTGCAGCAATGTGCTGAGCTGATTTTGAATAATATTTATACTGAGGCTGAAGATATACTGACCCTACTAGCCGATAAATTTAGCCCTAGCTTTGACAGTCTCTCCCTTCATATGTCCCTCAAGATATAACTGAAACTAGCTCACCTCCCGCTATTGCACAAGATGAACTCCTAAAAGTGCTATCGGAAGCTAAAAATACTGGATTGACTCCAACTTTTGTGATACATGCACCCTCTAATGTTTGGCAGGTTAATCCTTTATATTTTTTCACAACTTTGGAAACTGTCACATTTTACAACACTTCGTTTTAATAAAAACACTAAAAAAAAAAAAAAAAAAAAAACCCTGAACACCCCTAGAACCTGTTAATGCAAACACACATAACTATGTATATCATCACATAATGAGGTTTAACCCTCCTAATAGGAACATTTGTCCCAAATACACATCTGCTAATTTGTGTCTTTCGACTTTTCCCGGTTAGGGGTCGCCACAGCGGAACTCCGGTCCGCTAATGATTGGTAGTGGATTTTTACGTACTAGGTTACCAGCCCTGACGCACAACCTTCAACGAAGGCACACCCCATTCACATATGCCTCCACACAGAAGACGCTCTAGCTGAGAATCGAACGGGGCAGCATCTTGCTATGAGGCGACAGCGCTACCGCAGCACCACCACCGCAGTGTAAATACACTTGCTAATACAGGCCTTAATTAACCTGAAAGTGATGTTATCCATGGGTAAGTCACCTTGTTGCCTGTGGTTCTACTTGCACTAATTGTTGTCTGTTCCTTTTTTTTAAATCTTTATTCCCCTCTCAGATGCGAAAACAACTTGCATGCTTTCAGAAAGCATTAAGTTTTAGCCTTGACGAAACCAATGTTCTGGCTTTTAATTGTATTATCAGCTTGTCTCCATGGAAATGCAGCAGAAAAAATGTAGTCTTCTATCTAAAAGGCATGCTACAACATTTATTGCTAATGGAAAACTTTTCGTTATGTTCATGTTTCTCTATTTGTTTTCATTTAAAAATAGTTGTTAAATTAAACCAAGGGTCTTAATCCAAACATCCACCTATGCAAAAGTTAGACAAATCATATTAGCTCTACTTGGTCTGTGTACGTCTGCACCCCATCCCCAACTCAAGGTTATAGCCTGTTAACATAAACATGCATTTGTCTAGCCTTTCTTCTCTTTTTGCGCTATAATGCCTATATTTCTTAATACTAAACAAGAAAGAAAAGACAAAGGCATCTCCTTACATTAGTAACTTTATCATGTACAAGATCAGAAATATTTTACTATAAAACATGCAATTTAGATTAAAAAGTTCATAGGAGTATTGTTAATAACAGAAATGTTTAGTTGGTTACCTTTTTCATTCCTCTTCCTGCCCCGCAGTGTCTTTCCAAACATTAATGACATGAAATGAGGCAAATACATTTCATTTCCCCACAAGTTTAACAGAGTCGGCAAAAGTCCACTCTTTCTACTTTTCGTTATACATCCGTGTTTCACAAATGCAATTGATAAATAGCAGTTCTACATTTATTCACTAGTTTCCATTTTGCTGGTGGTTTTCCTGTTCATCTCCAGCTCTCATTTCCAAATTCTGGTTCAATTCCAAGGTACACCTGATCCTTCTACTAAATTTCTGTTCTTTTTTGTCTCTGAAACATTTTCCTTTGGAACAGTGGAAAAGGATTCACTAGCAAAGTCTCTTTATGCTTTATTATCAGAAGAATGAGAAGCAGTGTCCCCTTCTGCTTGATGGCTCACTTTTTGTTGGTCAGACTTTTGCATTCCTTCCATAGCTTGTTGTACATCAGAATTTGACTTTGATCCTCCAGGAAAAAATGTACTAAAGATAGCTTTATACAGCAGCTTGAGTCTCACACCCTTCCTCTTGACATTCCTTGATTACTGGAATAAATTTGTTTCTCTCCTGCTTTGGTGTACAGTGAATAGACATTTTCCACAAACACTTTACAGTCTCCAAATTTTAATACTTTGCCCTTTTGCTATAGTTTTGTCAGGATCAACTCTCTCTTCTGGTAGGTTTCCATCTTTACAAGTACAAGTCTTGGCTGCTTTCTCATGGCCATGGTTTGCCTTTTCACTTAAACGTTTTTGCTGCGTGTCCAGTTGCTTCTTTGTGCTTTCAAAAAATTACTCCAGTCTGTTTCTTCTAGTTTCTGTGGTACAGCAGAAAATCTCAGATTTTTCCTACATACTCTCTTCTACTTAACTATGTTTTGAAATATGTCATCTTGAGCAGTCTGTTCCAAAGCCAGCCTTTTCATTTCGACCTCAGATATTTAGATGTGCTGATAAAACTGCAAAAATCAGTTTAAAACTTCTTCCATTTTTATCCAGCCTTTTGTTATTTGAGTTGATATATATGACAGATTCCCCATAAAGACCACCATGAGCAGTGTCTGTTTTGCCTTGATGCCTTCCACAACTATACATCCTGATGTTCTTCATGTTTCACTGTTGCAGTCATCACATTTGGGTTATCTGCCTGCAGGTAGCCCTCAGTCAGCCCGAATACCAGAGTCTTGGGATTTCTGTGTCGGATGCTGTCACCTCTTCCATGATATCAGGTCGTCAGTGGTATAAAACATGCAGCCGATGCCATTACATCAGCTTTTCTTGCTGCGAGGAAGCCCGAAGCAGTTTGCAAGCGCCAGTCAGCTGCTTCCTGAAATTTTTGTTTTTGAGTTTCAAACCTGAAGTCTTCTAAAGCGGAGTACCCCGTTGGGGATCCTTTTTTCTTGCTCTAACCAATGTCAGAAAAAGTTAACAATTGTCTTGCCTGTGTAAAGCAAATCCCTCACAGAGATTTTCATTCTTACTGTGTCACCTGTTTAGACCCAGACCACGACGTTCCTCACTGTCTGTTTTGTGTCTTAACGCCCGAACTATTTGTCATCGGGCTAGCTTTGTCTCTAAATTCTTTCACTCTGCTTCTTCTTATTCCGAAATGGCTTCGATATGTCATCCGACTACAGATCTTCTGAAAAAACATAAGAATAAAGACAGACACCGCATAGGTCCAAAACTGCCAACGATGCTTCCATTAAGCTAGTTGCCAGTCCTCAATGAGGTGCTTTTGCAGCCCCCCGATACCCACTTCTACAGATTCGCAGGCCACTGTTGAGACCCATTCGGACTCTGGTATGTCACGAGATATTTCTTCGACTATGGAACCTGCGGATGTCTCTACCTTGGATGGGTCTGGAGCCGCTGTGCAGGCACCAGCTTCTGAGGGTGTATTCCGACCTTCCGATGTTCGTATTAAACAGACTACTTTGTTTTTGAATAAAACTACTGAATTTCTCTGGCCCAACGTTCACACTACTAGAAAACCGATGACCAAAGTGCATGCTGAAGCTCCCATGCCACAGAAACAAATGCTTAGAATGGCTGAAGACCTTGTAACTTTAATTAGGGGAAGCCAGCCTTCCCCCTCTAAAAGACAAAGAATTGATTTTCCTTCTGATTCTACAGACCACGATTCCGATGACTGTGATCCCTCTGATTACCAGGACTTGCCCTCATCTACCTAGGAGGATTCAGATGCAGAGGATTCCATACCCTCTGCCTCCCCTCCAGAGGACTTTTCTTTTGGTGAAACCTTGCATACCTTAAGAGAGCATTTCCGCTGGGAATGCCAGGACTACCCTCAGTCCAAAAAGAGACTCAGAGAATTTTTAGACTTGCCTCGGCACAGCCTCTAGCTATACCCCCTATCCTGGATATTGTAGATGATGTCTTCATGGAATACAGTCTTACTCCTGATACTTTACCACCAACTCCTAGAAAACCTGACAGGTGAAGAGTACCTGACTCTCACAAATTTCTCTTTAAGAATCCCACTGCGGATCCAGAGACTATTTCTCAGAGACCTAAATGCATTAAGGCTACTACAGCCAAAAACCCTACCCCTTTGGGCAGGGATTCTAGAGCTTTAGACAGGTGAAGAGGGTATACCTGTGCAACTCTTGCCATCAGTGCTTTGAATTGCCAGTTTCACATGTTGAAGTACCAGCAGCATATTATGGAACTAATTAAACAAAAAATGTTGCTTCCAGATTGTACAGAAAATAAAGATTTACAAGAGTTAATTCATTCTGCAAACCAAGTTAGTAAACATTCTTTGCAGTGTGGTTTTGATGCCTGAGAAGCATCTTGCAGGGCTGATGTCACTGGGTCTGTACTGAGAAGGCATGCTTGGCTGAAGGAACAAATCTTGCCAGAACATTTAAAAGCAAAATTACTAGATGCTCCATTAAACCAGGAATGTTTGTTTGGCAAGAAAAGCAGAAGTTGTTCTTAAAAAGATGGAGGAAAAAGCTAAATCTATGCAAACTGTTAAAGATTTCTTACAGGTGCAGCCACCCAGATTCAGTAGGCATTGGTCTTTTAAAAACTGTCCTTTCTAGCCCCTCCCAGGTCTTCTCAGTCCAAACCCAGAAGCCACAGACCACCAAGACAGCAGTCTCAGGATACGCAGAGATCTAAACAATGGAGTGCTCCCACTTCAAAAACAGGGAGTGGTAATCCACACTCTTATGGAAAAAGTTCACAATGACTCGTCTATCATCCTTCTCAGCCATGCCCAAGTACTTGCACCCCAAGGAGGAAAACTCACCCTGCATGTAAAAAACTGGATGTCCATTACCCAGGGCCGATGGGTCCTAAGCATTGTATTCCAGGGATATAGATTCTACTTGCACACACTCAACCCCAAGATGGTTGTCAGACCTTCCTCCAAACCAGTGGGCAGAGTCTCAAAAGCAAGTACTTTCTCTTCTCAGTATCAGGGCTAATCTACTTCTTCCAGTAGAGAAAAGGGGACAGGGTTTCTACTCCAGACTGTTCCTGGTCCCCAGAAAAGAGGGCTCTTGACGCACTGTCTTGGATCTGTCAATTCTCAACGCCTTCCTGGTGATCCCAAAATTCAAAATGCTTACACTACAACAGCTTCTTGCTCTGCTAGCCAAGGACGTGTGGCTAGTCACCCTAGACTTAAAAGAAGCTTATCTTCACATCCCCAAAAGAGAATCTTGCAGGAAATATCTGTTTCAGGGCAGGCTCTGTGCTATCAGTTCTCTGCACTTCCCGTTGGCTTATCTACTGTGTCCAAGGTATTCACAAATTGCCTGGCTCCAGCCATTGCATACTGCAGGCAGATACATATTTAAATTTACCCATACTTGGGTGATTGCCTGATTCAGGCGGACAGTCAGGAATTGCTACTTCAGCACCTGTCATTTGTAAAGAGACTCCTAACTTCTCTGGGGTACACCATCAACAAAAAGAAATCACAACTGGTGCCCAGTCAAAAGATTGTATTCCTGGGAGCAAGCTTGAACACACATTCCCAGATGGCATTCCTCACTCCAGAAAAGTAGGTTTATTTGACAAACTGCTTCAAACTAATGGCCACCAAAACCCAGCTATCTGCCAGAAAAATGCTGCAAGCCCTAGGGTTCATGGCCTCATGCATTCTACTAATTCCATATGCAAGACTGCATATGAGGAAATTTCAATGTTACTTAAACAGTCTCTGGTGTCAACATTCTCAGGAGCTGGGAACAGTGATTCCTATCATTCATTGTCTAAGGGCAGAGTTCCTTTGGTGGGCAGAGGCATGCAACCACAACAAGGGACTTCCTTCCACTCAACCCCTTGCCGTCCAAACCCTGACAGCAGATGCATCAGACTATGCATGGGGGGGCTCACGTGGCAGGCAAATGCATTCAAGGCAAATGGAGACCAGGACAAATTCCCCTGCATATCAATCAAAAAGAAATGTTAGCTGTACAGAATGCTCTGACAGCCTTCAAATACCTCATCCTTCCAGGACAACTCCTGATAAAGACAGACAACACCACAGTTATGTGGTACATAAACAAGCAGGGGGAACTCATTCCTACCCACTCTGCAGGTTAGCCATGGCCCTGTGGAACGCAGCCTTGAGCGACCAAGTGCACCTGCAAGCTCAGTTCCTGCCAGGCAAACAAAATTCACTGGCAGATGACTTGAGCAGAAATCTACTGGACCCACATGAGTGGAAGCTGGAACTCAACTCATTCAAACTTCTAAATCTACAGGTGGGGGACACCAGAGGTAGACCTCTTTGGCTCACCCCAAAACCATCAACTGAGAAAATTTTGCACCAGAAATCCTCACAGCAAAGCGTGGAAAGTGGATGCCTTATCCTTTACATGGGAGAACCTCTCAATTTATGCCTTTTCCCCTGTACCCCTCCTCTCAAAAGTACTACTCAAGATGAAATAGGACAGATCAAGGACAATCCTTATTGCCCCAGACTGGCCACACCAGCACTGGTACCCACTCCTACGCAGTCTGACAGCAGTGCCACCCTGACACCTACATCAGACCCCCTCCCTGCTGTCCCAGCAGGAGGGACAGATTTTGCATCCACAGCTGCAAAACCTTGCAGCCTGGTTTTATTCCCTGAATACACCACCAGCAACCCTCAGCAAACAGGTGCTGGATGTCATCCTTGAGGCCAGAAGGCCTAGTACTAGGCAATCCTATTCTGAAAAGTGGAAAAGATATTGTTCTTGCAGCCAGTCTCAAGGAAAGGACACTGCCATGCCCACCTTACCTCAAATCCTAGATTACCTAGCAGAGCTGCTCCACAGAGGCCTATCCTTCTCATCCATTAAGATTCATGCCTCTGCCATCTGAGCTCATTACATTACTGAGCCACCTCTCTTTTCTCACCCTCTCATCAAACAGTTCCTGAGTGGAGCTAACAATGTAAGGCCCCCGAAGAGAGCTCCCACCCCCTGCCTGGGGCCTTAACGTTGTACTAGAGAAGCTCATGATTCCCCCTTTTCAGCCTGCTGCTCCAGCAGAGTTAAAATTCCTCAGCCTTACTTCTAGCCGTCACTTCAGCAAGAAGAGTGTCTGAGTTACAGGCACTAATGGCTGTGGAACCCTTCATTATTTTCCATGCTGACAGGGTTTCCCTCAGGACTAACCCATCATTTATGCCCAAGGTGGTATCCACTGTGGCTTTAAACTAATCCTTTACCAACCTTTTTCCCTAATCCTCAAAATAAAGGGGAAAGGATCCTGCACTCCTTGGACCTGCATAGACAGCTCAGGTTTTACCTTGACAGGACTAAATCTTTCAGAAAATCTGACCAGCTGCTAGGCTGCTTTGCTACAGGGGCAGATGGCAAGGCTATTTCAAAGCAAACCATTTTCAAATGGATAGCACACTGCATCCATTTCTGCTACAAACACCATGGGAAACCTTCCTCACAGGGATCAGAA
This sequence comes from Protopterus annectens, assembly GCF_019279795.1. Classification (NCBI taxonomy): domain Eukaryota; kingdom Metazoa; phylum Chordata; order Ceratodontiformes; family Protopteridae; genus Protopterus; species Protopterus annectens. The sequence goes on from NC_056735.1 coordinate 1,894,602,499, forward strand.
CTCATTCCACTAGGGCTACCTCAACCTCTACAGCATTTCTCAGGGGAGTCCCTACCAGGGGCATCCTGGAAGCTGCAACCTGGAGTTCTGTGCACACTTTAACCAAACATTGCCACATACCTATCTTTTCTAAATCCAGAGATGGATTTGCCACAGCTGTCTTACAAGGCCTGCTAGCCAGCCCTAATATGTCTTGACTGCCTCCACCCTTCCTCAGCTTTGGGAATTAACCCAAGTGTGATGACTGCAACAGTGAAACACAAAGAACATAGTACAGTTGTGTACACTTAACATAAATGTTGATGTTCGAGTGTATTCACTGTTGCAGTGCTGGTTACCCTCCTTCCAGCCCCCTGATTTTTTCTGTACTTTGTACCTATCCTGTTTTTAGCCATATCTTATGGCAGTGGTATTTACTTTTTACTGGAGGTGTTAAACACCATGTAATTGCTTCCTATTTTGGGGGCTTCTGACATCTGGGGCAAGAGAAACTGATATAATGGCTTCAGCTGCATGTTATTTACCCCTGACGACCTGACGTCATGGAAGAGGTGACAGCATCTGACGCAGCAATCCCAAGACTCTGGTATTCGAGCCGACTGAGGGCTACCTGCAGGCAGATAACCCGAGTGTGATGACTGCAACAGTGAATACACTTGAACATCTACATTTATGGTAAGTGTACACAACTGTACTACTGTACTTTGTCAGACTTTTGTACCTAAAACATTGCATAGTAGACTTTCTGTTTGGCACTATATCTTGCGACACATTGACTTAAATTTCCCACAAAAGATACTATGGAGGAAATGTCCCACCTGGATGGACAGCTTTTAGAGAAGAAGGCTAAGAAGCCTGGGCCAGAATCTTCTGCTGTCCAGCCTCCGCCAAACATTTCTCATGAGGTGAGTGAATGCCTGTAGGTTTGCCAGGCTTTGTTGTCTGATTCTTCTGCTGTGACAGGATTGGGGGCTGGTGGGGATCTGGCTTTAAGCTCCTCCTAGGAAACTTTGTAGACATCTGTTACAGACATTCAGGGAAAACCACTGCTGATCATTTTGAAGTGGCCTGGGGTGTTCCTCACATTTTCAGTCAGAGAAGAAGTTCCTACTACTGTTACTGAATGCCGTGCTAGGTCTGAGCCTTCAAGTTTTATAAGGCATATGTCCCATTAAACAAAAAAACTAAACCTATTTTCCTGCCACTAAGAATCCACAAAGTGAGTGGCTGGCCTTCACTCAGGGTTTGTTTAATGCTTTGATGGCATTGAAACCTTCTTGGGGTGTTTATTTTCCAGCTCCCCCTTGGTCATCTACTCCACTTAAAAGACCCAGGTAAGAGGACTTCTCTGAGGAGGAGTTGGATTCTGATGAGGATTACCTTGCTTGCTCTTCTCAAGTTCCATCTCGTTTGGACCATGGGTTAGAGGAAGAGGAATCTCCCAGTCCTGGTACATCCTTTGAGGATATTTCTTTTGGGGATGCATTCTCCAGGATGATTGAGTTTTTTTTTTAAATGTGATTGTGCTCTGGTCTCTGAGATCCAAAAGAGGTATTGTATGTTGCTGCAGGTGGAATCTCCAAAACCTTCTGCTGTTCTTCCTGTTTTGTCTGCTTTGATGGATGCATTTTTCAATGCCTCTAAAGCTTCTGATTCTCAGCCCCTGCTCCCAAGAAACCCTATAGATTTTTAGGTTGCTTGAGGAGTGTAACTTGTACAAGCATCCTACTGCTAACCCCTCAGTGGTGTCTGTAGCTTCTGACAAGTCCTCTCAGTTAATGCCTTCTGATAAAGACAGCAGAACCATGGAAAGGCTAGATTAGGTTTACACCTCTGCTACCTTGGTTTTCAGGGCTGTTAATGATCAGACCCATATGTCCAGGTATATGTTGGCTATCCTCTCTCAGGCTTGTCAGGTTATTTCTGATCTTCCAGCCTCTGAGGGTGAAACTTCTGCTCTTTTTCTGTTAGGGACTTCCTCACAAATGGTTAGTCATTCCATCAAGTGTAGTTATGATGCAGCAAATGCTCCTTCCAGGGCTGCTCCTTTTGGGTCAGTGATTAGGAGGTATTCTTGACTGCAACTTCAACCATTGCCTGATATCAATGCTAAGTTGATGGTGCTCTGAAAGCAATCTGTCTCTCCCAGCAGGGAGAGCTTTCATGATAAGACAAAACCAATTACTCTTGAAATAAATTTTTCTCATTTTTTTATGCAATGGGGATACTAATATAAACAAGTGCTTTTGTTTTTGTTTTTTTCTCCCTTCTCTTTCTTTAGTTCAGTTTTAAGAAATGTAGGCACTGCAAAGTAAAAAAAAGTGTGGGAGGATGGAGAAGGGGACAAAGAGGAAAGGTCTGATTAAGAGGGTATGACAAAAGAAAAATCTGTGTGCTTTGTCCCATGCTTGCATAGGGAAACAACTGGTTTGAGACTCTAGGCATTATCCAATAACAAGTTTATTACAAAGCATGCAAATAAAAAAAAAATGTTTAATATTATCAGGCTTTTTTTCTGGTAAACAAGATATCCTTAGCAGTTTTGTGTGTCTGGTTTGCATGTCATTAGAAGACAATTTGATAAAGAAAAATGCCTTGGAGAAAGTGTTTACTGAAAGCATTCAAGTGTTTTCTCAGCTGAGAGAGCTATAAAGATGGACAAAATCAAATAGCACATTAATCGCACAGGCTGTACCATGCATCTTAGCATGACTAACATTTCTTTTGGTTAACTCTAGCCTGTCTGTATGGCTGTCAATTTAGAACTTGTGTTCTTACTAGGAAGCAAAAACTTCAATATTTAAAAATATGCATAGTTCTGTGTGTTAAGTTGATATTTTTTGGGGGGTTTGTTCAGTTTGAGGGCTCTCAAAAAAAACAAAACGTTATGTAAGATGTGGCATAGGCTCAAATGGATATGACAAGAAACAACTGTATAAAAAAACCTGCTAAACAGTATAAGCATGTAACATAAAAAATTGGACTTGACATTTAACAAAAAAAACAGTTAATACATAAAAGGTGGTAATAACTATACAAGAAAATGATTCTGTAATGTCTTTGAATCTGAATGGTCTTACAGATATAAAAAAAGAGTTGTGAGCTGTATTAAAAATGTAGAGTGCAAATAGCTATACTACAGGAGACACACCTGGAAATAACTGACCATGTGAATTTGATAAAAGTTTTCAGGATGGTTATTCAGCGGAATATGCAGGGCAAATGATGAGGAGTACTTATAATTGCAAGAGGAGCTCCAATGGTGACAGAAGAGGGAAAAAAAGATAATGGAAGATGTATTGTACTAAGGGGCTACTGGCAAAGGAGGAGGATTACACTGACATGTATTTACATTCCACCTAAAACTGCTATAATGGAACTTAGAAAATTCTGAGAGACGTAATCAGCTTTCAGCAAGGAAAAGTACTTGTAGGGGGAAACTGGAATTTGGTTTGCAACAGTAAAGATGTGTCTGGGGGGCCTAAAAGGGAAAATATAACAAAGGAGAGTAGATTTTTGAAGAAATTTATGCAAATGTTTGGCATGGAAGATGTGCATTCAGTACTAGGAGTTTGGAATGAATTTATATATTATTCACCAAGATAAAGAAAACTGGGCTAAGCTAGATATAATTTATATCTCCCAGGAACACCTGCATTTAATTGAAGGTCTTGAAATGCACCCAATATGTTTTTCAGCTCATGCGCAATAATAACTAAAATAAAAATGCAAGGTAATGAAATTAAAATTAGACACTGGAGCTTTCCCACCTATCTGTTAAAAAGAGAGGAATTTAAGGAATGGGTTTTGGTATTAATTCAGGAGCTATTAGAGAAGATATATATTTTTTCTGAAAATATATAATATCTAGGAAGTGGATAAAATTAAAGTGTAGTTTAAAAATATGATGTATATAAAGGAAAGGGAGATACAGTTAAGAAGTAATTAAAATTATTTAGAGGGACTGACAAATGTTAAAGTATTGCAAAACAGGGAAATCTCTCAGAACAAGAAAAGGTGCAACTGCAGAATGCTAAACAGAAAATAAGGGATTACCTTGATAATATGCAAGAGTTTTGAAAGATTACTGTTTCACAACTGTTTTTTGATGGTAATTCAAGAGCACACAAACTTTTAGCACAAAGACTGAGGCAATAGAAATTGCAAAGTACTGTCACCAAGCTTAGGGAACCTGCAACAAAGAAGATAACGAGATCCTGTGGAAGTATTAGAAATATTTCAGAAATTTTATGAAAGTTTGCATAAAGCAGAGAAATATGGAAGTCAAGAACAGGTACAAGTGGAAATGTTTATGGAATAATTAAATTTGCCAAAGTTAGAGGTAGGTGAGACTCTATTGTTAACAGGATAACAAGAGATCAGATAAAAATGGCTATATATAATCAATCCAAGGAAAGTCCCCATGAATAGATGGTATTCCTGTGGACATTTGGAAGCTAGGAGGGAAAAAGACTGATAAAGACGTGGAATGTTTTGTTTAACAGTATTTTAAGAGGAGAAGTACCAGCATCCTGGAAGAAAGTGGTGGTAACTGTAATACCTAAAGATAGTAAAGACCCATCAGATCCACCTTCATACAGGCCCATTTCAGTACTGAACCATGATTATAAAGTGTTCATGTCTGTAATGGCTAAACGAATGGCAAAAGTGATACCAAAATTGATAGATATGGATCAGTATGGTTTTGTGGAGGGGAGACAAACATTTGACAATATTAACAGAACATTGATCCAGAGGGAAGCAAAATGTAAGAAAATACCACTGTGTTATTGGTGGGTTGTGATGCAGAGAAAGCATTTCAGAGTAGACTTGAACTTCATGAGCAGGGCAATGAAAGCATTTGCTTTCCTTAATACAATTATAAGCTTGATTGGGAGTATATATGAGGGATCGGAGGTGAAAATGAAAGTGGGTGGGGTCCTCTCTGATAACTTATGCTTGCGTAAAGGAAGCAAGTAGGATTGTTTGCTTACCCCTTTGTTATTTGCATCATATTTAGAACCACTGGCAAAGAAAATAAGGGATTTAGAAATTCAAGGAAATAATTGGTATGGTAGTCAGGAAAAGCTGGCTCTATTTGCAGATATCTTATACATGACTAAACCAGAAAAGGGATATTGCGGTGTTGTGGAATATTTTAAGACAGTTTCATATCTTCTCGAGATACAAAATTAATGAAGCTTAAATAAAGGCAATAGCAGTAAATTATGTACCCATGTGCGAGTTGGTCCAACAATATCCATATTTATGGGGATATGATAAAATAAAGTATTTAGGAGTATGGATTAGAAATGACTCTGTTGTGGCAGCGAAGGATATGTGGGAAGAGGCTGAACAGAAGGTAATGCAAAAAAATTGTGAAACTAGAAGCTTTGTTATATGGATATGTATACTAAGATGCAAGCAATTAAATGTTTTTAGTCCCTTTAGTTTTATACAGAGGTCAGGCATATTTTGTCATCCAGAGGAGAAGCTGTGGATAGCAGTTAGAGTTGAAGGATTTTATCTTGTTAGGGAATACAGCAAGAGTCAAGTGGGTTAAGCTGATTCTTCTGATAGAACAAGACGGACCAAGATTACCCAATTTGATAGGGCATTTTAGAGCAACACAGTTAAGGCTCTTATACATAGCACAAGCAGAAAACTATAATTCAATATGCAAAGGAATAATGATGATACAGGGGGAAGCTCAAGAAATAAGGAGAGACTGGGATTTTGGATACAGACACTAAAGGAGAACAACAAAATCATACAGAGTATTATATTCTTAAATTAGCAGGGAGTATTCTAAGAACTAAACCAGCTTGAGAATGAAGAAAAGAGATTTTGCTGATAGGGATGACTGTGGTTAGGGATACAGATAATAGCCAAGAGTGGGCTGGAATTTATTGGAGAAAACTGGCAAAGGAACCAAGGTATTGGGAGCAAATAATTAGAAAAGGAAAGGTAATAGAATGGGAAGAGGCCAAGAATGTATTTGGACTGCAGGTTAGAGATGGTCTTTCCCTATCAAGGATTGATATCGTGGTATAGGCAAAGAAAGAAATAGGGGGCTCTTAAAGACCAGCACTGCTAGAGTTTAATAGAATCTGGAACAAAAGCTAGGCAATAGGAGGATATTTATTTTATTTTTATTTTATTTATTTAACGTTTGTTATTTTATTTATTTTATTTAACATTTGTTAACTGGGAAAGTCCGACTTGGAATGAAGCCAGTTTTCAGCAGAGGCCCAGGGAGAAACATTACAGACACATGTCTTTGTAATGTGGGAGGAAATCCACACGAATGCAGGGAGGGCATACAGACTCAGCACAGAAGGCACTCCAGCCGATAATTGAACCGTAGAACCTCTTGCTGTGAGGCGACAACACTACTGCTGCACCACTTCGCCGTCCAATATATGTGTATCTCCCAAATGTACAACAGAATCTAGAAGATTTACGATCTTTTCCTGGAAGGTGTTTACAATAGGTATTTTTATACCGCAAGTAGACCCAAAAGAATTTTTCCTCAGGTGGTTAGCAAATGTTGGAGGTGTCCTCTCTTTCAGCTGTTCCTGTTAGGGGTCAACACAGCAGATCATCTGTTTCCATTTCTTTCTGTCCTCTTCATCTTGCTGTGTTACACCAACCACCTGCATGTCCTCTCTCACCGCATCCATAAATGTAATCTTAGGCCTTCCTCTTTTCCTCTTACCTGGCAGCTCCATCCTTAGCATCCTTTTCCCAATATACCCAGTATCTCTCCTTAGCACATGTCCAAACCAAAGCAATCTTGCGCCTCTGGCTTTGTCTCCAAACCGTCCGACCTGTGCTGACCCTCTAATATACTGATTCCTAATCCTGTCCATCCTCGTCACACCCAGTGCAAATCTTAATGTCTTTAACGCTGCCATGTCCAGCTCTGACTCTTTTTGTCAATGCCACCATCTCCAACCTATATAACATAGCTGGTCTCACTACCCAGTTGTAGATTTTCCCTTTCATTCTTACTGGTACCGGTCTGTCACATATCACTCCTGACACCCTTCTCCAACCATTCCAAACTGCGTGTACTCTCTTCTTCACGTCCCTTCCATGCTCACAATCACTCTGAATTGTTGATCCCAAGTACTTAAACTCATCCACCTTCGCCAACTCTACTCCCTGCATCCTCTATCCTCCCTCTCATTCGCACACATATATTAGGTGTGACTGGCAGGAAAGAGGTGGCTGGGTACATATTTTATGGGAGTATAGTGAGCTGGCAGACTTTAGGGATTCCCTGTGGACCGTTGGTGTCGGAGATGCTGGGTGAACAGATTGGATTGACTGGGGAGATGATTTTTTTGAGCCATGATACAGAATTGGAATTGCCTAGACATAGTAAACCCTTGCTGGATCTAAATTATGGTGGCTGCCAAAAAAACAATTACTAGAAAATTAAAGTCAAAGTCTAGACCAACTTTATTAGAAGTAATGAATATAGTACAGAGATAAAACAACTGGAATTGGGATCTTTAGAAAAAAGGAAGGAGCATACTACATAGGAAAAATGGGAATTGTGGGAACAATGTATGCAGAGAAGGAAAGAGGTTTGAGGCAGGATTTGAATGAATAATATGATGCTTAACTGACAGTGACGGGATAGATTATTAGTGATGTATAAAGTTTGCAACTAAACTGGTGTCAATGTTTTTTCATTTATGTAAATGTAAGATTGCCTATGTCATGTGATAATTTAATAAAGATGATTATTGGAGAAAAAAGGGCTAAGTTGATAGATGCTTCTCTTGATAATAACCATTTGTTTGGGGAAGCTGCTGCTGATTTAGGTCCCTTCAAGATAAAGGGAAGACTTTACAGGAACTCAGACGTGTTTTTCTCCTTTTCATACTTTTCAGAGAAACTACCCCAGTAAGCCAGCCTTTGTTTGCAGGCAATCTCACCCTTCTCCTAAGGGCAAAAAGGGTGGCAAACAGGCTCCTTCTGCTAAGGCTACTCAGATTTCAAGGACTCAGAAGTCTTCCTTTCCAGATAAATCAAGTGCTGTCTGACTATCTGTTTCTTCCCAGCCGCATTCTTCTTTCTTTTTGCCTGCCCCTCTCTCTTTCTTTCTGTTTGGCTGCAGATTAGTCAGGACAGTCAGAATTCCTGGGTTCTATCCATTATTTGCTAGGGGTATTTCATGGTGTGGATGTTTCTAGCACCCAGAAATGAGGGTACTTGGAGACCAGTTCTAGGCCTCTTTCATCTAAACACTTTTCTGAAGGTGCCCAGTTTTCGAATGCTGTTCCTTCAGACTTTGTTTCCCCTTTTGTTTCCTCAGGATTATATAGAGTCTATGGATCTCAACTATGCTTATGTCCATATTCTGATCCATCCCCTTTTCAGGAAGTTTGTGTTTTTGTTGCTTCCTCATTTTCAGTTCTCTGCCTTGCCCTCTGGCCTTTCTATGGCCCCAAGGGTATTCACCAAATACCTCGCTCCTGTGATTGCTTTTTGCAGGCTACAGGGGGTCCAAGTATTCCCCTACTTGATGACCTGCTGTTTCAGGCATCTTCTGCAGAGATCCTGTTGCAAAATCTGTATTTGGCATCTCCCTTGTTCAGATCCTGGGGTTCACAATAAACCTCAAAAAGCCTTTTCTGACTCCTCCTCAGGATCATGTCTTTTTTTAGGTTGCAAAATTCAGATGGTGCATTTGTTGACATCTCTGACTTCTCCCAAGGCCTTAACTCAGTTTTTTCCTTCAAACTCTTCTTCCTCTGGCCTCCATTACAGCCAGGGAGTTTTCTGAGAGCTCTGAGATTCATGGCATCCACCATCCCTATGCTCCCTTTGGCCAGACTCCACATAGAGACGTTTTAGTGGTTCCTGAAGTCAGTTTGACTTCAACATGCATATCCCCTAGAATTTGTAGTTTCTTTTCTACCTTGTCTCAGGAAGGAACTTCACTGGTGAATCCAGCAGTTTTCTGTAAATCCAGGGTTTTCTTTTCATCCACCTCTTTGCTCTCAGGAGTTGTTCAGACTCTTCAGATGTGCTATGGGGAGCAGCATTTGGCTCCCTAAAGGTACAGGGGATGTGGTCACCTTTTCAACATAGGACCACATCGATATCAGAGATGAGAGCTGTTCATGCTTTTCATCCTGTTTTCTCCCCTGGACCTCTCAAGGTATTTACAAGACAATGCCACAGTGATGTGGTATGTAAACAAACGGGGGGGGGGGGCAAGATCTTACCTTCTTTGCTGATTGGCACTCTTGGTATGGGATCTTGCTGGCCAGTATCAAGTGACTCTTCAGGTAGTTTACATTCCTTCAGGCCAAAACATTGTGGCATACACTTTGCAGGTACTTAACTCAATCCCATGAATGGATTGCTTCACAGGGATGTGTTTCTGGACATTGTCCACCCGTGGGGTACTCCTCAAGTAAATCGTTTTGCTTCCCCTCTGAACAGACAACTTCCTGCATTTTGTCCAGAGTCCCAGGTCCACTGGTGTGGAAAGGTGGATGCCCTCTTTTTCTGGGACGGGAATGTTTGTTTATGCTTCCCCTCCCCTTCCCTTCATTCCAAAAGTCCTGTTCAAAATTCAACCGGATGCTCCCAAAATCTTGTTAGTGACTCCCTTTTGGTCGAGATAGCATTGGTTCCTTCTGCATTTAGCCAAGGGAAATAATCACAAGTTACCTCACAGGGTGAACCTATTCGCACAAGACAAGGAATCTCTCATCCATCCCCACCTGTCCACTCTTCAACTGGCACTGTGGAGGATAAGAGTGGAGTCCACATAGACACCTTTTTTCTGAGGACGTACTTAGGGTCCTGCAGGAGGCCTGGAAACCCAGTACTAGGAAATCCTTTTTGTCCAAATAGAAGAGGTTTCCTTTTTGGTGTGTCTCATAGCCTGGATCTACTTTCTGTGGATGTTCCTTTTGCTCTTTTTTATTTGTGTGAATTTCCGAATGCTGGCTCGGCTTATTTTTCTGTTAAGGCCTACTTATAAGCTATTTCTGCTTATGTGCCTTTAGCACCTCCTTTAGCTTCTAGATTTGAAGCTAAACAATTCCTTAACAGCTTTTTTTCATATTAGGCTACCCAGGAAGCCTGTTCCTCCTCCCTGGGAACATAATTTAGTCTTGGAAAATTTTACTCATGCTCCTTTTGAGTCTGCTGTTTCAGCTTCCTTGCAACATTGCTCTTGGAAGACTGTACTTTTGTTGGCCCTTACTTCTGCCAGATGGGTGTCTGAGCTTCAAGCCTTTATGGCTTGTCCTCCTTTTTTGGTATTTCATAAGGACAAGGTGTCCTTTTTATTAATCCTTGTTTTGTTATGCCCAAGGTGGTTAATGAGTTGCCCCTTAATCAGTCTGTTCATTTACCTACTTTTTTCCCCACTATGCAATCTGGCAGTGAGAGGGCGCTGCATACATTTGATGTGCATAGACAACTCTGATAATATTTAGATAAGATTAAGACTATTGGAAAATATGATCAGCTGTTTGTTTTATCTCATCCTAAATCCCTAAGGAGTAGCTGTATCCAAGAAAGCTTTAGATATCCGAGAAGTAGTTATTTCCTTTTATTATTTTCATAGTAAGAGCCTACCTTCTGTTAAGGCTCATTCTACTAGAGCTGTGGCATCTTCTGGTGCGTTTTTCAAGAGTTTGGATAATAACTCTGTTCTTGAGGCAGCTACCCGGACTTCTACACATATGTTTTCCAGGTACTACAAGTTGGATGGTATCTACAAAGCTAGAGCTGGTTTTGCTGGGGCCATTCTTCATGGCTTCCTAGAAAGTTCTTCTGGTCCTTCCTTCTCCCAAGTTTCTTTCTGACTTTTGGCACTCTCCCTAATGAAATGAATACTGCAACAGTGAATATGGATGGACATAATACAGTTGTGTAAAATCTTACTATAACAGTAGATGTCCTACCCTTTACTGTTGCACTATTCACTCCTGGTACATTTCTCTTCTAGATGTACTAGTTACCACTTGGTTTTCCTTGGACTGGCATTCCTACTGGGGCATTCAGTCCTGTGGATGATGCCTCCGGATGTCACCTTTATGCCCTACGCTGAGCGAGGAGCATATGTTTGATGTACAGCATACCTTAAAGCAACCTAAGGCTTTGGTATACTGGCTGGACGTTGGGCTGCCCTAGGCAGGGAGTCCCAAATGTAATGAATACTACAAAAGTGAAGGGAAGGACATCAACCATTATGGTAAGATTTTACCCAACTATACTATTTTGGACTAGATAACAGCATCAAATCCCACCAAAATTACCCAAGAACTGTGCCTAACATAATTAGTGCTCCTAACCGGGTCTTTGCCATGTGGGAAATCACCAAACTTCATATAAACACCCATAAAACAGAAATACAACCAGATGTGATAAGGAAACTCTGTTTGTCCTTATGCATAACAACTGGGAGCCATTAAAACGCTGTTTTATGTAGTGTCTTAATTCAACAAAACCTTCCTCATGACATCCCCTTTCACCTCAGCACAGAAAGTCAAATCAAAACCTTCACCATTGCTTACACCAGATATAAAAAAGCTAATACACAAGAGATAAAGCATGGAAAAATGGCATTTAGGAAAAACAACAAACCGCAGTAACATCAGCACATGTGAAACCCAAGAGTACTTATCGAAAGGCTAAGCAAAGCTATTGTACTACTCTACAGGAGAATTTCAGTAATGTTCAAAAATGCAACTTCAGCCTGGCAAAAAAATGTCACAGCCTTGCTCTTTCACAGATGTAGCAAACTAATGTAGCATGAAGATTTAATTCATACTACATAAACAGTGCTAACTTCCTCAATAAACCTCGTACAGCAGTAAGTTATGTAGACAAGTGTCAGTACTGCCTTCTCATTCGCAATTAACTCCTACCAGTATTTAAAAAAAATAAATTATTCAAAAACTTAAACTTCTTGTTCTTGCAGCAGACAGCATTCTAGTAGAGTATTTCAAAATGGCTGCAGATGCCATTGCATATCCAATATCTAGACTTATAAATCACTCTATACAAAAGCTGTTGTCCCAAAACTCTGGAAGCAATTCTGCATTAGTTGGATCTAGGCATTTAACAAAAAAACACTTGTACGTAAAAGGTGGTGGTAATAACTATACAAGAAAATGATGCTTCCTATAATGTCTTTCAATCTGAGTGGTCTTACAGATAAATATAAAAGAGTAGTGAACTGTATTAAAAAATGTAGAATGCAAATAGCCATGCTACAGGAGACGCACTTGGAAAGAACTGAACATGTGAATTTGATAAAGAAAGGTTTTCAGCAAGTTTATTCAGCAGAATACCTGAGATAAAGGAAAAGGAGTACTATATTAATTGTGATAGAAGAGGGTAAAGATAATAGTAAAGATGTAGTACTGAGAGGCTACTGGCAAGGGAGGAAGATTAAACTGGCATATTTTTGCATTTCACCTGAAAGTGCTTAAGAAAATTGTAAGAGAAAACAAGTTTTCATCAGGGAGTATTACTTATAGGTGGGGACTGGAATTTGATTTGTAGCAGGGAAGATGTGTCTGGGGGGCCAAGAAGGGAAAATATAACAAAGAAGGGGTGATTTTTGAAGAAATCTATGAAAATATTTGCCATGGAAGATGTAAGTTCAGTAATAGGAGTTTGGAGTAAATGTACATGTTGTTCCCCAAGATACAAAAACTGGGCTAGGATAGAGAGAACTAACATTTCACAGGAACGTGCATTTAATTGAAAGTTTTGATACGCATCCAGTAACTATTTCAGATCATGCACCAATAACTAAAATAAGACAGAAATTTCTTCTGAAAATATAGCCAGGGAATATGGGATAAAATTTAAGTGGAGTTTAAATATAGGGTGGAAATAGATGGTTAAGAAGTAACTAGAATTATTTAGAGGGACTGACAAATGTTAAAGTATTGCAGAATAGGGGGAATCTCCTAGAACAAGAGGAGGACCAATTGCAGAGTGCTAAGCAGAAAATAATGGATTACTTCAATAATAGCATGAGTTTAGAAAGATTGCTGTTAAGCAACTTTCTTTTTATAATAATGCCAGAACACAAGAACTTTTAGTGCATTGACTTAGGCAACAGAAAGTAGAAAGGGTTGTCGCCAAGCTTAGGGAGCTTATAACAAGGAAGATGAGAGATTCTGTAGAGGTCTGTAAGTATTTTGGAAATTTTATGAAAGTCTGTATAAAGCAGAGAAATAAGGAGATCAAGGAAAGGTACAAGTGGAAATGTTTATGGAAAAATTAAATATGCCAAGGTTTGAGGTAGATGAGGCTCAATTACTAATAGGATAGGAGGAGATGACATAAAAATGATAATGTATAACCAATCAACGGGAAAGTCCCCAGGAATAGATGGTATTCCTGTGGAAGTTTGGAAGCTAGGAGGGAAAAAATGATAAACTATCTGGAAGGTTTTGTTTAACAGTATTTTAAGAGGAGGAGGGGGAGAAGTACCAACTTCCTAGAAGAAAGTGGTGGTGGTTATAATACCTAAAGGCCCATCAGATCCAGCTTTATACATATCCATTTCAATCCTAAAGCATGATTTTAAAGTGTTTGTCTATAATGGCTAAATGAATGGCAAAAGTGATGCCAAAATTGATGGGCATGGATGGATGTGGGCTTGTGGATGGGAGGCAAACATTTGACAATGTAAACAGAACATTGATGATCCCGAGGGAAACTTGTTGGTGGGTCTTGATGCAGAGAAAGCATTTGACAGAGTTAGCTAGGAATTTATGAGCTGGGCAATGGAAGCATTTGCATCCCCTGATAAACGTATAATGTTGATTAGGAGGATATATGAGGTTCCAGAGGTGAAATTTAAAGTGGATGGGTTCCTCTCTGACAGTTTCTGTTTGAGCAGAGGAACCAAGTAGGGGTGTCCTGTTTTCCCTTTATTTGCTCTATATTTGGAGCCATTGGCAAAGAAAAGATACTCAGAAATTCAAGGATATAGTTAGTATGGTAGTAGAGAAAAGCTGGATGGTTTTGCAGATCACGATATTTTAAACTGGAGACAAACAGAAAAGGATATTACAGTCCTGTGGAACATTTTGAGGCAGTTTTAAATCTTTTTGGGATTTATTTATTTTATTTTTGTTAACCGGGGGTGTCTGACTGAGCCAAAAAGGCCCTTATTCAGCAGAGACCCGGGGAGAAAAGCTCCATGTAGAAAAATTACAGATGCATTTAGTTATTTAGACATAATCAGTATACACACAAATTACAGAAGACATGTTTTTACAGTGGTATGCAGCACATTAACGGTTACAGTGGAGAGAACAAACAAAAAAATATTAATTTACAAATAAAGGTAATTCATAGATTTGTGGTGTACAGCTGAAATTTGGAACATAGGTAGAATACATACATAGTACACAGGTACAGTACATACATTGTAGATTAGCCAGTGTTTGTGAGTAAGATTGAAAAGTACTATCAAGTATTCTAGGTTTAGTATATGTACCATTAGTATGTGGGATACAAACTTAATGAAGCTAAAACAAAGGCAATAGCTGTAAATTATGTACCCACATACAAATTAGTTCAGTAATATCCATATTTAAGGAGACATGATAAAATGAAGTACTTAGGAGTATGGATTAAAATGATTCTGGTTTGGCACCTAAGGATATGTGAGAAAAGTCTATAGAAAAGAAAAGAAAATCCAAAAAAATTGGAAGCCATGTTTTATGGATAGCAAGATACAAGTAAAGGTACAAGTAGTTAGAATGTTTTTAGTCTCTCTAGTTTTATACACAGGTCAGGCATATTTTGTCAACTAGAGGGGATGTTGTGGATTGCAGTTAATGGAAAGCTGAAAGATTTTATCTGGGAGGAGACGGTGGCAGAGTAATATGGGATAAGCCGATTCTTCTAATTGAACAAGATGATTTGGGATTACCCAATCTGAAAGGGTATTTCAGAGTTTAGAGTTAAGGCAGCTGTACATAGCACAAGCAGAAACCTGTAGTTCAAAGTGGAAAGGGGTGATAATGAAACAGGGGAAACTCTAGATACAAGGAGAAACTGGGATTTTGTATGCAGAGCCTTAAGGAGAATAACAGCATTGCAGAATATTATATTTATAAAGTAGCAGAAAGTATTATAAGAACTCAGCCAATACGGGAATGGAGAAAGGAGATTTTGCTGATAGGGATTACTGCAGTGAGGAATACAGACAATAAGCAAGAGGGTACAGGAATTTATTGGAGAAAACTGGTAAAAGAACTAGGATAATGGGAGCAAATAATTAGAGAGGGAAAAGTAATAGAATGGGAAGAGGTCAATAATGTATTTGGACTGCTGGATAGAGATTGCCTTCCCTATCAAGATTGATATCAGAGCAAAGGGAAAAAGAAAGAAATGGGATCCTAAGTGAAAGACCAGCACTGGTTGAGATTTTAGAAGAATCTAGAACAGAAGCTGCTGTTAAAAAAAGAATAATTAGTAGAGCATACAAAATATTGCATGATAACTATAAAAGTGAATCAGAGGAGGTTAGAAAGAATTGGGAAAAGATTGGATAAGTAATCTTAAAGAAATAATGGGGTGTGATGATTGGGGAGAGATGGGCGAAGTCTGCCAGCCTAGTCAAATAGAATTTGATATATAATTCTGGCATTTGTAAATAAATGTAAAATACAGGCTTGTGTTTTTAAGTGAAAGAAAATCACTGTAAAATGTGAACTTCAAGATTGTTGCAACATTGCCCCCTTGCTGTAAAGAAAAACTACGTCAAGCCTTTAAAATTTGTCTTTTGAAATTGAAATGATTTTATGACATTCTTTGATTTTTAAAGTTGGTTCCGGTCAGGCTGGCTGAAGACACTGTCTATTTTGTTAACTAAGGACCAATTGCTAGAGTGTATATGTGAAATGCCTTTTAGTGTTGTATGCAGTTTCTATTAGCCTGGGAACTCCAGGTTAAGTGTCAAAGAAATGGTGTAATGGAAACTAACTCAGAATGATGTAATCTGGGGAGGACCCAGAGACATGTTTGTAGTGATGTTTTATAAACTGTGTCTCTGAGAGAGACTGGGGAAAGCATTTTTACTTTGGACATCTAATCCAGCATTGCTTATGCTCTTTATGTATGTAAGTAGGATTGTAGCACTGTGTTTTCTCTTAAGATTAGCTAAAGATTAGAAAGTTAGAATAAGTATTTTTCTGTGTAATCAGATCTTTCCTATAATATTATTTTAAGTTTCTGTGTGATCTCTGAACGCTTAGATATCTCTATGGTGTAGTAGTTTTGTCTTGTGATTTAATTATTTATCATTAAATATTTTTAAAACCTTCTACCTGTGGCTGGTTTGTGTAGAGATAAGCTCTAGAGTACATTGCATATTTATATAGAGTTTATTGTAATAGGCCACTCTGATAAGCCTTAGACTGTATAGGTACATTACCATTGAATAATGATATTGCACAGTAATAATTGGACACTATTTTAAGGGCCTTTTAGTAGCTAATATTATTAACTGGGTGGTGGCAGTAATTACTGCCGTATAGTCTGGGTAAAGGGGCACAGCTGGAGAATCTGTGTCCGCCTTTCCCAGGAGTGTCTGTGAAGTTGTATAAATACTCATCTCAAAGTGTGTGTGTGTGTGTGTGTGTGTGTGTGTGTGTGTGTGTGTGTGTGTTGTCAGCTACTTGGCAGGGACACGAAGCACTGGTTGGACAGAGAGGGTACTGGAGGTTCTAGCTTCCCAGTTAGGCTGAGACCTGGACCCTATAGCTGTGCCAGTGGGGAGTCTTATTGGGGACCTGGTGAGCAAGGGAACAGCCAGCCCCAGACTGACTGTGATCTGTGTGTGCACTTAAGGGAAATTGTACATTACTGTGTGCATTAATTATCCTTTTCTCTTTTATGAGACGACCTCCCTGGTGTTAGTGGTGAGGATTGAGGCTCCTTGATTGCTGGGCCAGGACACGGTCGTCACATGGGAATAAATGTATGTCTGCCATATATGCAACAAAGTCTAGAAGATTTTAGGATCTTTGCTTGGAAGTGTTTACATTGGTATTTTTATCAAGTAGACTTCAAAGATTTTTTTTCCTCCTGTAGACAACAAATGTTGGAGGTGTGATGGGGGAGGAAAGAGGTAACTGGGATCATATTTTCTGGAAGTGTGATGAGTTGGCAAGATTCCTGAAGACTGCTGTCTAAGATACTGGGTGAGCAAGTTGGTGTAACTAAGGAAATTATTTTTTTGAGCTGTGAAACAGAATTGGAATTGCCTAGACATAGTGAGGCCTTTCTGAGTCTAATTGTGGTGGCTGCCAGAAAAGCAATTAGTAGAAAATGGAAATCAAAGTCTAAACCAACTTTGCTAGAAGTAGTGAATATAGTAACAGAGAGAAAACAAGTGGAATTGGAATCTTTGGAAACAGGAGCAAATTACATAGGGAAAAAAGGAACAGTATATATGCAGAGGAAGAATGAGGTTCAATAGAAGACAGGATATGAATGAGCTATGTAATGTATGACTGACAATGACTGGATAGATTATAAGTGATGTATAATTTTTGCAACTACAGGTATGTCGTCATGGTTTGTGATGATGTTTGCAACTAAAATTATGTCAATATGGTTTGTTTTCATTTATGTAAATGTATTACTGTCTGTCATACATGATAATTTAAAAAATGTTTCTTGTTTTAATAAATAAATATAAGCAACTACAAAAAATAAATTCCATGAAACCTTTATGTTCACATGCAAGTAGTTGTCCTTGAGGTCCATAGAAAGCATGAGGTCCTTTCCGAGTGACCAAGAACATTCACATATACTGGTACCTGGATAACTGCTCTCTCTAAACTCAGTCCAATGAGGAACTGCAAAAGAAGCTCCAGTATACCCTCGGCTGTCTACAGAAGTTGAAGTTCTGTATGAACCTATCCAGCTCCAGTCTAATGTGTAGCACATCCAAAGTCCTCCTTGGAACATTACTGAACAAAAGCCATTAAAATAACCTTTTACTTCTAGTAAATATCATGTTTTCCCCCCAGTAATGGTTGCAAAGAATCTTCACAGAGAGGAAGTTACTCAGGTCTCTAGATTTCATAGTGTCCATCATCCTAATGGTGTTCCTCATGCAACAAAATCAAAATGTGCCTAGTTGGCTTCCCAGATCAAGGACATTGTCAGGATGCTTTTATATCTAAACCCTGATTAAAACTTGACTGCAGATGGATAAGGCATAGCCTGAGACACATACCTGCAGCTCGTAGGTGAATTTGTACCCAGAAACAGAAGCAGCATCTCAATAGTCATGTGGTACGTAAAGAATCAGAGGAAGCACACTGGTATCCCATTTGCATGCTAGCCATGGGTTTCCGTGCCTCCTACATTTTCTTAGGACTCACAAGCACCTCTGTAGATGTGAATAAGATCTAAATAAAGCCATCTTCAGCAGGATAATAGGAAAATATAGGGGCACCAGTGGATGAACTCTTAGCCTCTGCAGACAGCCATATTATTTGTTCCACACAAGACTCCCATGCATTCTTTCTCTTTCCCGCAGAGCAACACCTTTCTGTATTTGTGTATCTCAGCTTGTCTACTACCTCACATTATGTAGAATGGTCAAGGATGGTTATCCTGGCTTCTTCCTGGCTGAAATAATGTTTGTTTCTCGTTCCTATTGCAGTTGGGGAAGGGGACCTCTCACTCTCTGCCTTTGGTAGTGGTCTTGTTGACCCAGAAGTCAGGAGACCTGCATCCAAACTTTCAGGGCCTCAATCTCGTAGCAAGGGTGATCTGACATTTATCCCCCTAAACAGCATTTTTCTTAGGATGTGCTTGACATTATAAAGAAGGCTAGGACTCCTTACACAAGGAAGTCATAGTGAAGGCAATTCTTCTTTTGGTACAGCTGATAGTCCCAGAAACCACTTCAGTGAGGCTTTTCCTTGTACTGTCCTATTTATGAAAAAAAAAAAAAATATATATATATATATATATATATATATATATATATATATATATATATAAAATTTATTTGCATGTTAACTAATAACTGACTCAGTCTTACAACAGACAGGTGCAGGTAGAAGGACTCAAACCCTATACATTTTGGTTACAGGAAGAAACTTAATAGTTTGGAGCCTTAATCCTGTCAGACTGTTTATAGCAGTACTTTCATAATCTTCTATTAAAGTGCATTTCGGTAATTTCTGCTTCCCGTCTTCTAGATTATCCCCTTGCAAGTCATATTGTAGTAAAATAATTCCTGAAAGTTTCCTACATTTCCATCCACCAGGAAAGGCTGCTTCACCTCCTTAGGGCCTTAACTTTTTCATATCTAGCTTGAGTGGAATTTCAAAGTAGCAAAGTTCCTAACAGGTCAACATTTGCCTGAGCTAAAATTCTGAGAATGCAGTTTTCCATCCTACTTGTAAACAGATCTATAAATCTCAGACTCTAGAAAAGAAATTACAAAAAAAGTTAAATATGACAGTTATTCAGCACACACTCCTCTTTTCAATGGTAATATGTCACCTAGACATAATGGTAATTTTATGTTGAACAAATAATTTAATATGTAAAATTAATTACTGTAATCATGCAAGGAAATCGTATCTCCGTAACCATAGCAGACAGATCCCAACTGTCCATGTGACTAGTGTGTTTAGATTTGCTCTTCAGTTTTCTGCAAAGCAGTTTTGTGGGTATCGCTCCATTTTTGAGAGTTTTGTATAATTATGAATGGTATTCATATCTACGTATTTAATAGGCAAATAAATGTAAATATCTGTAAAGGAGTGTCAATTGGATTCCAGCTATCAATACAGAGTTTTTTTTTTCCACCATTGTGTATGCTTTCATTTGATGCAGTGGAAAACCATATAAATATGTTCTGGTTCAAGTTAATATAATTATTAACATATGACATATATATATTCTTAATATTTCTAGAAGATAACCTAGATTTTTCTCCTTTACACATTATGCCGTTTGAAGAGCCATTCATGACCTCTTTGGTGACTGGGTATGTGAAAGGCTGTTTTATAGTGCATCCAGGTGGACAGCTCCTGAGATGTTTACAATATATTTATGCATATGTACGTACTGTATTAATCGAACATATTACATTACTAAAGTAAAATTATTTGATGGTCAGAAACAGGAAGACAGCACGTAGCAATGCCAACTTTAAAAGCATTACTTAAGCTTTCATTTGATAACATGAAGTACCATACAAACATCTGGTTCAATATACTGTGTTTTTATGCAGTCTTAAAATAATAACACATTGATCAATATCACTGTACCACACAAACGTACGCACAGGCTTTCGATAAAATACCCCACTCGGGTATCATTGAAAAACTCATCAACTTAAATGTAAACCCATACATTACAAGATGGGTTGCAAACTGGCTGAGTGACAGAACCCACAGGGTCAGAGTTGCTGGCGCCATGTCAGACTCTAAGCCTGTCACAAGTGGTGTCCCACAGGGCTCAGTCCTGGGCCCACTCTTGTTTGGCATCTACTTTTCTGAAGTACAAGCAAACACAGGAGGGTTATGGCTGACAAAGTTCGCAGATGACTGCAAACTGGGCGCCGTAGTTGAGAACACATCTGACACAGATATCCTTCAGAAGGGTCTCACAGAAACAGATAACTGGTGCCAGAGCCATGGCCTCAAGTTAAATGCCAAGAAATGCATAGTCATACCCTTCAGGAAAAATAAGGTTACCCCTAGCTACCATATAGGTGGCAATCCCCTGAACACAGAAGAAGTTATTAGGGACCTGGGAACCCAGGTTGACAGTAGCTTTCATTCGACACTCATATTGCTAAAGTAGTTAGGAAGACCTTCTACATTGCCCACCTTATCATGAAGGGATTCACATCTAGATCAAGGGAAGTCATAGTCTCCCTATACTCATCACTCATCAGACCAATGATCGAGTACAATGCCCCATTCGAATGTATCTGACCCGACACTTGCAGCAGCTGGAGAGGCCACAAAAGTTCCTCACCAAAAGGATAAAGGGTCTCAAAAATCTGTCTTATGCTGCACGACTGAAAGAACTCCAGTTATATTCAGTTGCATACCGCTTACTCAGAGGTGACCTATGCCTGACATACAAGGCCATGTCAAACCCAGATTTGATGAATATGCTTCATCTCAAAAAATCTAGATCCCTCAGAGCCACAAGGGCGGGTGACTTAAACCTCGACACGGTTATTAATAGGATGTGCTGGAGGGATAGATTCATCACCCAAAGACTCCCTATGCTGTGGAACAAAATCCCGGTTTATGTGAGGCAGAGCACCTCGCTGGCCTTGTTCAAGAGGAATCTTGACCAATGGATGGGAGATCGCAGATACACCCCAGGGGTTACCTCAGTGTCACTGCTCGACAGAGGCACAGCTAAATAATGGGCATAGTTTCTCCAAACTAAGGGGTGGCGTAAGCCACAAAACTATGGCTAGGCTTATAAATGCCCTCGGGCAGATAGCCTAGTATGAACCTATGAACCTATATCATCAGAAAAAAGCAGCCGATATAAGTACAGTAGCCAATAAACAGAAAACAGACCTCATAAAATTTGCAAAAGGAGAAAACTGCAGAAACACATGTCCTAATGACATATATTCATAATGTTTCTGTAATTAGAATTTATTTGTTCAAGTGTGTGATGGTGTGAGGTGTAGTGCCAGCTATGCCAGAAGAAAGTAGGGCAGTGGATGTGTAACATATACCAGCATAGCTAGCTGGAGTCTTGTAAAGAATTGTATGTCATTGGTATATCAAACTGATTTGTAAAAGTGCTTGTGTTGAAAATGTATTTGTAAAGCTGCTTGTGTTAAAAATGTACCAGCAGTGGGTAGTGCCGGACAGAAAAGAAATACACCTGTATGTCCAACTGTATTGTAACTGTTGAAATGAATATATTGTAACATAGGATACTGGAAGAGAAGAGGTTAATCTCAGTCCAGCTAACTTTGAAAAATAGTCAAATTAAATTACCTGTTTTAGGCCATAAAGATTGTATCTTACAGTTCTGATTGCAGTCAGGGACAAAATGTTTGTGAAAACCAGGGCTAGAAATCTTACTGTATTGTCCTTAAGGGTGAACTAATTGCTACCCTGGAAGGGTGGAAGTTTTAGCTTCCAGATGCTGCAACACATCTTAGCAAAGGTGTGTGTGTGTTTGTGTGTGTGTGTGTTATGACACGTGTTGGATTCTAGTTTAGTTTCTAGTAAATGGGGTAGTGTGGGAACCAGAGTCAGATGACCAGATGTGATGTCATTCCATAGCCGGCACTGAAATGATATTTAGATATTAGTGATAGATGTCACTTAGTTGTCAGCTTTCTGTTTGTAAAACCTGATGAAGAAGGAGCACTCACCCACTTCATCTTGCTTTGCTTTAGCAAGTAACCAAGGAATAATAATAATTTAGATCAGTCAGGAAAATATAGTGAGTTTAGTTAAGTACTGTTTTTCTGTGTATTTGTGAATCTACTCATCTGTGTTATTTTTAATACTTCCTGTGATTGAAACACTCATGTTTATTGTAAATAGATATTTAGCATGTTCGTGTTTTTATTTATTATTACATATATTTAAACTTTTCATTGTGGCTGGTCTTTTAGAGAATATTTTAACCTTTGAGAGTACTTGTTTTGTTTGGTGACACTGTGGCTGCTCCTGAAAGCCTTGCTGCATTGGTCAAACACTTTCATTTGTATTGCTTTTAATTTTACTCAGTATAATTGGGTACCCTTGTAAAATCCTTAGAGTAGCTGGCTTTAGAGTATTCTGGTGGTGGGGGAACTATCTTATGGTCTGTCCCAGCCTTTCCTCGGTGGTTGTGAAAATCAAATCTGTGTGTGTGTCGGCTATTTGGAGCAGGGACACAGAGCAGTGGTTTCACAGAGAGAGTGAAGGAAGACTTGGCACGGAACACTTGGCTGAGGACTCCACTCTACAGCTTTGGTCAGTGTAGAGTCTTATTTAGGGCCTGGTGAGAGAGGGACACAGCCCCAGGACAGGAGTGTTCCCTGTGTGCTCTTAAGGGAAACTGAGCTTGGTGTAGAG
Source organism: Protopterus annectens (assembly GCF_019279795.1). Classification (NCBI taxonomy): domain Eukaryota; kingdom Metazoa; phylum Chordata; order Ceratodontiformes; family Protopteridae; genus Protopterus; species Protopterus annectens. Next base: position 1,894,625,601 of record NC_056735.1, read on the forward strand.
AGCTCCATCTGGAAATAGTGTATGTATCTATTTTTGTTCCAAGTGAATGTCCCTCATCGGTGTCTATGGTGAGGATTTTGAGGCTCCTTGATCACTGGCCCAGAGGGGGACACACCACAAAGTGTATCAATCATTTTTATCTTCATTCAGATTGCTTGTCAAAAGTGTCCATAAACAACTCCCTTTGATAAAGAAACCTATTTGGACTCGCATATTTTATGGTTATACCCAGCAGTGTAACTTGTGTCCCCAAATTCAGTTTATGTTGAATCTTTGGTCACGTATTACCTTTAGCCAGCAATGGACCTTACCTCCTGCTTTCATACACAAACTTGTAGACAAACAGCTATTATTATTTGCAGCCTCTTGGCTACTGCTTGCAAATACATTATCAAGTTATTGAAATCATTTGAATGACTGACATAATTTTATCCCACACACAATCTAGTTTGTACATTAACATGTATAAAGCAGTGTGCATATATCTAAAAAAAAAAAAAAAAAAAAAAATATATATATATATATACACACACACACATGTATATATATATATATATATATAATGTGCATGTTTGTGTGTGTGTGTGTGTATATATATATATATATATATATATATATATATATATATATATATATATATTTTAGATATATGCTCACTGCTGTATACATGTTAATGTGCAAACTAGATTCTTGTCTAAAAGTTTCTTTGAAGTAATCGAGATTCAAGGTACTGTGTAATGAAGGACAACATTATCATTTTCATTCTCCTTAATTTTTTTTAATTTTTTTATCCATTGTTTAGTTTCCAAATGTAATTAAACGTAGTTAAATCCCTTAACCGCCGCACTTTTATGAGAAAATGCAACAAAAATGTTCATATTGTGGTGTGATATTCAGTATGTAACTGCCCTTTGTTTCTGTGGCTAAATACACATTTTTAATTACCTATCCTATTAAGTTCAGATTTAAAACAATGCAATGTAGTTGCTATAACCATACTTCTAGGGAGTCTGCAAAGTGTACTCCAAATACTGTGGATGCATAGATTTACAAAAAACATATGCCTGATGTAGTAGTTTAGTTGACTGTGACACAAAACACTTGAAAGTACTTACTACCAGAATACATTCATTGTCTTTGTGAAGTGCTTCATGATTTTAAAATGGCACAGTAATGTCATCATCATCTCTAATATTGCATTGGACATGTAGTTAAAACATTATGTTCCATAGTTCATATTATCATGGCACTAGTAAGTCTTGGGTAAGAGGCTGATCAAGAACCCAGCCGATGAATATGTATATATGAGAAAGCTTGGAATTGGTTAGCCCAGTTTTATTGGCATCATCTGACTACTCTGCCTCTCTCTCTCCCCCCCCCATTGCTTCTTCTCATTTTGTAAACACTGCCTAGCTGGAGAAATACTATCTTTGCTGTCAGCTTTTAAAAAAAATATTTACCTTGCATGGCACTGAACCTCTTGCTCCTTTTGACACTGCTGCTGAAGATGATGGCAGTAAAGATGACATCCCTGATACCTGGTAGCCTCCTGAAGATCAGAAGATAACTCTCCTGTCCCACTGAAACTGCATCTTAGTGGAATGAAAAGTACTAGTAAATGGTTATAAATCTACCAGACAGCCATTGTTTTAAAGGTGCAAGTGCTGGAAACCAGAGCTGTGCACGCATGACTCGTGGATTGGATGGAGGGATGGTGATGTAGCCAGATATCTTGGATAGTATTTGGAAACCGGTGATATGCATTACTAAAAGTAAGTTTTGGATTTATTTTCTGCAGTGGCTTGTCTTTCTCACCTTCTTTTTTCATAACGCCATGCCACAGTGTTCCACTCTTTGTAGCAGTTCAAGTAGGACGCAGTAGCATTAAACCAGTTTAGAGTGTGAGCATTTCTAAATGAGCAGCTGGGATAATTAACTTATTTTTTATCTTTTTTTCCTAGGCAACTGTTGTGAAAAGGAACTGACATTTTGTAGTATAGGAGGAATACCCCCCTCGGGACTATTTAAACACATTTAAGATCTACAGAATACACAAAATCAGAACTGTGAAGTGCAGAGCATTCCTGACTCCTTCAGGCAGGATGAGGAGATTGCATTTTTGTGGGCAAGCTCTGTAGACTCTTGTCTTAATACTGGTTACATAAGTGTTGCTATTGATGCTGAAGTTAACATTGTCTTAGAAAAAATAACCTTGGATTCATCTAACCAGCAACATTGATTCTTCATTTCTTGTTTTAGAAGAGAGAGCACCTTTTGTAGCTAGTGTGTCAGTTAAATGGACTTCTGAGTTGCACGTCTTAATGTGCAGGGAGCCAATTAGAGCTTTTCACCAGGTCAGGGCGAGCTTGACAACCAGAACTTTAACCAGAGTATTCCACTAACTTTTTTTTTTTCAAGCATGAAAATAAAAGTTTGCATGTTCTGCACATTGCATGTATACAGAAAACTCAAGTTCTATCATAGATCACACCAGATGTATTAGAGCAGATATTTGTCACTTCTGTCACAGGGAAACAGAAGAGCTGAAACACCTAGAGGATTGTTTCTAAATGTCTTGCAAAGTGTTCTGCTGTGAAAATAATGAAAAACCCTTGTAGGGAGGGGTTAAAGTGCATTCTACACAGGCTACTGCCATCTTATCAACTTTATTCAGGAATGCCTGTACACAGTGTGTCTACAAGGCTCATATGTGGTCCTCAAGCCCACCATTTCCAAACATTATAAGCTTGGATATGCACTCCAGAAGTATGGCAGGATTTGGCATGGTCATCTTGCAGGGCTTAGTATAGGCTTCAACCTCTTGGAGTGGACACCGCTTTTAAAATCTTTATGCTTAGATTTTCTGAAGAGGCCAGCCTGTACCACAGTGCCCATGAAGCTTTGATAGTCTTGCTGGTTATACAGAAGCCACATTTAGATAATTCTCGCATCATTAGTACTGCTATTGCAATAGTGATCATATTTGAACATCTACTGTTAGATGTGTGTGTTCACCAAGCTGTGCTTTATTTCTCTTGTCTGCAAATGTTCTAACTTATCCTTTAATTTTTTTTTTTTTTGCCACCCTTCATTAGGCAGTGTTAAGCTCCCTTCTCTATTGACTGCTGTGTTGTCTTATACATACTACCTCATTCCTCCAGGAAATGAGCAGTGTGGTCACTCATCTGAAGTGCCCTTAAGGCTTTAACCCCTCTTAGCACACACATAACTGTCCCAGGGTTTGGAGTGCAGTGGGTGTCATAGAGGTCATGTTATAAGCTTTCATGGGTGCTAGAACCCCTCAGTATTACTCTCTCCATTTTGAAGCCAGTGCTTCCACTGGATCGCCAGTCTCCACAGTGGAATTGAGTAACCAGTAGTGTTCCAATCCTCTCCCCGAACAGAGTAATGCTGGCAAGCAACATCACTCCTCCCTCCTCCCCATGCCATCTCCAGCAGGTATCCAAACCATTGTTTAAACTTGGATCACTTGGGTCAGAGTCAGAGCTTTAACCCTGGATGCTTATTCATTTTTCTGGAGCAGGTCTTCCAAATGCTACAGTCTTTACTGCAGAATTAATTCACTGACAAATTTCCTTTGTAAGTTTGTGTTTATGTATGTATTCTATTTGTTTATGTATATGTATTTTATTTTATCTATTTACCCATCCTTTGTTAACCAGGTTAGTCCCACTAGACTAGTAGCCTCTTGTCAGGTGAGACCTGAGGTGGTATTTGTACTTCTATGGGAAGTTTAAATAGAGCATTTGGAGCTTCCTCTCCTGTTTTCGATAGGTGCCATGGTATCTTTTACATCTCCTTTGGCTACCACCAACTCAGGCAGATGGGAACCTCTGTTTAACATCTCATCAGAAAGATGGTACATTCAGGAGTGCAGCACCCCTTTATTCTGCACTGTCAGCATTCCATTTACCTGGTTTGGTAATAGAACCCACAGGCTTCTGCACCAAAGAGCGAATGCACTACCTTTTGTGCCAGTGTCCCTGCTAGTACACTTTGTATACAATGCCATGCATACCTCTTTGAGACCAGCAGCAGTAGCCTTTACATTTAGAAGTAGTAAAGCTACTTGTGCTGAATGTGGATATCCCCTGTACACCATACCCCTACTTGGTCCGAGCCACTACTCAAGTGTACAACTTAAAATGACAAACTGCTTAGATCTTTTTTCCAACATGAAGTCAGTCATTAGTCCATTATGCATATTTAATTACTTCCAGGTGAATTTTACAAAATAAGTACACGGTCTGGAAACATTTATTTGATATTTGAATCATTTATTGATTAGTGTGACTATTGTGACTTGATTTGACAATTAATAGTTCATCTTCCTGTGCAAGTGGATTTTCCAGTCTAATTTTTTGAGGGCTGTGATGTCCCGGGAAAGCATACGTGCAGCTTTCCATGCAGAAATAGATTCTGCCAAAGAGCTTTCACTCGTACTGCTTTTGTTTATTAGAAGAGCACCAGGTATCATCCGAACACTGCACCACTTTTAGAAAAAAACTTTTGTCAAGTAGTGCCAGATGTTTTAAGGCCAACTTGGATCAAAAAAAGTTAGAGCTTTGGTCTAGACCAACCATTTGCCTAGTAAGTCCACTAATAATGACCTTTACCCAGAAACACAAGGAAGCTGGTCCAGACAAAGAAGATTCCAGTCAAGGAATCAGTAGACAAGGACCTGAAGTCTTAAAAATCCCATTTCCACAGGGGCTTGTAGATGCTAGTTTTGTTTCATGCTGTGGTCCTATGTCCCACTGTCTCGGAATCTCTGATTGTCCTTACTGCTGTTGAGACAAGCAGTAAAATTTATTTTGGCTACTGCTCCATAGACATTAAAGGGAGTTGCTTAGACATGCATGCCGAAAACTGTTTCCCAGATACTTGCAAAATATGTTTGCCCTTCAAGGACCTCACTCACTTATGTGGAATTAGGTGAGTCATCAGATACATTGATGCGCCTTGCATCAATAAGAGAAAGGCCTCTTCTATAAGTTTACTAGTTTCCATATCTTCTGTTGGCAGGGTAAGCCCAGTGCTTGATACTCTGGCATCCACACTTATGCTGATGTTTCATTTGACTTTTGACTATAAAAAATTTGCTAAGCAGTATGTTTTCTCTTGATAAAAGGAGCAACAATGCTGCTATATGTCCCTTTCTCAGTGGTAACCCCTCTGAACCCCTGTCCACCATTACATTTTTGTGTGTGATTTATTCTTCATAGATGGTTTCTCCTATGGGCTATGAATTTGATGACAAGAACTGCTTCCACCGTCTGCCCACTGAAAGATGCGTTTGACAGCACCTTGAACTTCATCCAGAAACACTTCAGAAGGGGCTCCACGAAGGTGTTAGAATGTAATAAAAGACACTTGGACCTCTTGGGCATGGATAAGCCCAAGCCCTTAGATAGCTTTCCCTGTGCTCTAGGCATCTGATAACACCCCTGAATTTCTAGGCATGGATTCCCAGATACCCGTTCCTGAGAAATGAAATGGATACTGTAGAGATCAAAAGCAATACACTTTTATAAATCATCCAGTGGCTTATGCAGTTGTAGTTTCTCTGGATGCTGCAAGAGGGTCTAAGTTGCCGTGATGCCTAGTTACTTTCTTGAAGAATACAAAGAACAGAATCCTGGACTGTTTTGGCATAAAGTTTTTATATTTTCTACCTTTCTAACAATATCTGGCTGAGATCCTCAACTACACTGAAGATGGCATATAATTCTGGATGTAATTTTAAAAGGTAAACAAGTGCAGGCTGGGTCAGACTGCCTTTAGAGTAAGCAAGCATGCTGTTAAATATGTTTGATACTCTGAGTGCCTGCAGCAGAGCAGCAGCCACAGAGACAGTAATTGTAAGACCATGCCTGCATTTACCTGGCATGGTAAAAGGCAGGTTTTGGTTGCATCCTTTTAGGAGTTGAATTTTTGGTCTTCCCTCTAAAGAAGTAAAATGCAAAACGATAGCTGGTAAAATATCTTTTTCACTCTTCCAGAGCAGACCAGTTAAAATGGCTAAAAGTCATTTTAAAATAAAACTGACCTGGGAAGGCAGTAGAAGCAAGTAAAGCAGCAAGGGAGGGGTTAGACGGAAAGTTCTCTGCTTCTCAAAAGCCCCATAGACAGCACTGACTATGCTCCCCAGCTCCCTCTCTCACCACCTTTTATTCCCGTACCCCCTCCATTATTCTGCTGTTTTGGGGGCAGGCTCTCAATTCAGAAAGAATCGTTTCAACATGATCTCAGACATGAGTGAGAAGTTATTTCATTAAGTTATAATTTACTGTTCTGAACTGTTCCACAGTTTATCGACATCCATCCAATCTCTCTGTACCAGATATACTTTGCTTTGGAGGGATGTTACAACATTTGATTGCCCATAGCACAGTAGAGAAAGCAACTTCTGTGAAGATTGGATGGAGAATGTACTCCAGACTTTTCCTGGGTCCAACAGTGATGGACCCTGCAAATCCATTGTGGATCCTTTTATGCTGAACAAATTCCTAACGATAACCATATTCAGTCTGCTCACTTTGCACTCCCATTTCCCAATAGTATTAATGAGGCCTTCTTCCTCATCCTGGATTTAAAACACACCTGTCTACACATCTACAGAGACCACAAGTGGCACCTGAAGGTCAAGGTAGGTGAGCACTGTTTCCACTTTATTTCTGTCCTATCGAGCCTGTCCATGGAACTTCGGGAGTTCAGCATGTGGCTGACTGGCTTCTGTTTTTCTGAGAGCACAGGGTATCCACATTTAGCCTTAGACAGCTGTCTGATTTATTCCCAGATGATGGAGATAAACACATCCCTGTGCATGATCATGGATGCCTAATTAATCTGGACTACTTCTTATGTCATTTGAAGTAAAGTCTGTTATATGAGAAGTTAATTGTTTCCCTTCGGAGCCCTCTTGGACACAACAACGGGCCAGCTTTACTTAATCAAAAAAAGGGCTCTCCATTTAAAACTACTCATTGCTGATCTGAGTCAGAAACCTATTACTACACCCAAAAATATGCTCAGAACCCTAGGTCATTTGTCAGTCAGTCTTGATGGTGTCTTTAACTAGGCTGCATGTGAGAGAGATCGAGTGGTTCATCAGAAGTCTCCTGCAGCAGCATTGACACCCTCTGTATTTGACAGCTCCACTCATCCCAACCGTCAAAAGTTCTGGTGAGCAGGACCATTGAATCTCAATCTATGTAGACCTGTGATGATGCCCCATGTGGAAGATTAAATCTCAGCAAAGCATACATACTTCCTTTAGTTACCCTGAGCAAACACACTCCGAATGTATCAGCGTGAGTCACAGCAACAGTACAGATGTTTTAGTAATAGTTGACTCTGTTAGACACACTGTGACTCATCACTCAAACCTTGACAAGGAAGGGGGTTACAGTGAGGTGTCTTTCATGTGCCAGGATCTCCGACGTTGGACGATGCATAAAAACTATAACTGTTGACTAATATGGCTATAATATATCAGTGATTCATGTGGGAGTGAATTACTTGACATACAGAGCAGTGTGGGATATGCAGAGAGGCATGTCAGAACTTCCCAGGCATGTTATAGTTGCAGGTAAGATACTAGGCCTGAGTGGAATAATCTACTTAAGTAACTGGTTAGAGAGCTTGGTGTCGTTCTAGGGGAATCCAGTATGTGTCAGCATGGGACAAAATGCTTAACAGTCCAGCTTGCTTTGCTAAACATAGTCTGCACCTCTCATTTCAAGGCTTTCCCATACTGGCTCAAGCTTTTTCTACTGCCTCGTGCCTTTTTTTAGGCAGAGACTAGTTGATGAACATTTCAGTGTAACTAAAATATCGGTCCTGAAATCAGTTTGCATTAAAGTAGCTCTCCTTATTGCCTGAAATCTAAACTACAAATTGCTTGACCTTGAGGTACACCTGCATTTGGAAAACATCCACATCAGCATAATTACTGAAGCTTTAAATGTAAAGAAAGCACTTCCTCTATACTAGGATTTTGCAGTTGGCATGTCTTTAGGACCAAGGGCAACTGTGCTGATGGCTCCGTTTGTCAGTGAGAATATTAACTACTGGGCAGATCATTAGGGATTCACAAACTGAACTTGTTGAACTAGAGATTACTGTAGATAGGATTAATTCTTATTTAGTAGCTTGTTACAGAAGACCTTTTTTGTCCCCTGATAAACACACAAGATTCCTCAGTGTTCTAACTGATCTCCATTTTACCAGAAACTCTGCCTGGAGAGATTGCCTGCACTTCAGTAAACTGGGACACCTATATCCCCATTGTAAGATATGCCCAAGAGTTCCTGCATTTAATAAACAAATATTCTTTGAACAGCTGGTGTATAAACCTACTAGAAAGGGTAGCATTCCTGACCTGATTCTTACAAATATGGCCACATTGGAATATTTTTAGGGTGAACAATGAGGTGATGGAAAAGATGGGGGAAGGTCCGAAATTTGTTAAGACATGAGCAAATTTTAAAAGGTTGTTTGAGCATAAAATACAGTCCAGGGTAGATTCTGATTGATGGCAAGCAGGACACGGTTTGGTTCCACAATGCCCTTACATAAATCGGGAAGCTACTATAACATTAAATAATAGATTGCCAAGCGAGATAGTTTCAGAAGGCAAATTGTGCCACCAGTAGAGTGGCTTATTTAGCTACTTGTTCCACATGTTGAACATTCTATTTAGGCAAGACTGAGCATCCCCTCAAGAATAGAATATATGAACATAAAAATGATATAAAAAATAAAAAATACGAATAATGCTTTGTTTAAGCATTCCTTAAATTGTTTGAATTTTAAAAAGTTTGTATTTGGTATTTTGGAGCATGTAAAATCTGAACCTTGGGGTGGTGACTGGAGAAATTTGTTAAAGAAAAAAGAAACTGAGTGGCAGATAAGATTGGCAGCTATCTTCTCCCTGTGGATTAATGACTCTATATCCATTATTCCTGTGCTACATGAAAAAGCAAATACATTTTGATTTGTTAAGGTTTTTGACATGAATATACACATAAATATATACATGCACATTTATATACAAAAAAATTTTTATGAGAAATGTTTTAATAAGTTTTTTATACTGGTAAAATATTGAATGTTTTTTTAAACAAAATGGGGGTGGAGTTTTTAACAATTTATCGGGAAATTGTATCTTTCTGATATTCAGTGTTTGGATTGGTTAATTGAGTTGTCTATCATGCTTACAATGGTTATATAAAGTGCTTTTGACTGTTAACTTCATTATTGTGATGAAGTCTCCATTGGCAGGGACGAAAGCGCTTAATTCTTAGTTTCATAATAAAGGAGTATGAACCTGGAGGTGCCTGGATCATTTTTTCTACATTTTACTAAATTCAAAAACCGCCCTGACAGTTCAACACCATAAAAAGCTAAACAAAAGAAACTTAACTTCACAAAGATAATAACAAAAAGCATTACTAAAAGGAAAGACTTAAAAAAAATCACGAAGGACATAGCTTCAAGTTTTCGGCCATAGAACAAGTTATATTGGGGGATAGAGGTGGTCCCATCAATGATTATTTGGAGGCTAAGGAACTCAGGTGGCAACTGAGAACCAATGCAACACAAAAACCAGGTTTAAACAGTAACATGTCCATCAGTTCTATTCTTAGATTAAAAGCAGAAGGTTATATATAATCTATTTTTTACAGTGATTATCAGGGTGGAATTGTGATTACAATTAGTTATGTATTCTGTGTAATTTAAAACTTTAGTTTTCAGGTTTAATTGTTTTGTGATGTCATTTATTATGTTAGAATATTTATAGGGTCAGCATCAGTTTGTTTGTCATTCTGATGAAGTTTTTATTAAAGACAAAAGCGCTAAATCGAACTACTGTGTGGATCCTGGTCTATTCTTTCCTGGTGTTTTTACAAGTTTATACTACGTTTTTGAGTTGGTGTTATTGGATTATGGAAGGAGTAGACGGTGTAGATCCACCCAAACTTAATTCCTTGGCAACTTCACTACGTATTCTCAACACTACAGTCTGCAACCTTGTACAACTTATGGAAAAGCTGACCCAACAAAAAGATGCACAGACTTCTCAACTTAGACGAGCATGTAGTAATGCTGGAGAGGACGAGACAAGCACTTTTGGCATTACACCGGCTCAACTTCATCATCCTATGAACTCTACCACATCGGGTAGAGATGAGGAGCGGACTTCCTCTAATCTGGGCCCTTCGAGGAGCAGCATTTCCGGCAATGAAAGGAGATCTCTTAGCCAGTGGCTTGATGGTGATTGCGAGTGGCGTTCTGCACCATTGAACAGTAAAGACAATAACTGTTCACCTAATCGACAGTTAATCCAATTTGAAATACTTAGCTTGGACTACCGCAAGCTGCAATTAGAAAATAGCTACCTCCGTGAGTGTAAACGAAGGGAGCAGATTCCGAAAGGACTCCGGTTATGGTGTTACCCCACAGGCTTAGTGAAGGACTCCGAACTACACTTGGAACTAATTCAGTTATTCAGCAGACATGGCTGTGAACTTTTGGATTGTTTTATTAAAGACAACGACAGAAAAATGGTAATCTTATCTGATAAAATCAAAAGTGTTAACAGTATACAGTCAGATTTACTATTTGAATGTAAACAGTCACAGTATGACAACATTTTTAAGAGTGTTGATCAATATATTACTGACTTGAAGTACAAAAAAGAGGGGAAACTTAAAAGGGATGAAAGGGATTATGCCCAACAGAGAGCATATCCACCCCCCCCCACAAATCGATCCAAATTTAATAATAGCCATGGCAGTAGGTTAGACAATGACATAGGTGGTGACAATTATCAATCAGATGCTGATGGTGATATTAACCTTGACCCTTTAGAATTCCCCCCTCTGAGGAGGTCCGAAAGACTGAAGTATCAGAGAGGGGGAATGAGGCCTTACAACTACAACCACAGGGGGAGAGGGAAAATCTATTAGAAGAAGATATTAGTGTTTTTTAACAGTAGTTTTGACACTATTTCTGTTCAGATTATATGTAACAAAAGTAATTTTAAGATTTACAATTATAGTGACACTTTTTTCAATAATGATATTGCTGATGTATTTGATAAAGGTTTGTCCTTTGTTCCAAGTAAAAATGCTGTATTAGACTATGTTTTAATTGACTTGAAGCTGTACACAAGAAAATTGAATTTCCAGTTTTGCTTTAAAGAAGGCGTTCATAATAGTAACAACACAAATGTATATAAAAAATCAAGCTTATTTAACCCCCCCCCTTTGTCCTGTGGTACAGACATTTGAGAAAATGTGCGAATACGACATCAGAAAGATGTTTAAAGTTAAGGATGGCTTAGTGCAAGTAGAAAAAAACTTGAGTACACATGAGGTGGAACTTGTACAGAATCTGTGTAACAACAGTGATCTAAGAATTATGAAACCAGATAAGGGGGGTGGGTTGGCTATTATGAACAACAATTCATATATTAATAAGATGTTTGGCATCTTACACTGAGACATATTGTCAGGTTAGTTTGAATGAGAAGAATATTTTATATAGAAAAGGTGATATACTGCTAGAAGAACTTCTTTTAAATAGACAAATTACCCTAGATGAACCGTCCTTTATGGAAGTGAAATACCCAAAAATCCCTACAGTTTTTGGCAGACCAAAATACACAAAGATTTAGCCAACCCCCCCTTAGACCAATAGTTGATGCGAAAGCATCAAAAACATATTTTATTGCTAAATTTGTAGATCTATAACTTAAGAACATTCTTTCCAACTGCAATTGGATAGTGACAGATTCATGGGATTTACTAAGGAAGATTAACAGGAATATGTATAATGAAGGTTTGATTTTTGTGACAATAGACATAAAATATTTGTTTTCTGTAATTCCACATAGTACTGGTATTGAATGGTTTTATTTCTTTGTCAACACACTAATCTGGAACATGATCGTATTCTTACCATCAGGAGTCTCATGGAATTATTTTTAGACACTAACATTATTGTTTTTGAAGAACAACTATTTAAACAATGTAAGGGAGTGGCTATGGGGGCTATATGTTCCCCTATTTTTGCCAACATTGTTTTAGCATTTTGGGAAATGGAATTTATTTTTACCAGTCCTTTCGCAAAATATTGGAACTACTGTGGGCGCTATTTGTACGATATAGTAATCCTATGGAACAACAGCGAGGATGTACTCAAAGAATTTTTATTATTTATTAAGGAAAGTACAGATTTCCTAGAATTTTCACATACCATTTCACATGACAGAATTGATTATTTAGATATTACTATTGGTAAAAACAATTTGAATAAATGTTTTGAGACTACCATTTTTAGTAAACCTACATATTCTAATACATTACTGCACTTTAGTAGTTTCCATCCTTTACATCAAAAGAAGTTGTTGGTAAAAGGGCAGGGGGTTAGATTAGCAAGGATGGGGTCAAATTGTCGTGAATTTTTAGACCAAATCCACATTCTTACAGATATGTTAGTAAGGAGGGGTTACTCCTTAGAATTTGTGCAGAATATATTACAGGAAGTAGTGAATAAGAGAGAAAATGGACACTTTTTTCCCCATTGTTAGATAAAGGCATAGACACTTCTCATGAAGGGGGATACTAGAATTGAGTCCCAAGCCTTTAGTGGAGCTGCTATTTTTAAATATAATAAGCAGTATACAGGTATTAGACAAATAATACAACATAACTGGAATTTATTTACTACCAGTAAAGAATACCTGGATACAGTGGGAATGGTGCCTAATATTGTTTATAAAAAAGACACAACTTTTAAAAATATGATAGAGAGATCCCAGGAAGCTTATGTTGGTAACAAGGGAATGTATAAATGTGGGTTTTGTCTGCAATGTCAATATATAACTGAAGGGAGCGAAATTTATATTCCAAATTATGGGAAACTAGTATACAAAAAGAAATTCTCTTGTAGCAGTAAGGTGGTTGTTTAGCTATGTGCACCCAATGAACCTGTTTTTACATTGGGAAGACGATTAATGCCCTTAGAAGTAGAGTATATCAACACTATTATGATATTAAACAACAAGACATCAAGAACGTCTTGGCTCTTCATATTAAAAATCAGGAAGGACATAGCTTCAAGTTTTCGGTCATAGAACAAGTTATATTAGGGGATAGAGGTGGTCCCCTTAATGATTATTTGGAGGCTAAGGAACTCAGGTGGCAACTGAGAACCAATGCAACACAAAAACCAGGTTTAAACAGTAATATATCCATCAGTTCTATTCTTAGATTAAAAGCAGAAGGTTATACATAATCTATTTTTTTACAGTGGTTATCACGATGAAATTGTGGTTACAATTAGTTATGTATTCTAGGTAATTTAAAACTTGAGTTTTCAGGTTTAATTGTTTTGTGATGTCATTAATTTATTATGTTAATTGAGTAGAATATTTATAGGGTCAGCTTCAGTTTGTTTGTCATTCTGATGAAGTTTTTATTAAAGACGAAAGCGCTAAATCGAACTACTGTGTGGATCCTGGTCTGTTCTTTCCTGGTGTTTTACAAGTTTATTACTAAAAAGAACAGTATCAGGTCCTCTAAATCAGCCTGTAAACTTGGTTTGTCTCTGAGACAAAACATGGTTATAAAATTGTTAGATGTACCCATAATGGGGCCACCTATTCTGACCCAGTTGACTTTTCTAACATCATTACCAAAATTTTGTTCCAACTTCACCTCTGCATCTTCTCTTCAAAGTCCCAAGTATCTGAATCCCATATTTCCCCAGTTATCGGTCAAGATCATTTACTAAAACTACCAACCAAGACCAAAAATGTTGCCTTCCTTTGGATCTGACAATGTTCCTGGTTGCTTAATTAATATTGTTAAACATGCCCTTGCAGACATAGCCCTCAAACTGTTTAACTTAAATTTAATTACTGGTTTTTTACCTGATGAGTGGCATACAGAAGTGGTGATGCCTCTCCATAAGGATGGCCTTATAATCAAACTGTGTAATTAAAGACATATCATCCTTATAAGCCTCATCTGTAAAACCATGGAACATATCAACCTCCTAGACTATAATATCAATAATCTTCTTAGACTTGACCACCAACAGTTTGGTTTTGAGAAGGTAGATCGTCTATTTAATTTGGTAAATGTCTACAACGTGGTTATGGAGGCTGCAGAGTGTTGCCATGCAGTGTGTCTTGCCCTAAGGCCTTTGATACCCCCCCCCCACACACACACACACACACTGGCATCATACAAAAGCTAAATGCTTTAAAAATGTATTCAAATGTGGTAAGATGGATAGCAAACAGGATGAAAGACAGAACCCACACAGTGTGATTTTTGCAGGTGCCTCACAAAAAGTGTGAAAGTGACCAAAGGTGTCCTTTCAGGTCTCAGTGTTGGGATTGCTTCTTTTTGGTTATTTACTTCTCAGGTCACCAAGCAGAGAGCCAAGACGTCTAGCTAACTAAGTTTGCAGACAATTGCAAATTGGAGGTTGTTATAAAGTTTTCTTATGATACCCAAACCCTGCAGAATGAACTATCCCTAGTAAACTCTTGTACTAAAACTGTACTCAAACATAATGCTGAAGTGCAGCATCATCACTTTCAGCAGGCAATCCTTTCCCTCATCATTCTGTTTAATCAACACACCCCTGCCAAATGAAAACATAGTTGGGAATCAGGTACTTGGATTGATAGCTCATGCTGTTTTGACCATCATGTAACAACAGTTGTCATGTATATAAACAACAAATCAGGCATGTATTGTTGCTAGTTCTGCCTTTGAATTGTGGTGCTGGAGAAAATGTTTCAGAATTCCATGGACTGCAAGAAGATCAAATCTGTCAATACTTAAGGTGAAAAAGCAGACTAGTTTTACTATCAGATTTTCTAATTAACAAAGTTTTAAAACGGCGGCCACATAATGCAAAGACAATTCACTAGAGAAGGCACCAATGCTAGCAAAGATTATAGACAAATAGAAGGGGCAACAAGGCTGACATGGATAGACAAACATTGTTGAAGTAATGAGTTTACAAGAACTAAAAGAAGCAGTTGTTGACAGACAGGCCTTTGTGGAGGGAAGGCAAATGTTTGACAACATTAGTAGGACAGTGCAGGTCTAGAGGGAAGCAGAATGTAAAAAAAAATCACTATTGTTTGGTCTTGATGCAAAGAAAACATTCAATAGCCAGATGGGATCTTGAGTATGGCAACTGAAGCGTTTGTATTCTCTGACAGAAAAAAAAATAGGGTTAATTTAGGATTATATAAGAAGAGCCAAAGGCAAGAATTAAGGTAGCAGGGTTTCTTTCCAATAAATTGTGTTTGAACTGAGGAACCAGACAGGGGTGTCCTCTTTCATCTTTATTTGCTTTCTTTTGAACCACTGACAAAGAAAATAGTAGACTGAAATTCAAGGATGCAGCTGGTATGGTACTCAGTTACCATTGAGTGTTATTGTACTTGATAAATCTATTTCCAGAAAGAGGACATTTCAGTGTTGTAAAACATCTCTACACCACTTTGTCTTTTGTGGATATAACATTAATGAAATCAAAACAGAGACTAGAGAGGTAAACTAAATACCCACACATGAATTAATTCAGCAGTACAAACTTTTATGGGGACAGAAGATGAAATACATAGGCGTATGGATAAAAGTTTCTTATGGCAGATAAGGATGCATGGGAAGGGACTAAAGAAAAGATGTTGCAAAAACTGAGAAACTAGAAGTTCTTGCATGTATAGTTAAGATACAAGCAGTGAAAATGTTTTTAGTTCCTTTATTACACGCCATGTATATTTTTATCAACCAAAAGAGAAGTTGTGAATTTTAATTGGTAAAGAATTGAAGGAATCTATTTGGGAACAAGTGGGATAAATTGATTTTTCCCGTTGAACAGGATGTTTTAGTACTCTCTAGAGCTACATAGTTAGGCATCTCATATACATAACACAAACAGAAGGTTATAAATTAAAGTGGAAGTGGATAATGAAACAAGATGGGTGTTCATGAAGTAAGGAGAGAGTAGAGTTTGGGATGCAGGTTCTAAAGGAAAAATAATGGTACATAATATTGTATTTACAGCAAAAAGTAAAAATTAAGCCAAATATGGAATGAAGAAATTATATTTTACCAATAGGGTATCTGCAAGTAAGGGGTACAGAAAATAGGGAAGGAAGGAGCTAAAATTTACTGGAGAAAATTAGCAAAGGAACCGAAGTACTGGGATCAAGTAAATAGGGAGAAAAAAGTAATGAAGTGGGATGAGGTCTAATAGTTTGGATTACAGATTAGAGGGACTGTTCCATACCAGGGATTGATTACATTTTATAGACAAAAAGGGATAGGGAAATGCTAAGTGAAAGACCAAATTTGGTAGACCTTTTTATTGAATCTAGAATAGAAACAGTTGTCAAAATATGTAATTAGTAGGGTGTATAAAATATTGCATTATAACTGTAAGAATCAGTGAAAGGAGGGTAAAGAAGATAGTGAAGATAAACTGGAAATGTAGTTCACCAAGGAATGATAGTACGGTATCTGCTTGGCTCCCAAGTATGCACCAAACTCCAGAAGGTTTAGGATTTTTGCTTGGAATGTTTGCATGGGTACTTTTCTGAACAGACTGCAGAGAATATTCTCTTGGGTAGATAGCAAGTACTGACTGTGTGATGGGAAAGAGAAGCAACTGGAAACTGGTATTTTGGGAATGTAACAAGTTGGCAGATTAAAAATTCCCTACAGAATATTTTCTCAGTTGTTGGGGAAGCAAATCATTATAATTTACAAAATTATTATTTTGAACCGGGGCATAGGCTCTGAATTGTATAGACATGGCAAAGCCTTAGTACGTAATGCCACTGGCTACCAAAAAAAAAAAAAAATGACTAGAAAATGGAACTAAAAATCCAAACCAACTGTAACTGACGTACTGAGTATTGTGAAGGAGATAAAAGAACTAGAAGTGAGACCTTTAGAAAAGGGAAATAGCAAATTACATAGACAGAAATTGAGTCTGTGGGAGCAGTACGTACAGAATAATGTTCAGCAGAAGTAGTGAGGTTTAAGAGAAGGCAAGAAATGAACAATTTATGTAATGTTGGAATGAATGATTATTAGAAAGGAATGTGTATGCTGAATGAAAGCAAAGTGCCAGTATGGTTTGTTTTCTAATGTCTCTACTTGTGTCATTGTGATTTAATGACTATGTTTAAAAGCAGTATATATAAGCTTGTCATTTTGTACAGAGGCAGGGCAGATTTTGGTATCTAGATCCTGTAGTGTCTTAAACACCAGACCCCCTTGTGTGGATCGGGCAGAAGAGGGACCTGTCTGTCTCCTAGGATTGGTATCCTCCTTATTCTGCATCCATCACTCCTAAACATGATGGCAGACCGTAGTGTAGCAGTGACAGTCAGCTTAGTAAAGTCCAGTGTTCCTTGCTAAGCTACGTGTTCCTGCTGCACTGCATGATGCTGCCAGCTTACACAATGCTTCCTTGTATCCTGAAACCACCTTAGTGTACTACAAATTTCTGTGTCTGCCCTTCAACAAAATATGGTATGTGCTGTGCATTTCCATGAATAACTGCACTGTGTGTATTGTGGTAATTCATGCCAGTATACTAAACAGTGTGTGTGTATGTGTGTGTATATATATATATATATATATATATATATATATATATATATATATATATATATATATATATATATATATATATATATATATATATATATAAAACACACACACACACACACACACACACACACACACACACACACACACACACAGTTCCTTATCCACATTTGAATCCCAGGGGATTACTTTTACCATAGCAGGTTCTGTTCTGGTAGGATTACTGTTGCAGAACTAGCTCACAACAACCTGCCCCCCAGATCATCACCATAATCTTTCACTTCGGTTTTCCACAAACTCAGCATCTGACGAAAAACAATGTTATCATTCCTTTTTTCCTAGTCCTTTATCTGCAGGTAACATTAGCGCTCTCTTCACCACTTGCTGTGCTCCAGATGGGTATGAGGGAGAAGTCCTAACCTTCCTGCTTGGGATGGGATATCCACAGAGCTCTGGGAAGTGGGCTGGATTTAATGTATGTATATCTGCAGCTAATTCCTTTATGTAGTGAATGCCTCTGCTGCAGTGAGCCCCATTGAATATCTGCTGTAATGGTGAGTGTACTCTCACATTAATGCTTTATATCATTATTGTGTTCCTCTATTTAAAAAGAATATATATTGCCTGAGAGAGTCCTTGATTATGAATGAAAAAAGTAAAGTGGCTTTCTGTTTAAAGGCATAGCATTACTAATTTGTTTCAAACTAGCCTGGTAGTGCTGCCTTATAAATCACATATTAGGGACATTATATAGAAAAAAATTAGAATATATTTAATGAGTCTTATTTTGTACATCGGAAAGTTTATGAATAAATAATTGTGATGGTGCATAGGGTGAATTACATCAGTTTACTGGAATAGATTTTTAATAGATTACTTTTATATTCATTAGTTTCATCATTTCATGTTGTGTTATTTTGTTTTCATCTAATGCTATTGACTTGCTAATTGTGTATTATTTATATTAAAATGTGTTTAAAAAGGCATGCCTTGTATGATGAAAATGTAGTCTAGAATTCTGTTACAGTAGGAAAGCTTTTGATCATTTTGATTCATCTATGTGCAGTAAAAAGTATGCATTTTCTTAGAAAATGGAGAGCTACTTTATAATACACTAGGAGCATAAAGACTGTCTTTATGTAACTTACAGAACAAGGATAAGTTCTGCTAAGGCAGCATTTCATTTTTGTACAAGCTGCGTAAAAAATCCACAAATAACTTTCCATTTAAGCCTGTTGCGTATATATAATAAGTTTGTGCCTAGGGTCTAGTTATTTTACTGAGGTTTAGATGAGTGTTAGATTAAATGACTGGAACATTAGTAAATCATGGTTTATGGAGGAAGATGTGGATGGAATGTATCCAAAATGGCAAACCAATGTTCTTTTGGCTGTTATCACTTTAATGTTACTAAAGTTTAAAATTGCTGTTTGAGCAGTAGTAATTCTTAAGATGAGAAATAGCACTAGCTGTTAGGCACTCTGTAATGACTGTGTGCTTGCAGACAGGCAAACATGGAAAGACTTTATTGCAAAAGTTTTATTTTCACATATATCAAGAAATGTTTTTATGGTACCAGAGTTGCTTTCTTTCCTACTTTTGGGTTGAGGTTGACTACGTGGTTTTCATGGTGAGGATCATAATTAAAGGGCTGAATTCACTTTCTAATAAAAACAAGAGCTAGTGATTGTGTGCCACTGTTTGTCAGTAAGGCATTTTGAAGGTGGTTAGCCAGGTCAGCCTGCTCTTATTCTGAAGTTCAGTAATTTCTGTATGCTGCATGTCTTGTTTCTTCTTCTTCTGCCCAGATGGTGGGTAGGGGCAAAACATACTGATTTTTTTTCCACTTCAAACAAACGATGCATATGTCTATATCTGTACGATTATATATTTATACACACACACACACACACACACACACACATACACACACACACACACACACTTGTAGTAGTTTCATAGGTGAGTGCTATGCAGTCAGATTGCAGACCATTGTAGTCATAACCAGTAACTCATTTTCTTACATTCCTTCCACCATCAAGGAGGGTAACACAGGATAAACCAAGGTGAGAAATTGAGGCTGCTCATTCATTTATCTGGATTTACCTTGAAGGTGGCAAAAGTGCTACTCTGCTTGACAAGTAGAAGTTTGTTCCAGAAGGCAGTGTACACACTGGGATTCTGTAGCCTTCAAGCAAGCCTCCTAAAAGACTTTGAAAAGGAATGGCAATTCCTTTCTTGAAAAATCTTACCGTACAGAAAAGATTCAATGACTTGTCCTATTCTGTTTCTTATAGGTTACTAAAAGGTCGTGCCTGATCTAGTTGTGTTTGAAAATCTGTTTCTGGAATGCTTCACTGGGCAGATAGTAAGGTTAGGAAACCCATTTCCAAAACAAGCATCTGTAACAGAAAAGAAAGTGACATATTTCACGGTACTTTAAACGATTCTGGAATGAACTTACACTTAGTCAGAAATGTAAGTTATTAACTTAATTCACAAATCTTAGTATGTCTCTAGAAAGTTAAAAAAAAAAAAAAAAAAAGCATGGGGTCACGACACTTTTTGAAGAGTGCAAGTTTGACAAAGCTGAGCTTATTTTATTTATTAACCAAGATTGTCCAGCTGAATCAGTAGAGACTCTCTTTCGGTGGAGGCCCGGGGAGAAAAGCTGTGTGTACAAATTAAGAAAATTACAAGAAGCATCCAGTTAACAAATGGCATACATATACAAACAATGAATTGTTACAATTCATATTACAAGTACATAGTAGCAGAGACTTTGCAGAAAAGCCACACATGGTAATTGAGGTGAATGGCAACAATTAAATGGAATACACATACAAACAGTACATTTTTACATTTCATATTATAAGTACATAGAAGTAGAGACATTGTAAGAAAAAAAAAAAATCACACATGGTAAATGAGATGATTGGCTAGATATTGTGCGGGTGTTAGGGAGAATCGGAGAGTGACACTGAATTCTGATATGCATAAACTCATACTATATAATGAAACAGGGAAAAAAGTATTAGGATAGTTTAGTAGAAAACTTGTAGAATAAATGTAATGAGGACAGTAGCTGCTTTAACCATATTGGTTACAACCACGATAAGTGGGAGGGTACCAAACGTAGGAATGTAGGAGTATTTATAATGATAAATTGAAGCAGGTATGGAGTACTCAGCCAGGGGTAGAGTATGATTAAAGCCAGTTATTTGTTAGGTGGTCCTTAAGGAGTGTTTTGAATTTGGACGAGTTAATTATGTTGAGTGTATATTAGGGGATTGAGTTTCAAGCTTCTGAAATTTGTTTAGATACGAGAGCATCACCGAAACTGTTATTGGCTTTTATGAACTTCTGTTACATGACTGTTGTCATTGTGTTGGTGTCTCTGGTGCTTTTTCATGGGCTCCAGAGTTTATCCTTGTGTTTTCTGTGTTTGATTTCATTGGTAAACCATTGAATGTATATTTGTTTCGGGTTTTGTACATACATTGTTTATAGAAGGCAAAGAGGGCATTTGTAGGGTTCATGTACATATAAAGGGAATACTAGTCACTGGTACTTATGGGTTGAAATAAGGTATGTTTATTATATGGAAGAGATCTCCATTTAGTAATGGCATGTGAGATTCTTGGTTTCTAGTGAACTAAGTATAATTTAGACTGAGAGCAAGTGTTTGGGGGTATTGGTATGGTTGACCTAATTTAGCAAGCAATTCCTGGTAATAGGCTTTAGATTAGTTGGCGTTGTTAATATCTGAGATTAGTTATGGGCAGTTGTATATTGTAAGCTTTGTTGTGAATGGCCCAGCTAGTTTTGAGTTGGGTCTCTAGGAAGGAACAGGTTATTTTTGGGAGGACCAAGGAAATATTTGGTTGAGACAGACAAAGATTAAGAAGCAGAACTGGAGGATGAGATGGGGAGGGATAGATAAACTACACTAATGTATAATATATATATATAAAAATTGTACTGCGGTGGTGGTAGCATTTCGCCTCACAGTAAGACGTTGTCCTGTTCGATTCTCAGCTAGAGTCTTCTGTGTGGAGACATGCGTGAATGGACGTACCTTCGTTGAAGGTTGTGCGTCGGGGCCGGCAACTCAGCATGTAAAAATCTACTGCCAATCATTAGCGGACCGGAGTTCCGCTGTGGCAACCCCTAACCGGGAAAAAACAAGAGACAACAACAACAAAATATGTGTATATATATATTCGTCAGAAGTTGTAGAGGGTAGTAGCAGGTGAGATGTGTGAACATTGTTTAGCTAGGATTAATGTACAATCTCCTGTTTTTGTTTCCTGAAAGATGTTCTGAAAGCAGGTGTAGTTAACAGAAAAGTGTAAGAAATCACTCTTTAACATAGCTTCTTTGATGGCTGGGATATCTAGGCTGATAAATAGGCCTCCAGTAGATCCTCTTCATTATTTGTGCTACTGATGTTGATGTTTGCTATGTAGTAAATGTGGAGATAATAAATGAAACAGGGCCAAGGTTTGAGTTCACTGACTGAGGAGTAAAATTTTAATGGAAGAGTAAATTAGTAAGATCTTAATCTGTTTTTCTTTTTCTTTCTTTTTCTTTCTTTTTCTTTCTTTTTCTTTCTTTTTCTTTCTGCAGGCAGTAGCTGGATTCCTGTGGAGCATTGTAAAAGTGTGTGGGCTTATATGTGCTTGTGCAGGTGATGGTTAACTAGGAGTAGGGGAGAGAACAATTTTGGGTGTGTAGAGGTGGATTGAAGAAGTGAGTTGTGGAAGAGTTTATAAACTTAAGCTGTATAGTTTTGCCCATCTGTGTAGGGACCAGATAAGTTAAAAGGCATCAGCCAGAAAGCAACAGTGGTGACCTTAGCTTGCTGTATAATTCATCTTTTATTATACCTCTTAGTTAATCAGAACTCTTTTTGGACTTATTTGACTTTCATTTTCATTTGTAATATGCACACCTTCTTTGTCACTATATTTTATTTTAATTCAATTTAGCACTGTGCACTTTAAGTTCCAGCCATTATTTACATTTGTATTAACCCACTATTTGAATAAAGTAATTAAGAGCAAACATTACCCATTACTTACCGTTGGAGAAGTGTTTCAGCAGTGGTAAATCCTACTGTATTCAAACCAGGTGTTGCAGCAGGTAAAGATAAATGAAAAACATTCCAGGTCATGTCCATTTAATGCCTCTGAAGTTATGTATTTTTTAGACTTTCATTGGGTATTTCATAAGCCCTAGTGGTATTTTAAAGAGCTTATTGCTTGGGTAAATTCAAGGCTTGGAGGGTTTTGTAAATGTAATTGAGAATTTATTAGCGTGGGGATCAGGCCCAAGAGGGACACAACATAAGACTGATAACAGCTACTCAATAGGATGAGACAGCATTACTTCACTCTAAATGCAAGCAGATGTAAAATCAAAAGGGACAGGTCTGAAACACACAGGTCAGATTTTGATGTCCGACTGTTTGGCTTTGTTATTCTTTGAGTTTGATTTTAGAAGCCCGACACAGAAAAATAAGATTTTTGCAAATGCTAAAGCCAAAAGGCACCGGAGTTAGAGGTTTCTAAGATCATAAAAATGAAAGAACATTATTAATTCTCATTTGGGACTAGAACCCAAGACCTCCAGCATACAGTGCTCATCACTTCTGCTGAACAGATGGGTGCTGTTTTAATTTAAGAACTTTATTCTTTCAGTTAGGAAATGCCCATCAAATTACAAGGACACACGCACACTCCTCAGCTTTGTCACTATTAGAATCATAGATGTGAAAGGATAATAATGGCTCTAGGACTGATGGAGTATCTAGTGAAGTTTGTGTCAGTTGTTTGAGGTAAGTATGCTTTTATGAAAGTTGTTAAAGCAAGCTGTATCCTAGTGCTTTTGAATAAGAAAGGAGTTTAAAATGCTTCATTCAGAAAGTAGTTAGAGACACACCAATGTTCAAGTATTATGATATGAATAAACATATTGTCCAATAGTAGATGCTAGACGGAATGGTATAGGAGCAGTGATATTACACAAGAATACACCTGTTGCTTATGGGTCAAGAGCATATATAGATGTACAAAGCAAGTATGCTGAAGTAGAAGAGGAACTGTTTGCAGTTCTATGGATGTGAGACATTCCATGAATGTCTGTATGAAGTCTGTGTTGATAAAGGTATTCAGGTAGAGACAGAGTACAGACTCTTGGAAAAAAATCATTTAGTAAATCTTCATACGAAACAATTGCAAATGATAACTAATCTATACAAGTATTTTCTGAAAGTAAAATACATCTCAAGCAAGGAAATGGAACAAGCAGACAAGCTGAGTAGAAGATATTTGAGACAAATGTGAATTGTTAGAAGTACTAGAGATTCTTCTGGTAATACTGCGTTTACAAGAATTGCAGAGGAGAAAGTAAAAAAATAAATAAATCTAGAAGTACTGACTGACTACAAATGCAGTCACTGAAAGAGATTATACAAAGGGGACCAGCCCGAACAAAAATCATTAGGGAAAAATCAATCTTTCTTTCAGGAAAGAAAAATAAGATGATGTTCTTCATCTCACATTGCTGCAGTCCTTACTTATGGGGTAGTCCGCTGTCCTCGGTCGGCCCGAATACCAAAGTATTAGGCTGACGTCGGTCATGGGCGCTTAGAACTGACATCAGAGCGTCAGGGTATAAAAGCGCATGACCGACGTCATATCCTCAGTCTTTTTTGCCGCATGGTCCGATGCAGAAGCAGCGTTGCAAGTGCCGTTCGGCGTTCTGAAATTTTTCGAGTTCGGAGTTTCAGACCGATACCAAGTTGGGCTAAGTACCCCGTTGGGAATATTTTTGTTTTTCTTGCCTCAGTTATTTACGGATGTCAGAAAAAGTGAATAATTGTATTTCTTGTGGGAAACAGATACCGCATAGGGATTACCACTCGCTTTGTATTCCTTGTTTGGGACCGGAGCACGACGTAGTAGGGTGTCGGTTTTGTGCTAGGTTCAATAAGCGCACTATAAAACGGAGGTTAGATTGCGCTAGGTTAGTTTTTGGCAAGCGGTGTAATTATAATATGCCGTCGGATCCTCCGACGCCCGCTTCCACTAAGAAGCGCAAAGACAAATCTGTAAAACCTAGGCAGGATGATTTGTCCGTTTCGGACGCCGGTCCTTTAGAAGCTACAGGGGAGCAGGTGGACCCGGCTAAAATTCCTGTTGAATCTCAAGGGGAAACTTTGATTTTGCAAGAGGTGGCCTCCCAGGAGTCAGGTCAGGCTGAAGGGGCCTCTCAGGTTACTATTCTCCCTACTGTGCCTAGGGTGGTTAGGCCTTCTGCTACTATTTCTAAGGCTTCTTCTAAGGGCAGGCCTGTTTTGTCTTCCTCTGGTGTTAGTCCTGGTTCCTCAGGGTCAGTACCTAAAAAGCACATGCTTAAAATGGCAGAAGATTTGATTACTTTAATTAAAGGTTCAATGCCCCCTCCTGATAAGAGGCCCAGGGTAGAGACAGAGTTGGATAGTTTGGAGCAGGCCTCAGATGATTCAGAGTCTTCTGTGGAAGACATTCAAGATTTTCCTCCTTATTCAGATTCTGATGCAGAGGATTCCACTCCTTCTGCTTCTCCTCCTGGGGATTTTTCATTTTCAGAAACTTTACATTCCATGAGGGAACATTTTCAGTGGGAAGGACAGGATTTCTCTGATTCCCGGAAAAGGCTTAGGGAATTCTTGTTTCTACCACAGCATAGACCCTTAGCTATACCTCCAGTTTTGGATGTTGTTCAAGATGTTTTCTCGGAGGCTTCTCTTAATCCAGATTCTGTGCCTCCTGCGCCAGTCAAACCGGACAGGTATTACAGGGTGCCTGAGGCTCATAAATATCTGTATAAAAGTCCTAGAGCAGACCCAGAAACCATTAGTCAGGGGCCTAAGGGTGTTAGAGCTTCTGTTGTAAAAAATCCGGTTCCTCTAGATAAAGAGGCTAGAGCTTTGGACAGATGGGGTAAGAAGGTGTATACCTCTTCTACGTTGGCTATGAGGGCTTTAAATTGCCAGTTTCATATGTTGAAATATCAGAATTTCCTCCTTTCTCAGCTAAAATCTAAAGTGGATGCTTTAGCAGAGGGTATAGAGTGTAAAGAATTGCAGGATTTGGTACATGTCTCTGAACAGGTGGGCAAGCATTCTTTGCAGTGTGGCTTTGATGCTTTACAGGCTTCTTCTAGGGTGGCTGCCACTGGTTCAGTTATTCGAAGGCACGCCTGGCTTAAGGATCAGAATTTGTCAGAGCATGTTAAGACTAGAATTCTGGATGCCCCTTTACAGTCTGAAGTTTTGTTTGGTCCTCCTGTGGAGTCTGTATTAAAGAAAATGGAGGACAAAGCTAAGTCTATGCAGACTGTTAAGGATTTTTTGCAGGTGCAACCTCCAAAGTTTAGTAGAAATTGGCCTACTAAAGGATGGACGTACCCTTCTTCTGATTCTCAGTCTAGGGGCAGATCTAGGCGTGGTAGGGGCAGAGCTCAGAGTTCCTTCAGACCTAGAACATGGAGTTCGCCTGCACAGTCTACAGGTGAGGGCAGGGGCCAGTCCTTTCGTAAACAGGCCCAATGACCTGCATTTTCAGCTGCCAGATTCCTCTTGCCTGGCAGCTCCTTTGGGAGGAAAGTTAGCACTTTTCAAGCAAAACTGGCTTTTAGTCACCCAGGACAAATGGGTATTGGACATTATAAACCGAGGCTACAAGTTTTATTTCCATACATTGCCTCCTTTCAAAGGTATGCCAGACGTTCCTCCTCGACAAAGGATAGAGGCTCACAGACACATTTCTTTACTTCTTCAAATAGGAGCTATACAGCCAGTTCCTCTGTCAGAAGTGGGCCTAGGATTTTATTCTCGCCTGTTTCTAGTTCCAAAGAAAGGGAACACGTGGAGGCCAATTTTGGATTTATCTATCCTCAACACTTACCTGGACATTCCAAAGTTCAAGATGCTGACGCTACAACAGCTTTTACCTCTGTTGGGAAAAGATCACTGGATGGTAACTCTGGATCTCAAAGAGGCTTATCTTCATGTTCCTATCAGGCCAAAGTTGCAGGAGGTACCTGCGTTTTCGAGCTGGAAATTTACATTATCAGTTCTCTGCATTGCCCTTTGGCTTATCTACTGCGCCCAGAGTGTTCACAAAGGTTCTGGCTCCAGTGATAGCCTTTTTCAGGTTAAGAGGAATTCAGATTTATCCTTATTTGGACGATTGCCTGATTATTGCTCAAGAGAAAGACCAACTTCTTCATCATCTACAGTATGTGATGGTGGTGTTGAGATGCCTAGGGTATTCTGTGAACGAAACAAAGTCCAGTCTAGTACCCTCTCAGGACATGTGCTTTCTGGGTGTGAGACTGAATACAGCTTCCCAGATGGCTTTTTTGACCCCGGACAAACAAAGAAGCCTTTCACTTTATTTTCATCAAATGTCTCTACAGTCCAGGCTGACTGCAAGGACAGTCCTTCAAGCCTTGGGGTTCATGGCATCTTGTATTCTGGTGCTTCTCAATGCCAAACTGCATATGAGGAAGCTTCAATGGTATCTCAAAAATGTATGGACACAACACTGCCAAGATCTAGACACTGTCATTCAGATAATACCTTGCATTCGGAAGGAATTTTTGTGGTGGGCTCAGGAATGTCACCTAAACAAGGGACTCTCTGTGACCCGACCAGAGGCGAGTCAGATTCTAACGACAGATGCCTCGGACAAGGCTTGGGGAGCACACCTCAATGGAAAATGGGTGCAAGACACGTGGCCTGTCAAACTTCAACATTTGCATATCAACTTGAAGGAGATGTTAGCAGTTCAATTTGCATTAAAGGCTTTCAAGGATTTACTTCACCCAGGGCAGGTGTTGATTCAAACAGACAACACTACTGTCATGTGGTACATCAACAAGCAAGGGGGAACCCATTCGTACCCTCTGTGCAGACAAGCGATGATTTTGTGGGAGACTGCGCTCAGCTTACACCTCAATCTTCAGGCAAGGTTTCTGCCAGGAGCACAGAACTCCTTAGTAGATGTGTTGAGCAGACAAATAGTGGATCCTCATGAGTGGAAATTGGATCCTCATGTATTTCAAGAGTTGACAGTGTTATGGGGGACTCCAGACATAGATCTGTTCGCTTCTCCACTAAATTACCAGTTGCCAAAGTTTTGCACAAAAATGTTTCATCACACAGCTTGGAAGGTGGATGCTCTATCATTCAGTTGGAGCAATCTTCATGTCTATGCCTTTCCACCTCTGCCTCTTCTTCCCAAGGTACTCTTAAAGGCCAGACAGGACAAGCCATCCATGATCCTGATAGCGCCGGATTGGCCTCGACAGCACTGGTACCCACTACTGAGGAGTTTAGTGAGGGAGTCTCCATGGCCTCTACCTTTGATTCCGCATCTTTTGTCTCAAGAGGGCAATCAATTCCTCAATGTCAAGATTCAGTCTCTGCATCTAACAGCCTGGCATATTCTGTTTTAGAGCCTGGAGGGTCTCAGCTTCCACAACAAGTTTTGGATGTTATTTTGGAGGCCAGAAGGCCTAGTACCAGGAAAGTTTACGCAGATAAATGGAGGAGATTTATTATTTGGAGCAAAGCAAAGGCATTTGATGTTTCCAAGCCTAATTTAAGTGCTTCTCTTCAATATCTTACTGAGTTATTGGACAAAGGTTTGTCTTTCTCCTCTATAAAGATTCATGCTGCAGCCATTTCTGCTCACTATGATTGTGATTCTCCTTTATTCTCTCATCCTGTGTTTAAGCAATTTCTTAGAGGGGCAAAGAACATAAGACCCCCACGTAGAGCTCCTACTCCTGCTTGGGATCTCAATTTTGTGTTGGAAAAACTTACTCTACAACCTTTTGAGCCTGCAGCTACTCGCGAATTAAAGTATTTGTCATGGAAGACTGCTTTTTTGTTGGCCATTACTTCTGCAAGAAGGGTTTCTGAATTACAGGCCCTTATGGCAGTGGAGCCTTTCCTGATTTTTCATAAGGACAGGGTATCTTTGCGTACTAATCCTTCCTTTATGCCTAAAGTGGTTTCTAGTGTGGCTTTAAATCAAACTATTCATTTGCCTACTTTTTATGCAAACCCCCAAAATAAAGGGGAGAAGATTTTGCATACTTTGGATATTCACAGGCAGTTACATTATTACTTGAGCAGAACCAAGGAGTTCAGACTGTCTCAGCAGTTGTTTGTTTCTTTTGCCTTGGGTTCTCAGGGTAAACCTGTTTCAAAACAAACTATTTCTAAATGGATTGGGGGTTGTATTTCTTTCTGTTATTCCCATCATGGTAAGGAGGTTCCGGCTGGAATTAGACCTCATTCCACTAGGGCTACTGCCACTTCTGCTGCCTTTCTAAGGGGGGTTGCTACAAAAGATATTTTGGAAGCAGCTACCTGGAGTTCAGTACATACTTTCTCTAAACATTACCACCTTCCTCTCTTTACTCTAAATCTAGGGCTGGGTTTGCCACTGCTATTTTACAGGGCATTTTAGCAGCCCCTAATGCTTTATGAAATTTCCATCCTCCCATTCCCGTTGCTTTGGGATTCTACCCATAAGTAAGGACTGCAGCAATGTGAGATGAAGAACATAGTACAGTTTTGTACCTACCATAAATGTAGATGTTCGAAGATCCACATTGCTGCAGTCCAATTTACCCTCCCTCCTTCCCCACTGCTGTTTGTTATGGTTATATAGTTTGGGTGGTGCTTGTTGTTGGGCATGCTTTTGGGAGGTATTCTGTTTTTGGCTGTGGCCTTTCTGTTTAGGGCCTTCTGACATCTGGGGCAAGAAAAGACTGAGGATATGACGTCGGTCATGCGCTTTTATACCCCGACGCTCTGATGTCAGTTCTAAGCGCCCATGACCGACGTCAGCCTAATACTTTGGTATTCGGGCCGACCGAGGACAGCGGACTACCCCATAAGTAAGGACTGCAGCAATGTGGATCTTCGAACATCTACATTTATGGTAGGTACAAAACTGTACTTTCTTCATCTCACATTGCTGCAGTCATAACTTATGGGTAGTCCGCTGTCCTCGGTCGGCCCGAATACCAAAGTATAAGGCTGACGTCGGTCATGGCGCCAGATCTGACGTCAGAGCGTCAGGTATAAGCGCATGACCGACGTCATTCAGTCTTTTGCCGCATGGTCCGAAGCAGAAGCAGCGTTTGGAAGTGCCGTTCGGCATTCTGAAATTTTCGTATTCTGAGTTTCAGACCGAAACCAAGTTGGGCTAAGTACCCCGTTGGGGAATATTTTTGTTTTTTCTTGCCTCAGTTACTTCCGGATGTCAGAAAAAGTGAATAATTGTATTTCTTGTGGGAAACAGATACCGCATAGGGATTACCACTCTCTTTGTATTCCTTGCTTGGGACCTGAGCACGACGTAGTAGGGTGTCGCTTTTGTGCTAGATTTAATAAGCACCATTAGCGTAGGTTAGATTGTGCTAGGCTTGTCTTTGGTAAGCGGTGTAATTACAATATGCCGTCGGATCCTCCGGCGCCGCTACTGCCAAGAAGCGCAAAGTTAAATCTTTACAGTCAAGCAAGATGACTTCGTCCGTTCGGACGGCGGTTCTTTAGACATTACGGTGGATTCAGTTGATCCGGCGAGTTTCAACTGAGTCTCAGGGGGAGACGTTGGTTTTGCAGGATGTGGCCTCTCAGGAGTCAGGTCAGGCTGAGGGGGCCTCTCAGGTTACTGTTCTCCCTTCCTTGCCTAAGGTGGTTAGGCCTTCTCCTTCTGTCTCTAAGGTACCTTCCAAAGGCAGGCCTGGTTTGCCTACCACAGGTGTCAGTCCTAGTTCTGCAGGTTCTGTGCCTAAGAAACACATGCTTAAAATGGCAGAAGATTTAATTACTTTAATCAGGGGTTCTATGCCCCCTCCTGATAAGAGGCCTAGGATGGAGCCAGAAATGGAAAGTTTGGAGCAGGCTTCAGATTACTCAGAGTCTTCGGCTGAAGACATTCAGGATTTTCCTCCTTATTCTGATTCAGACGCAGAGGATTCCTCTCCTTCTGCTTCTCCTCCAGAGGATTTTTCTTTTTCAGAAACCCTGCATTCCATGAGGGAGCATTTTAAATGGGAAGGTCAGGATTTCTCAGATTCCAGGAAGAGGCTTAGGGAATTTTTGTTTTTACCACAGCATAGGCCCTTGGCTATACCTCCTGTTTTGGATGTTGTTCAAGACGTTTTCTCTGAGGCTTCCCTTAATCCAGATTCTTTGCCTCCTGCGCCAGTAAAGCCAGATAGGTATTACAGGGTGCCTGAGGCTCATAAATATCTGTACGAGAGCCCTAGGGCCGACCCAGAAACTATTAGCCAGGGACCTAAGGGGGTCAGGGCTTCTATTGTGAAGAATCCAGTTCCTTTGGATAAGGATGCTAGAGCTTTGGAAAGGTGGGGTAAGAAAGTGTATACTTCTTCCACTCTAGCAATGAGGGCTTTGAATTGCCAGTTTCATATGTTGAAGTACCAGAATTTTCTCCTTACTCAGTTAAAATTTAAAGTGGATGCTTTGGCAGAAGGCATAGAGTGTAAGGAATTACAGGATTTGGTACATGCCTCTGATCAGGTGGGTAAGCATGCTTTGCAGTGTGGTTTTGATGCTTTGCAGGCTTCTTCCAGGGTGGCTGCCACTGGTTCAGTTATTCGCAGGCACGCCTGGCTTAGGGATCAGAATTTGTCAGAGCATGTTAAAGCTAGGATTTTAGATGCTCCTTTGCAGTCTGAAGTTTTGTTTGGTTCTCCTGTGGAGTCTGTCTTGAAAAAAATGGAAGACAAGGCTAAGTCTATGCAGACTGTTAAAGATTTTTTGCAGGTGCAGCCCCCTAAGTTTAGCAGGAACTGGCCTGCTAAGGGTTGGACTTACCCTTTTTCTGATTCACAGTCTAGGGTTAGATCTAGGCGTGGTAGGGGCAGAGCTCAGAGTTCTTTTAGGCCTAGGCCGTGGAGTTCACCAGCACAATCTACAGGTGAAGGCAGGGGCCAGTCCTTTCGTAAACAGACCCAATGACCTGCATCTCCAGCTGCCAGATCCTTCCTGTCTGGCAGCTCCTTTGGGAGGAAAGTTGGCACTCTTCAAGCAAAATTGGTTTCTAGTCACCCAGGACAAATGGGTGTTGGACATTATAGACCGAGGCTACAAGTTTTATTTCCACACATTGCCTCCTTTCAAAGGCATGCCAGACGTTCCTCCTCAGCAAAGGGTAGAGGCTCACAAACAGATTTCTTTGCTTCTTCAACTTGGGGCTATACAGGAGGTCCCTCAGTCAGAAGTGGGCCTCGGATTTTACTCTCGCCTATTTCTTGTACCAAAGAAAGGAAACACTTGGAGGCCAATCTTGGATTTATCTATCCTCAACACATATCTGTACATTCCAAAATTCAAAATGTTGACGTTGCAACAACTTCTGCCTCTGTTGGGCAAAGATCACTGGATGGTAACTCTGGATCTCAAAGAGGCTTATCTTCATGTTCCTATCAGGCTCAGTTGCAGGAGATTCCGGCGTTTTCGGGCTGGGACTTTACATTATCAGTTCTCTGCATTGCCCTTTGGCTTATCTACTGCGCCCAGGGTATTCACAAAAGTTCTGGCTCCAGTGATAGCCTTTTTCAGGTTAAGAGGAATACAAATTTATCCTTATTTGGACGATTGCCTGATTCTTGCTCAAGACAAGCACGAGCTTCTTCACCATCTACAGTATGTTATGACAGTGTTAAGGTGCCTAGGGTATTCTGTGAACGAAACAAAGTCCAGTCTAGTACCCTCTCAGGAAATGTGCTTTCTGGGTGTGAGACTGAATACAGCTTCCCAGATGGCCTTTTTGACCCCGGACAAGCAAAAGAATCTTACAATTTACTTCCATCAGTTGTCTCTACGGTTCAGGCTGACTGCAAGGACAGTCCTTCAAGCCTTGGGGTTCATGGCATCTTGTATTCTGGTGCTTCCCAATGCCAAACTGCATATGAGGAAGCTACAATGGTATCTCAAAAATGTATGGACACTACACTGCCAAGATCTGGACACTGTCATTCAAATAATACCTTGCATTCAAAAGGAATTTTTGTGGTGGGCTCAGGAATGTCACCTAAACAAGGGACTCTCTGTGACCCGACCAGAGGCGAGTCAGATTTTAACGACGGATGCCTCGGACAAGGCTTGGGGAGCACACCTCAATGGAAAATGGGTGCAAGACATGTGGCCTGCCAGACTTCAACATTTACATATCAACTTGAAGGAAATGTTAGCAGTCCAGTTTGCATTGATGGCTTTCAAGGATTTACTTCTCCCAGAGCAGGTGTTGATTCAAACAGACAACACAACTGTCATGTGGTACATCAACAAGCAAGGGGGAACCCATTCGTACCCTCTTTGCAGGCAAGCTATGATTTTGTGGGAGACTGCTCTCAGTTTGCAACTCACTCTTCAAGCAAGGTTTCTGCCAGGAGCACAGAACTCCTTAGCAGATGTTTTGAGCAGACGGATAGCGGATCCCCACGAGTGGAAATTGGATCCTCATGTATTTCGACAGTTGACAATGATATGGGGGACTCCAGACCTAGATCTGTTCGCTTCTCCACTAAATTTCCAGGTGCCAAAGTTTTGCACAAAGATGTTTCATCCCACAGCTTGGAAAGTGGATGCTCTATCATTCAGTTGGAGCAATCTTCACGTTTATGCCTTTCCGCTTCTGCCTCTTCTTCCAAAGGTTCTCTTGAAGGTCAGACAAGACAAGCCCTCCATGATCCTAATAGCTCCAGACTGGCCTTGACAGCACTGGTATCCTCTGCTGAGGAGTTTCGTACGGTAACCTCCTTATCCTTTGTCTTTGATTCCACACCTTTTGACTCAGGAGGGCAATCATTTCCTCAATGTCAGGATTCAGTCCCTGCATCTAACAGCCTGGCATATTCTGTTCTAGAACCTGGAGGGTCGCAGCTTCCTCAACAAGTTTTGAATGTTATTTTGGGAGGCCAGGAGGCCTAGTACAAGGAAAGTTTATGCTGATAAATGGAGGAGATTTTTTTATTTGGAGCAAAGCAAAGAGCTTTGATGTTTCCAGGCCTGATTTGAGTGTTTCTCTTCAATATCTTACAGAATTATTGGACAAGGGTTTGTCTTTCTCCTCTATAAAAGTTCATGCTGCAGCCATTTCTGCTCACTATGACTGTGACCCACCATTATTCTCTCATCCTTTGTTTAAGCAGTCCCTTAGAGGGGCAAAGAACTTAAGACCCCCGCGTAGAGCTCCTACTCCTGCTTGGGATCTCAATTTTGTGTTGGAAAAACTTACTTTACCTCCTTTTGAACCTGCAGCTACGGCTGAGTTAAAGTTTTGTCTTGGAAGACTGCTTTTTTGTTGGCCATTACGTCTGCTAGAAGGGTTTCTGAATTACAGGCTCTAATGGCAGTTGAACCCTTCCTAATTTTTCATAAGGACAGGGTATCTCTGCGTACTAACCCTACTTTTATGCCTAAAGTGGTTTCAAATGTGGCCTTGAACCAATCTATTCATTTGCCTACTTTTTATGCAGATCCCCAAAATAAAGGGGAAAAAATTTTGCACACTTTGGATATTCACAGGCAGTTGCGTTATTATTTGAGCAGGACTAAAGGGTTCAGACAGTCTCAGCAGTTGTTTGTTTCTTTTGCTTTGGGTTCTCAGGGGAAACCTGTTTCAAAACAAACTATTTCTAAGTGGATTGGCCTTTGTATTGCTTTTTTGTTATTCTCATTATGGTAAGGAGATTCCAGCTGGAATCAGGCCTCACTCCACTAGGGCTACTGCCACTTCTACTGCTTTTTTAAGGGGAGTAGCTACTAAAGATATTTTGGAAGCAGCTACTTGGAGTTCAGTGCACACTTTTTCTAAACATTACCATCTTCCTCTTTATTCCAAATCTAGGGCTGGATTTGCCACTGCAATCTTACAGGGCATTTTGGCAGCCCCCAATGCTTTATGATTTTGCCAGCCTCCCTTTACCTCTGCTTTGGGATTCTACCCATAAGTTATGACTGCAGCAATGTGAGATGAAGAACATAGTACAGTTTTGTACCTACCATAAATGTAGATGTTCGAGGATCCACATTGCTGCAGTCCAATTTACCCTCCCTCCTTCCCCTCTGTAGTTTGGAGTGGTGGCATGATTTGGGTTGTAGCTGTTTTTTGTACATGGTTTTAGGGAGTTATTCTAATTTTGGCTGTGGCCTTTATTTTTAGGGCCTTCTGACATCTGGGGCAAGAAAAGACTGAGGAAATGACGGTCATGCGCTTTAATACCGTGATGCTCTGACGTCAGATCTGAGCGCCCATGACCGACGTCAGCCTTATACTTTGGTATTCGGGCCGACCGAGGACAGCGGACTACCCATAAGTTATGACTGCAGCAATGTGGATCCTCGAACATGTACATTTATGGTAGGTACAAAACTGTACTTTTTGCCCAAGGCTTAGTATTCAAAACTGACAAAATAATAGTTTTTAGCCAATTGAGAAGACATGCTTCAGGGAGTTGCATGGAAATGGTGCATAAAGAAAGAGCAAGAAATATAATTTATTTACCATGAATATCCGCTTAAAATAATGCATTTAAAATCATACAGTTTAACAATTTGTGTTCCGGTGATTCTTTCTTCTGTTCTCTCAGAAGATGGCAGAAATTTTAAGAAATACTATTTTAAGAGCCAGATATTTCTCCCAAGGATTTCAATTTACTGAGTTTTTATTCTTTGTCAGAGAGCTTTGTGCACCATTTCTAATATCCATTCTCCAGTTTGAAATTTATTGACTTGGCTACTGCATTTTGTGGTAAAGACAGCTTCTATTTGCTGTCTTTTGCCTCCAGACAGGAAAATTGTCATTTGATGTTTTGAGAATGAAAATGCATTCTTCTTGCCAGATGGGTACCAGGGTCCTGAATTACTGATATTAATTGCAGTGTGCCAAAAAGGCATTGTTACCTAGGCTACTGTTTATTTTTTGTTTATTTACATGTTTTCAGAATATTAGTCTCACTAGACCTATGGCCTATCTTCAGGAGAGGCACAAGGAGGTTTCTACTGACTTTGGAAAATCTGGCCAGAGCACTGGGGAACTTCCCCTACTTTTTTCAACTGGAGTAACTGGAGACCTCTTTCCTTTTGAGGAATGGAAGGGGATGAATACTGTCCCAGTATGACTTGAAGAATGTAGTCTGGGTGCTGTAGCTAATTGCACTAATTTGGCTGGTATACAGCAAGTCGATAATGTTAAGGATTATAATGTTACGGTACTTACTAATGAGTTTGGATGACTATATATTGAAAAAGATGTTAAATGAAGGCAAAATAAATGACAAAGTGATTTAATTTTCAGAAGTAGTAAAATGTTTGGATGCTATTGAACTGACTGGTGATTCCTTACAAAAGGAGAAGGAAGTTATGCACCCAAGATAGCTGATGGTGATGCTGATCAGCATGGGTGGGAATTTCAAGAGATAGACTTGAATTGGGGATGCCATTCCCTAAGGAAATGACTGTCGAATGTTGTATTTATAAGTAGCAGGAAGTATTATGCAAAGTAAATCAGTGCAGAAATGGAAAAAAAGGAGATTTTACCAAATGGTATGTCTGGTAGTATGGTTATAGAAAACAGGCAAGAGGGGCTGGAATTTGTTGGATGGAATTAGTAAAAGAGCCAAGGTATTGGGAGCAAATAATCTGAGAGAGAAAGAAAGGTGATAGTGTGATGAGGCTGAGCAAAAATTTGGACTGCAAATTAGAGACTTCCTTCCCTGTCAGGGATTGGTAACAAAGTATAGGTGCAGAGAAATGGATGGAGAGTGCTAAGTAAAAGACCAGCTCTGGCAAGACTTGTTAGTTGAGTGTAGAACAGAAGTTACGGTTAAGGAGATACCAGGTAGGATGTATAAAACATTACACAATAAGTATAAGAATCAATCAGAGGAGGTTAGAAATGATTAGGAAAAAAGAATGAAAAGGCAGTATACAAAGGAATGATGGGAATACATTTGTAAGATTCAATCAGAGGAGGTTAGAAATGATTAGGAAAAAAGAATGAAAAGGCAGTATACAAAGGAACGATGGGAATACATTTGTAAGATTCAATCAGAGGAGGTTAGAAATGATTAGGAAAAAAGAATGAAAAGGCAGTATACAAAGGAACGATGGGAATACATTTGTAAGATTCCTAAGTGTATGCAAAGTCCAGAAGGTTTACAATTTTTGCATGAAAGTGCAAGTAGACTTTGATTTTTTTTCTCAGAGAGATAATGAATACTGGAACTTTGGTAAGCAAGAAAGAGGTAACTGGGTACATGCGTTTTTGAGAATGTAACGAGTTGGAAAAGTTTAAAAATTCTCAACAGTATACTTTGACACAGATGTTAAGGGAGCAAATTGTTGTAATGAAGGAAATGTTTTTCTTTCGGCTGGTATATAGGATCTGTACATCTCAGACATAGACATTATTAAGTTTAATCCTTTTGGCTGCCAAAAAGCAGTTAAATATATAAACCAAAATTAAAGTATTGAATGCTGTAAAGGCGATAAAAGAATGGGATCTTTAGAAAAGGAAAGGTGCACATTTAAAGATGCTTAAAAGAACTGTAGAATATAATGGTCAGCCTAAAATGTGGTGTTATAGTGATGAAAGCATGTTTAAATAGTAATTGTGATAAAAGAGAGTGCAGTCAAGTGTGGGGAAAGGGAGCACACTTCTAAAAATTTGTAAATTAAGTGGGGAAGAGATGGCCATCTTTAGTTTGTGTAGAGGGTGTGCAATGGGATGAAGTTGTATATGGTAGCATGACTGAAAAATGATGAAAATGTTTAAGTACTTGTGTAAGTGATATTGTAAAATGAACAGTTTTTTAATGCTGTCATGGATGAATATAGTAAACATGTGTTTATGTGAATGACACGGAAGTTCTTTAGAAAAAATCTACAACAGACTTTGAAGGACATTTAGTGCAGCATGTAGCTGGTGGGGATGCAAGTGGAAGAATGGTCTAAATGTCTTTTTTTATAGAATGTAGATGCTTCTTGCAGAGAAAATAATATTGCAGTAGATACACAGGAAAGGGAAAAAATGAAAACAGAAGGAAAAAAAATGCAGAGAGAGAGTAAATTTTCCTTATTTGTTGATATGAACAGCGTTAAAAATGAGAGATTACTTATACTAAAATGGTGTAGACCAGCAACATATACTACTACATGAAGGCTTATTAGATGTTAAGCTTGTAAGTGAATTGCAAAAGGACCAGTTGAGTAAACTTGGGAGAAGATCTGGAGTAGGAGTAGGGAAAATGTGACGTGGAATAGTCCTGTTCTTTAATGGTAATGGCATAAGTATTTTAGATTTGATATTGGGAGTTCCAGCATGAATGTTAGTTCATAGGTTCATACTAGGCTATCTGCCCAAGGGCATTTATAAGCCTAGCCCATAGTTATGTGGCTTTCGCCACCCCTTTAGTTTGAAGAAAACTATGCCTATTATTTTGCTGTGCCTCTGTCAAGCAGTGACACTGAAGTAATCCCTGGGGTATATCTGCGATCTCCCATCCATTGGTCAAGATTCCTCTTGAACAAGGCCAGCGAGGTGCTCTGCCTCACATGTACCGGGATTTTGTTCCACAGCATAGGGAGTCTCTGGGTGATGAATCTGTCCCTCCAGCACGTTCTATTAATAACCATGTCAAGGTTCAAGTCTCCCGCCCTTGTGGTTCTGAGGGAATCTAGATTTTTTGAGGTGAAGCATATTCATCAAATCTGGGTTTGACATGGCCTTATATGTCAGGCACAGGTCACCTCTGAGCAAGCGGTATGCGACTGAATAGAGCTGGAGTTCTTTCAGTCTGGCAGCATAAGACATATTTTTGAGACCCTTTATCCTTTTGGTGAGGAACTTTTGGGGCCTTTCCAGCTGCTGCAGGTGTCGGGTCAGATACATTCCGAATGGGGCATTGTACTCAATCCTAGGTCTGAGTGATGAGCACAGGGGGACGATGACCTCCCTAGATCTAGATGTGAATCCTTTCATGATCAGGTGGGCATTGTAGAAGGTTTTCCTAACTACTTTGGCAACATGAGTGTCAAACGAAAGGTTACTGTCAACCTGGGTCCCCAGATCCCTGATGACTTCTTCTGTGCTCAGTGGATTGCCACCTATATGGTAGCTAGGGGTAACCTTGTTTTTCCCGAAGGGTATGACTATGCATTTCTTGGCGTTTAACTTTAGGCCATGGCTCTGGCACCAGTTATCCATTTCTGTGTGGCCCTTCTGAAGGATATCTGTGTCAGATGTGTTTTCGACTGTGGCGCCCAGTTTGCAGTCATCTGCAAACTTTGTCAGCCATAACCCTCCTGTGTTTGCTTGAACTTCAGAAAAGTAGATGCCGAACGAGAGTGGTCCCAGGACTGAGCCCTGTGGGACACCACTTGTGACAGGCTTTGAGTCTGACATGGCGCCAGCAACTCTGACCCTGTGGGTTCTGTCACTTAGCCAGTTTGCAACCCATCTTGTGATGTATGGGTTTACATTTAAGCCGATGAGTTTTTCGATGATACCTGAGTGGGGTATTGTGTCGAAGGCCTTTGCCAGGTCGAGGTAGGCTGTATGGACTGCCTTTCCCTCATCAATGGCCTTGGTGACTGTTTCGAAAAAGTCAACCAAGTTTAAGAGGCATGATCTGCATTTGACAAAGCCAAACTGGGATGGATCCAAAGTCTGCAAGTTCCCTATGTCTTTATTTATGAGTTCCATTATGATCCTCTCCATGGCTTTGCAGATAAGGCTTGTCAAGCTAATGGGACGGTAATTTCCAGGGTCGGTGGAGGCACCGCCCTTATGAAGTGGGACCACAGTGCGTGCGCCACTCCTTGGGTACATATCCTGAGGTGAGGCTAAGATTAAACAGCTGTCCTAACTGCGGGTTTAATTCCTCATTGAGTTCGTGGAGCACACAGCCGGGGACACCATCCGGTCCCATGGATGCTGCGTTTTTTGCCTTTGAGAGAGCAGTTCTCACCTGGGCGTTGGAGATGTTTGGGGGGCTACAATCCTCTGGTATAGATATCTCTCCTTTTGGGGAGTTTGCACTGAACCTGTCAGCCAGTATGTTGGCAATGTGTGTAGGTTCAGTAATCTTCACATCATTTTGAACTAATTCCGAGCATATCTGGGAGTTTCCTCCTAGGTTTCTAACATAGCTAAAGAAGGCCTTATGATTGTCTTTTGAGTCCTTGGCGATTTTTCTCTCAAAATTTGCCTTGGATGATTTTATGAGAGCTCTTAGTTTTTTACTTACAATGATCAAAGGTGTCTTAACTTTCAAGGATTTTGCTCTATCTTGTAGTAGCTTCCTCCTTTTGTTGTAGAGCTTGTTTATGGCTGGGGTCCACCAGACTGGACGCTTGCCTTTGGTACAAAGAGTCTTAGTTTTGTTTGGGATTGCCTGATCCATGCAGTCCTGTAGGTGCTGGTAGAAGGCATTTGTAAGTGATTCAGCGGTTTGAGTAATGTTTACCACTGGCTCAGGGGCCTTAAAGGAGACCACACTAGTTTTTAGAAGTGTGAAGTCGGCTTTTGAGAAGTTTTTCACTGTGGTCTATTTTATTTCAGGTTGGGGCGGGATGAGGACCTCCAGCGAGATTAGTTCATGATCTGATCTCACCAGTGAGGGGTATACTTCCGGTGTTGAACATTGTGATCCCATGTTCGTGATGATGAGATCAAGTATGTTTTCTCCTCTTGTGGGGATGGTGACTAGTTGTTCCATGGCATTTGAGTTTATGAACTCCAGGAACCTTTGGGCTAGAGTGTTTGGGCTTGAATAGTATTCCCAGTCTATATTAGGGTAGTTGAAATCCCCTAGTATGATGGTATTTGGAGATACATTTATCCCCTCCAGTGTTTTCAGGAAGGCCATGTGAGGTTCCTGAGTTTGAGAGGGTGGCCTGTAACATGCTACAAATTGCAGAGCAGTCTTGCCTATGGTTAATTGCACCTGGATGGTCTCCGATGCATCGTGCGTTGCCACCAACCTTGAGGTGTGTGTGTCCTTTAT
The DNA here is from genome assembly GCF_019279795.1 of Protopterus annectens. NCBI lineage: Eukaryota > Metazoa > Chordata > Ceratodontiformes > Protopteridae > Protopterus > Protopterus annectens. Next base: position 1,894,666,391 of record NC_056735.1, read on the forward strand.
GAATATGGACACCCCCCCTCCTTTCTTGGTGTTGTCCGGATTTTGGGGCGGGCATGATATGAGGTGAAACCTGATAGTGCTGGGGTGCTCTCAGGAGCCTTGAACCAGGTTTCTGTCCCAGCACAAACATTGATGTTCTCCATACTGAGAAGGGCCTCGAGTGCGTGCATCTTGAGATTGAGACTTCTGGCATTGAGCAGCATTACCCTTAGTTTTTTTCCTTTTGTGTTCTAGGGTGGTAGGTTTAGAATTTGAGCTTTGCCTAAAAAAGGCACTATGGGGGTGGCAAGAGCCTTTGCCAATATCCGGAAGCCCAGGGGTGACAGGTGCAAGCCGTCCCTTGCGAAGCAGCGTGGCTTGTCCAGCATGTCATCCCAGGCAGACAGGCATTGGATCCCCTTTGAATGACACCAAGATTTAAGCCAATTATTAAAGCTGATCATCTTATCACTGTATTGTGGCATCATTCTAGGTGAAGGTAGGATACTGCTCAAGGTCAGGGTCATACCTGCCTGGGCTACATAATCAGAGAGCTCCTCTATGTCTCTTTTCATGTAGTCCAAGGAGGTACGTCTCGGGTCGTTCCCACCAGCGTGGACAATGACAGAGTCGTACTTGTACCTGCTTTTGAGAGACCTGAGTGCTTGCGTTATGTGGCGGATTCTAGCGCCCGACAGGCAGCTTACTGTGACCTTCTCCTTACTCAATCTGGTGAGCGGGACGTCAGTGTGTCTGACTGTGGAGTCACCAATGACTCAGCTGAGAGTTGAATAGTAGTCGAAAGGCTTAAAAAGTCGAAGATGCAGAAAAAAATACTTAGAATCTGGAAAGTTTGTCTTTTCTGGTCTCTGCTGCTCTAGGAACTCTGCTGGACACCACGAGGAGCTGTGCTGAGTTCTCAGCTGCCTGATTATATGAGTGAAGTATAGGTAATGAGATAAATGTGCTTGTGTTTATATTAAAGGAAGGAAAGGTTATTTGAGGGGGTGAAGTGTGCAAGAGTGAAATGGACTTTCTAATATTGGTAGAGTCTAATGCAGACATTGAGGCAAGAAAAAAGTTTCCTTGAAAGTGGAGAATATGAGGGAGTATATGTGCAGAAGAGCTAATCTGGGATTAGATTTATTCTGATTACTGCAGCTGTATTTATTTATTCTATTTTATTTTGTTTCTCACTCCCTGAAAAATGTTAGTGGCTCAAAGGTCGTAGTTTTTTGGATCATAAAGTAATCTTTTTTTTGGGGGGGGGGGGGGGGGGATTGGGAGATCAGAGAGGTGAAATGTTCAAAAAGGTTAATTGGAATTTGTTCAGGTTTAAATATAATATACAAAGAGAAGCAACAGCTCTTTAGGTAGCATAAAGGCAAGAGAATTTCATGGGACTTGGACTCAGTGGTGATTATTATTGAAGTGAAATAAGGTTTATTTGTTGGAAATAGAACAGCATAGTAGTGGAAGGCATGTACATCTATTAATGCTTGCATTTTATGAACAGACATTAGGAAGTGGAGATTTGGAATGTTTAAGAAAGGAAAGGTGTCTGAGGTGAACAGAATTAAGATAATCTATATACTGAGCAAGTGAATATATTTGACAAAAAGGAAAGAAAAGTAGTATTGCCCCTTTTAAGTAAAAGTGTGAAATCTAATGAAGGGATTGAAAGGATGATGCTGAAATTTGAGGACTAAGGAATATAGTAGGAAGACATGATGAAATGATTATATTGGTGCTAGACTGTGCTGGAAATATTTGCAGTAGTTACATAAGTGAAAGATGTGCTAAATTGTCAGGGAGAATAGTGAAGGGACTTGTGAATATGTTACACTGGGATGTTACTGCATTAGGATTTAGAGCGGGTAATAGAAGAAGATATGAAGGTGTCCGAAGGTGGAATGGGATGGATTTATAACTTTATTAGTAAAAATGGGGAATGGATGAGAGAGAGTATGTGTGAATGCTCATCATGCTCTAATGTTGCAGTCCTCATGTCATCAGTGGAATATTCTTAAAACAGCTAGACCAAAGGTTGGGCCAACTTCCAGAGTTGTTTCTTACCCCTCTGGCTGACTTCCTTCCCCAAATACCCGGTAGCTGGTGGTATAAGATGGCCACAGCCAAGGCCATCATCAGGTTTTCTTGCTGCATCATTAGAAGTGTTGCATAAACCTTGACCATCTTAATTTCATTCATTGGACTACATACCTCACAGGGGAAATTCTTTTGTCTTTTTTGTAACCGTTTTCACAGTTTTTTTTTTTGTCAGTGATTTGGTTTTAAAGCTGTTAAGAAAAATAACTGTATAGACTGTTGGAGGCAAATCCTTCATAAGAATTTCCCTTTCTTGTGCATTTTCTGCCTTGGCTCAGAGCATAATATGCATGTATGCATGTATTGAAGGAGATTTTGCAGCTTAAAAAGAATGAAGCTTGTACTGTTCGGCCAAGGAGGCGTCAGCCTGGGCCTCCAGGGTATGTGTGGTATTCTGTTATTTTTTTTTTGCTTGTGAGGAGGTTGATTGAGACTTTTTGGAGGTTTGGTCATCTACTCTTGATTGAAAGGCCTCCGTACATTTGGTTCAGCCTAGGTCAGGTTGAGCCTCAGCTCCATCTACTTCCCAGAATTATTTACGACAGCTTTTCCAATTGGCTTAGAATGAGTTTCCCCTACATCTAAGCAACAAACTTGACTGATCCATCCTTTTGTGGTTTCTTTGGATTCAGGCAGGGAATCCTCTTTGTCTCCAGAGAGGAGCCCAATTTCCAGTGGCAGTGAGATGAGCATTACCAACCAGTTTAAGGTAAGAGACACATAACCTCTGCTGCCGTAGCTTTCAGGGTCTTAAACTGCCAGACCTATATGTGCAGCTACCAGAAAATCTTGTAGAGAACATGAGGTCCTGGGCAGACAGGATAACTGAAATGAATCTGAGATGGGTGATACTTGAATTATGTGACCTTTTATCTCAGGTTACCAGGCACCCAAGGAGTCTGATTTTGATGCAGTAGATGTATCCTGCAGAACAGCAACCACAGTGTCAGTTAAGAGATATGTTTGGCTGAAGAAAACACAGCCCCATCCAGACCATGTGAAGGCAGTGCTCATTAATAGACACCAAGACAGGGGCTGCCTCTTGGGACCCCCTAAAGAAGGTGGTTTCAAAAGACTAGAGGAAAAAGATAAGACCATGCAAGGTGTCAAGCAGCTTTTTTCATTTTTGGATGTCTAAATTCAACAGAAACTATCTAGCAAAGTTGTGGCTTTCTTACAAAGTAAGAGGTATAAAGCAAAGTTGTGGCCTTCTTACAAAGTAAAAGGAATAAAAAGCTCAGGCAAGTATAGGAAGTCCAGCTTGAGGAGAGAATGGCAAACATAATCCAAAGAGAAACTTATGGGCCATCAGGCACAATGAGGCATAACTCATCCTCGCTGCCCACTATCCCATCCCAAAACATCTACTACAACCCTCCCATCATAAAGCTTGGTCCTTCTCCTTCGCTTTTCGCCTTCGTAAAATAGCAGGATGGCTACTTTTTTTCAAAAATGTGAAGCCATAATTCAAGACTAGTGGGTCAGAAGAATGGACAAACAGGGATAGATACCAGCAGCAGTCCCAAAGCTTGGTGGGTATCTTGGCAGTTCTGAAAGATCAAGTGAGCCTGGTCTGTCTGCTTTTAAAACAACTCTTGGAAAAGCAGAAGAAAATACAGGACTTTTCTCAAAACTGTTTTTAGTGCCCAAAAGCGAACACACTTGGAGGCCTATTCTAGATATATCAAGACTGAACAAATTGCTCTTTATTCCAAAATTTAAAATATTTGCTCTTCAAGGTCTGCTTACCTATTTTGTTCCCCCAAGCCTTTCTTGTCTGTCAAGACCTGACAGGTGCATCTCGACATGTCTTCAACACCACGGGACCACATGGAGTTACTATGATTCAAAACAATGAGAGATCATTTCCAGTTCATCTGCTTGACCTTTGGTTTGTCTGTTGCACTAATTGTCTTTACATATTTTCCCATTCCTGGGCTATTGCTTTATACACAGGAGGGGATTCAGAAGGCCTTGAATTTTTCACTCTTCCTTCCTTTCAGGAACTAGGGCTCACTGTCAGCTGACGACCCCCAGAAAAGATAGTAGTTTTTCTGTAGGTTGTACTAGGATGCAATTTAGAAGGCATTCCTCTAAGAAGACAAGGTACATTTACCCTCTTTAAACAGAGTCTGCTAGAGAAGAAGGGAATTCCTCAGAGTCTTGGGTTACATAGCATCATACATCCTGGTAGTACCTTGTACTTCTGGCAAGACTACACATGAGGAAACTACATTGCTACCTCAAGAACAGATGGTGTTAGCACTCAGCCCTTAGAAACTGATATGATCATTAGGTTGGCCTATATTCCTTCTCAAGAAAATGTTGTAGCAGACTGAGCAGATCCCCGACAGATTCACACAATTGGTTGTTGAGAAGGGAAACTTTCCTATCTGACCAACAAGCGTCTTTGTGAGAGAGACATTTTTTTGTTTCAACAGAAAACAGGCAGATGACGAGATTGTTGCAGTCAGAGCAACATTTTGTGTCATTTGCAAAACCTGGGGAATGAAGGCCAGTAAACAAATAGACTTTATGTAAGTGGTTGGCATACTGCATTTGCCATTACCATGGCATATTAAGCAATATTTAGCTAGTGGCACCACAGCTACTACTGCCTTCCTCAGAGGGATCACTACCAAATCCATTTTGAAATCGATTACTTGATCCTCAGTCCATAACTTTACAAAACGTTATAACCTGGAGATTACATTCAGAGTGTGGGCAGATTTAACTTTTGTCATCCTGCAAGGTTTCCTTTCTTAACATGATTCCAACTGGGCCAGCCACCCACTGGCAAATGTTTTTGGAGTTACCGTGCAGATTAGGAGTGCAACAGTGAAGAGTATGATGAGCAAAGTACACTTTTGTGTTGAGAATTTGGCACAAGTGTAGTGTTAGAGTGCATTAACCTCTGAAATCTGTATTCACACCCTCCACCCACCCTGCATCCTGGGAATCCTTGGATTGGGTGGGTCCCTCAATTCCTCCTTGATCTTGCTCAGAACTCTGGATGGGGAGATAAGGGGACCTCTGCGATGGACCTGTATATTAGGAGTGGGGTGTTCCTCACTTAGTCCATTCATGCTTTGGCTTATGGAGAAAGCTGCAAGCCCAGACTGGGCAAGAAAGATCTGAAAATGGCATTGGCTGACCCTCCATGCTACTGATGTCTTTGCATTTCTGGGGGAAGGAGTCATCCAAAGACACTGGTCAGAAGGTACAACTGTGGAGGTTGGGCCAGCATTCAGGTTATCACAAAGAAGACTGCAACAGTGAATATACTTCAACATCTATAGTTATGCAAAGTTCCTGTCCTAACACAGCAGCAGTTTTTTTTTTGATGGTTATAAGGCATTGTCTGACAGCTTGAGAGGAAGACATTTCTGAGGAGTATTTTTTTTTTCCTGGAAGGGTAACAGCAGAAAGTTAAAAAAACAAAAACAAATGGAGGCCTTTGACATTACGCTCTGTTGAATATTAAATTGTTATAAATGTTTCCCAGAAAAGAATTGAAGATTTTTTTCAGAATGTTATGCAGAAATGACTGTATGCAATTAAAGGCAGAAGTGATAAATGTGCTTATTTTTAAGGCAAGATTGAGATAAAATTGTGGTTTGTGATATGAAGGCATTTGATAATTTGGTGCATTGCTGGTAATGTTGCATTTTAGGGCAGTATGGGATAACTGAGAAGATGGTTAACTTTTTGCAAGCCATTTATGAGAAGACTTGGGTTAAAGTGTTGATTTAATGGAGCAGTGTAAAGAGGTTGAATGAGTGTCCTGAGCGTCATTTGTTTTAATTGGTTTGAAATGCAGTTATAAGAAATGAGTAAGAACAAGGTAAAGCACAGGATTTTTTTTCAAAGAAGTGTTTTTTTTTTTTTTTTTTTTTTTTTTTTGCATCATCCTATGGCTTCCTACCTATCCACCTGCTTTACCCCCCCAGACCATCTCCAGTAGGGCAGGAACTGACATGAAATTGAATGGCTTCCTGGGGGTCTGAACATTCTCATCTGCCAGGGGGAGTGTTATTTTACACCCTACCCTGTTAACTTCCCCCTTGGTTCCTTGTGGTATGACAGAGGGGTGGGTGTGCAGTGGGGATGTGCAGTGCATCATCCTACCTCTGGGGCAGGTCAGCCTTGTCCCCATCCTCTTCCTCCCTTTGGCCTATACCTCTTAGTGTGATGTCCCCAGCCTCCACCAGGAATCATCACATGAGGCACCCACAGAATCTCTCGTCCCTCCCTGTCATTCTGTCTGATGCCCGAGCAATCCTACTCTGGACACATTATCTTTTTTTTTCAAATAAGGAATGAAATATGGATAGGTGTGGTTATGAACATTTTGGTTTAGATGTTAAAGACAGTAGATATGACTTAAAGGGAAAAAAAAGGAGAGGGTTTTGGAATGTTGTGAAGCTATGCGGTATATATTTCACTGTGAAAGAAATTAAGGTATTAGATGCGAAATTTGGTGGGGAAAAAGTAATAGAACAGCAGTGGAAGGAAATATTAAATTTTGTTAGAGAAGTAGTTTATTGTAAGACGTTTAACTTAAAGTATAATAAAGGTATATTTTGAGTCATTCTGTTATATTAACTGAGTTAGTATATTTTGGTGATGTTTTTATGCTTCTTTCTAATGTAGAACAAGAATTGATAGAATTAGTATTTGGCCTAATCTGCGTTCTAGACTGAATCCTGTAAAGATAGTAAATTCAAAGATTAAGTTTGAAGACGTATGTAATAAAAGACAGATGAATGAAGAGATTTTATTTTCTATAACCTGGGGAGGGTTTGGTAGACAGTAAAAACAAAGCTTTTAGAGCAAGAAAAGCAAGGTTTGGGAGTATTTTTGGGTGCCTTAAAAGTTTCTGTGTAGGATTTTGCTAGCTAAGTTTTTTTTCTATCACAGCATCAATGACATATAAACAGCAAGGGGAAAGGAGGTGTAATGTTTGTGATGTAGAGGAGAGGTATAATTTTTTTGTAAAGAGTATATCTAAAAATTTCTAGTAATAGGAGAATATAGGAGGTTGAAGTGAAGGAGATAGATATGGATATAAATTTATATGGAAAAAATAAATTCAGTGATAACGAATAAGTTGATAGAAGGATCAGTATTGTACACTCGAAGGTACTAAATCTCTACTACCCTTTCATCGACATGTGTCAAACGTCCACTACAGCGAATGGCCACATCGATTTCTTTCCAAGGGAAAGAAATCAGTAGGCCAACTACGCATGGTACAATATAACAAACACTATGAAGTGCCCCCCTAACTAAATATACGAACTCCAAGATCACAATGCAGTGGGGAAAAGGGCAGATTTAAAACAACGGCCAACCGATTTCTTTCCCTTAAGTGGATGTTCGACGCACGTGTGTCGATGAAAGGATAGTCTAGATTTAGTACCTTCAAGTATATAATATAGACCTGGATAGGATTGTATTTGCGTACCTTTGGTTTATCATACTATTTTATATGTAGTGAATAGTTACATAATAAATAGTATGTAGCAAATGTATAAAAAAAAAGTTTAGGGTCCTGAATAAAAGGGTGGGGCTAAGAAGAATTAATAGAGTATAATATTTATAGAAAAATGGATGAAAGCACACACTATATATATATATATATATATATATATATATATATATATATATATATATTTATGCATTTTGTGTCTGTGATGAATTAAATATCGATGTAAACATGCATAAGTTTTCTAATAAAGAATTCCTACTCTTTGTTCCATCAGGTTTTGCGACTTACTGTATAATCTTTTTTTTTTTTAACACCTTTATTGAAGTATCAGTTAAGACATGGGCAAACATACATTTATATATATGACCTGGAAACTTAGCATGGCAAGATGCATTGCACTTTCAGATTGTTATAAACTTGACTTCAGGCCTTGAGTAGGGGTGTGTGTCTTAATGCATTGTTTTGTGCAGATAAACATGTTAAAGCCTAATCTTAGGGATCACCATTACATTGTTCTTATCCATAGTATTTGCCAAAGGCAGGTATCTTTAAGTCCAATTTCCAGAACTTTCTCAGACATGCCTCACAAGTGTAGGTCCTTCTTGAGAGATGAAGGGGAATTAAGACTCCTTTAGATCTAGAGGAGATGCCCTTGGACATTAGATGAACCTGAAAACTTGGGTCCTGACAATATCCCTGCATCTAAAATATCATAAAACATGATTTAGCTCCCCCCCCAAAAAAAAAAAAAAAACTGTTCAATCTCGTCCTCTATACAGGTTTGTACCATGCAAACAGAGAACAGCTACAGTCATTCCTTTGCATAAAGGAGGAACTTCAGCAAAGGTCAGTCTTAACACTAAACAGTATAGGGTAGTTCAAACACCAAAATTGAGATTGTCTGGGCTTAAAATGGCCCGCAAGGGCAGCTAAGCTTGTACTTGCCTATGAACCTATAAGTACTCCAGAGACGTAATGGTCAAAAGGTAAGGAATTATCAACAATAGTGCTTGGATCTCCTCGTAGTTATGTCGGATTGAATGGGTGGGTCACCTGTGTGTTATGATGTCAATTTTTTTTTTTTTAACTGAAGTGAGTTCTGCTACAGTGTTTAATTTGAGAGACTGCCCTTGTATCAGTTTTTAACAAAGTTTTAATCTGTGTTGGAGAAGTTGTTAGTGGATGAATAAATGTCACCCAGTTTGCAGTCTTCTGCAGACTTGGATAACTATAGACTTGGGAGTATTAGATTGAACATCTGAGAAGTAGGTGCCAGTTAGGACAAGGGTCAACAATGATCTCTGTGAAGCATAACTGGTAACTTTTTTACCATCAGAAGTGGCAGCTGTGACTACCTACATGAGTTCTACCAGACAACCAGTTAGCTATCCACAGCACAATGTGTGGATTTATTTTCAGATTTAGAAGTCTGTCAGTAATGTCTGCATGGAGAATATTGTCAAAAGCCTTGGCAAGATCTAGAAATGTTGCAGATGCAACATAACTGCTCTCCATTCCTTCTGAGACTTCATGAGGTTAGAGGCAGGACCTGTGCTTGAGAAAGCTGAATTAGTGCAGGTCCAGGGTTAAGGGATTTTAACTGTCCAGATTAATGAGATACATGTTCAATAGACTTGCATATAAGGCTGGTGAAAATAATGGGTTTGTAGTTGTCGTCTATAGTTGCGTCACCCTTATGTAATGGCATTACAGTGGATCCAGGCTTCTGGAATGTAATGTGAAAACGTGTCGATTAGAGGTGGGGAGGGGGTGCAGATGAGTCATATATTTGATACTGGTAATTATGCAACTTGCTATCTTATCAGTGCTATTGGATTAGGTGTTTGGATATGAGAGGGCTGAGAGGATTTGGGTGGCTTGGACTGTGGAATACTAATAAATAACTGGGTGGAGTAAAATGTGCATGAACTTTGTCAGGATATTAACTGTTACCTGTTGGTCAGAGTGGGCAGCATTGTCGCAGACTAGCTTCGAACATAAAAAAGCATTTAGAATGAGACCTCTTACCAAGTAATTTACTTTCCATGTTATATACTGCATTTACGTCGGTATTCCACCATAGGGGCTATTTTTTAAATGTTTTGTTATATTTGGCATAGCTGGGAATTGTCATATCAATGCAGTTATTTAATTGGTAGCAAGTCATAATCATAGGTGTGGTGGTTTTAGCAATGGGATATGTGTGAGGAAGATTACCATAGAATTTCTTTAGGTTCCAGTAACACCAGTTTTAACTGAAAGGGTCACTAATTTATGGTCTGATTTTTACAAGGGGAGATGATTTTTTACAGCACTGAGAAAGAAGTGGCCATATTTGTGAGGACGTTTGGGATCCTACTAGGATGAGTAATTTTGAGCAAGGGAGTTAGCATTTGTAATAGTAAGTGAACATTGGAAATGCCAACAGTGCAGTTTTATTCATGGACAGTTGAAATCACCCAACAGAAAGGTGCTGGATTAATGAGGACTGCAGCTAAAACATTGATAGTTTTCATTGTTTTAAATAGGACAGAGGGGTGCTCCATAGCTAGATATGGAGTGGTAATTGATCTTGCTTAGGGTGATTTGAACATCTAGGAGTTCAAATTTGGGGTACCAAAGAATAAGTTGTGAGATTATATCCTTGACAGATACTGATACTCTACTGCAAGTGGATGTGAAGACATGATGGATACTAAACCCAGAAAAAGAAGGTAGTGATGTTCTTTGTGTTTCACTGTTGCAATCATTACATTTGTATTATCTGCTTGCAGGTAGCCCTCAGCCGGCCTGAATACCAGTCTTAGATTCCTGCGTCGGATGCTGTCCCTCCTTCCATGACGTCAGGTCATCAGGAGTATAAAACATGCAACCGATGCCATTTCATCAGTCTTTCTTGCTGTGCCCGAAGCAGAAGCAGTTCACACATGCCGGTCGGCCGACTCCTGAGATTTTTGTTTGAGTTTCAGAACCGAAGTCTTCAAAAAAGCTAAGTACCCCGTTGGGTATCCTTTTTCTTGCTCTTAACCAATGTCAATAAAAGTTAACAATTGTCTTACCTGTGGAAAGCAAATACCTCGTAAAGATTTTCATTCGTACTGCATTCCTTGCTTAGGCCCAGACCACGACATCCCTCACTGTCAGTTTTGTGCCTTACTTAACCCCTGAACTATTCTTCGGTCTATTTTCTCAGCAAATTATTTTGGTACTCTGTTTAACTATCCAGAAATGGCTTCGGTAAGCCATCTGACTACAGATAGTCCAAGAAAATGTAAAGATAAAGAGAGACAGACCGCATAGGTCCAAAACTGCCGATGCTTCCATTAAGCTAGTCACCAGTTCACCGGTACTCAGGCTATTTCACAGCCACTGATGCCCGCTACTTCAGATTCGCAGGCCTCTACTGAGACCCATTCGGAGATGCTTCTTCGACTATGGAACCTACGGATGTCTCTACCTTGGATGGGACCAGAGCCGCTGTGCAGGCACCGGCTTCTGAGGGTATATTCAGGCCTACAGATTTGCATTTTAAACAGATGCCATCTTCTTCATCAAGGCCTAAAACTCGAGCCACGCCTAGAAAATCGATGTCCAAACCGCTTGGTCAGGCCTATATGCCTAAAAAACAAATGCTTAGAATGGCTGAAGACCTTATTACTTTAATTAAGGGAAAGACAGCCTTCCCCCTCTAAGAGACCTAAAATGATTTTCTTTCTGATCCTTCTGATCAGCATTCTGAAATTTCTGTTTCTTCCGATTACCAGGATTTGCCCTTATTTACCTATGAGGATTCTGATGCAGATGATTCCATTCCCTCTGCTTCCCCTCCAAAAGATTTTTCTTTTGGTGAAACCTTGCACACTCTTAGGGAGCATTTCCACTGAGAAAGCCAGGATTACTCTGACTCCAAAAAGAGGCTTGGGGAATTTACTCCTCCCTCAACACAGGCCTTTAGCTATCCCTCCTGTTCTGGACATTGTAGATGATGCCTTCTTGGAATCTAGCCTGGCCCCAGACACTTCACCTCCAGCTCCCAGAAAACCTGACAGGTATTAGAGTACCTGACTCTCACACGTTCCTCTTCAAGAATCCTACTGCAGATCCAGAGACCATTCCCAAGGACCAAAGGGGATTAAGGCTACTGCTGCCAAAAATCCTACCACCTCTGATAGAGATTCCAGGGCCTTGGACAGATGGGGTAAGAAGGTATACACTTCTGCTACTTACTTTGGCCATTAGGGCCTTAAATTGCCAGTTTCATATCAGCAGCATATTATGGAACTACTTAAACAGAAAATGATGTTTCCTGACTATGATGAACATAAAGAATTGCAGGATGTAATGCATTCTGCTGAACAAGTTGGTAAACTTACTTTGCAATGTGGTTTTGACTCTTTAGAAGCATCTTGCAGGTCTGCGGTCACTGTGTCTGTACTTAGAAGGTACACTTGACTTAAGGAGCAAAACTTGCCAGATCATGTTAAAGCTAAATTACTAGATGCTCACTTAAACCAAGATTGCCTGTTTGGCAACAAAGCAGAAGTCCTTAAAAAATGGAGGAAAAAGCTAAATCTATGCAAACTGTTAAAAATTTCCTGCAACTACAGCCTCCCAGATTTAGTAGGCATTGTCCTTCTGAGAATTGGTCCTTTCCAGTCTCTTCCAGGCCTTCAGTCCAAACCCAGTAACAGCAGACTACCTAGGTTACAGTCTTTGGCTACACACAGCCCTAAACAGTGGGAGTCTCCCACTTCCAAAGCTGGAAGTAAGACACCCCCCTATGGTAAAATGTCACAATGACTTGACCTTAACCCTTCCAAGCCCTGCTCAACTGCCTGCTCCCTTAGGAGGAAAGGTTGCCCTGCATGCAAAAAACTGGGAACTCATTACCCAGGACAAATGGGTTTTAAATATAGTTTTCCCCAAGGATACAGATTCCATTTCCACACCTTACCAACTCCAAACGGTTGGCCAGACCTACCCCCAAATCAGTGGGCAGAGGCTCAACAGCAGGTTATCTCTCTTCTGAGTATCAGGGCTATTCAACCTGTCCAGCAGAAGAAAGGGGACAAGGTTTTTACTCAAGACTTTTCCTGGTACCCAGAAAAGACCGCTTCTGGCATCCTGTCCTGGACCTCTCTATTCTAAACACCTTTTTGGTAATCCCAAAATTCAAAAATGCTAACACTTCAACAGCTGCTTCCTATGCTAGACAAAGATGCCTGGTTGACAATCTTAGACTTAAAGGAAGCTTACCTGCACATTCCAATAAGGGAATCTTGCAGGAAATATGTATGCTTCAGAGCAGGCTCCATGTACTATCAGTTCTCTGCACTTCTCTTTGTGAATACCCTGGGTGCAGTAGATAAGCCAAAGTGTCTAGCTCCAGCCATTGCATTTTGCAGGTAGAGAAATATTCAAATATACCCATACCTGGACGATTGTCTAATTTTATTATTTTATTTATTTTATTTCAGTTTGATTACTGGGGAAGTCCACAGGGCCATGAAGGACCCCTTTTCAGTGGAGGCCCGGGGAGAAAAGCTCCAAAGGCAGTACAACCAAAACAAAAATGTTGAAGAATACAAAACATAGTAAGAGACTGCTAAAACAAATTTTTACAATAGGATGTACACACCGTAAGAACATTGTAATAAAGCATATTTACAATAGGATGTAGACATAGTAAGGACATTGAAATGCAAATATACAATAGAATGTTTACACTCCAAGAATTCATAAAGGTCACAGTAAAAAAACTTAAAATTAGGGGTTTTTTTTGTACTTTGCAATATTTCTTCCATACAGAGAAGTAGAGCCTGCTAAAATATAGCTGGAGTTTGAGAGTATAAAGGTGGAGGAGAAGGGGCTTAGTCAAGGGGCACCTTGGGATTAAGTAGGGTGAAAGCAAGAACATTTCCATTTTGAAGAGAGGTGTAAGAAAAGTTGGGTTTTGAAGTAATCTGAGTTAGATATGGTTCTAAGAGTAGGAGGGAGAGAGTTCCATTTCCTACCTAGAGAGAAGGATGATAATAGTTGGCCAGCGGGATGTTTAGGTTTGGGGATGGAGATTAGATTTTGGTGTTCAGATCTTAAAGATCGGTTGGGAATGTAAGGGGGAAGGATGTTGGATAGAGCAGGGCATTTTTCTGGGTAGAATATTAGTTTGAGTGGTTGTTAGTTGGAGATAGTCAAGGTGGTTAGGGAGTTCTAGCCAGTTTAGAGATTGAAGGTAGAGGCAGTGGTGGGTTGAGTTTTTGGATTTGGTGGCGAATTTAGAGATTTTATTATAGCAAGTTTCAAGTTTAGAGGAGAGGGAGGCAGAGAGATTAGTTAGGAGAGGGGCTCCATAAAGTAGAGAGGGTAGGAGGAAGCTAGTAGCTAAGGTTTGCCTGGAGGATTTGGAAAGAAATAGATTGTTCCTGTAAAGCATGCCAAGTTTTTGGTGTTTTTTTTTTTTTTATGTTTTGTTGAATGTGGAGGTCAAATTTAAGACGTTCGTCTATGGTTATGCCAAGGAGTTTAGCAAAGGGGACCACTTCTATAGGAGTGTTAGATTGGCTGAGGATTTTGAAAGAGTTTTTGTTCAAGAAAAGTTTTAGAAGGGAGGAAAATTAGTATTTTGGATTTATTGGAGTTGAGGGAGAGATGGTTTTGGTGCATCCAGTTTTCTGTAGTGGAAAAAGCTGTTTGAGTTTGAGAGAAGATCAGTAAAGTTGGGGGAGGAACAGACTAAGGTAGAGTCATCGGCATATTTGGATGACTGTAGTGTCAGGGAGAGCAGTGTGAAGGTTGTTTATGAAGATGTTAAAAAGTATGGGACCGAGAATAGATCCCTGAGGAACACCAGTAGGAGTAGGTAAGAAGGAGGAGGTAGAGTTCTTCCATCTGACAGCCTGGGATCTGTTAGAGAGGTAGCTGGAGAACCAGGAAAGAGTATTAGTGGAAAAATTAAGATTGGAAAGCTGGCCTAGTAGATGTGAATGGGAGATGGTATCAAAGGCTTTGGAAAGGTCTAGCAGAACTGTGGAAACTAGAAGTCCAGATTCCCGGGCTTGATTAACTGTTTCTAAGAAGGAAAGTAGGGCTGTTATGGTGCTGTGGCCTGGACGGAAACCGTGTTGGGTGGGTATGAGTAGCTGATTCTCTGTTAAGTAGGGTAAGAGTTGGCAGTGGACACATTTCTCAAGAATTTTGGATATAGGAGAGAGTAGGGCTATAGGGCGGAAGTTAGAAATGGAGTTGTTTTTACCTCCTTTATGAAGTGGTAGAATGTAGGCAGAACGCCAGAGTTTGGGAACGTATGACTCTTGTAAGGATCTGTTAATCAGGATGCTAATAGGAAGAGCTATTCCATCGGCTGCGTATTTGAGGAAGGTGAGGGGAATGTTATTGGGGGCATTGGAACAAGGTTTTAGTTTGGTTAAGAGCTTTTTTATGAAAGTTGTGGAAACTGGTTTGAGTTGAAACATAGGGAGACAGTCATTAGGAGAGTTTAGGAGGTTGGAAGGGTTGTTGTCAGGGAATGTTTTGGTTAGTTTGGCAATAGTCAGTAAAGAAAGTGTTGAAGAGTGAGCTTAGTTCATTTTCAGCTAAGCTAGGGTCAGGGCAGGGGTTAATTTGTGACCCAGGATGGAGAAGAGAGTTAACAGATTTCCAGAATTGTTTGGGGTTGTTAAGAGTAGTAGAATGAAGTTTGGTGTAATAGTTTTTTTTTTTGTCCCTGATGATAAGTTTTTTTACTTGGTTGCAGAGTTGGGTATATTGGAGCAAGGTAGAAGGCTGTTTGCTTTTCTGATAAAGTTTCCAAGATTTGTATCATTCCAAGATTTGTCTCATTCTAATTCAGGCAGAAAGCCAGGACTTGTTATTAAAACATCTGGCATTTGTAAAGAAACTTCAAACCTCGCTGAGGTACATCATAAACGAAAAGAAATTTCATCTGGTACCCTGCCAACAGATTGTATTCCTGGGAGCAAGCTTGAACACAACTTCCCAGATGGCTTACCTCACTCCAGAGAAACAAGTTTATTTGACAGCCTACTTCAAACTACTGGCCACAAAGACCCAGCTATATGCAAGGAAAATTTTGCAAGCTCTGGGGTTCATGGCTTCTTGCATTCTACTAATTCCATATGCAAAACTGCATATGAGGAAACTGCAAGGGTATCTAAAAAAAACTATGGTGTCAACATTGGACCTGGAATCAATGATTCCTATCATTCCTTGTATAAAGACAGAGTTCCTTTGGTGGGCAGAGGCCTGCCACCTCAACAAGGGGCTCCCTTTCAATCTACCCTCTGCCCCCCAAACTCTGACTACAGACACTTCAGACTATGCATGGGGGGGCTCACTTGGCAGGACAAATGGAACCAGAGTCCGATGCACCTGCATATCAACCAAAAATAAATGTTAGCTGTACAGAATTCCCTGACAGTCTTCAAGGACCACATCCTTCTAGGACAATTATTGGTAAAAGCAGACAACACCACAGTTATGTAGTACAATAAACAAGCAGTGGGGAACCCACTCATATCCTCTCTGCAGACTAGCTGTGGCTCTATGGAACACAGCCTTGAGCTACCAAGTGCACCTACAAGCTCAATTCCTGCCAGGCAAGTTAAATTCACTGGCAGACGACCTAAGCAGAAATCTCATGGATCCACACGAATGGAAACTGGAACCAAAAATATTCAGCCTCTTGAGGAACAAATGGGGGACTCCAGCGATAGACCAGTGTGCCACCCCCAGAACTACCAATTGGACAAATTCTGCACAAGGACTCCCCACAGTCACACTTGGAAAGTGGATGCCCTGTCCTTTACCTGGGAAAGCCTCTCTGTTTATGCCTTTCCCCCTCTGCCTCTCCTCTCGAAAGTTCTGCTAAAGATCAAAGAGGACAAACCAAGGACAATTTTTATTGCACCAGACTGGCCTCGTCAGCACTGGTACCCCCTCTTGCACAGCATGATACTGCTGGATCCATGGCACCTACCTCAGACATCTTCAATGCTGTCCCAGCAGGCGGGCCAGATTCTGCACCCTCCGCTTCAAACCCTGAACCTTGCAGCCTGGCTAATTCCTTGAGCTCTCCAATAGCATCACTCAGTAAGCAGTTGGTAGAGATCATTCTGGAAGCAGGGAGACCTAGTACTAAAAAATCCTATACTGAAAAGTGGAAAAGATACTGTTCCTGGAGCCAGACCCAGGGTATGAGCACTACGGCACCCAGTTTACCTCATATCCTGCAATATTTAACAGAAATTCTCCACAAGGGCCTATCCTTCTCATCAATTAAAATTCATGCCTCTGCAATTATTTCAGCACATTATAATACTGAACCACCCCTCTTCTCTCTCCCCCTGTTAAAGCAATTCCTCAGAGGGGCTAAAAATTTGACACCCCCCCCCCCCCAGGCGAGCCCCTACTCCAGCCAGGGACATTAACTTTGTATTGGAAAAGCTCACTCTCCCTCCATTTGAACCAGCTGCAACTGCAAAGTTGAAATTCCTTTCTTAGAAAACAGCCTTCCTTCCAGCCATCACTTCAGCAAGAAGAGTGTCTGAATTACAGGCCCTAATGGCAGTGGAGCCCTTCATTATCTTCCATGCAGACAGGGTTTCCCTCAGGACCAATCCTTCCTTTATGCCCAAGGTGGTGTCTAGTGTGGCCCTAAATCAGTCTGTTCATTTGCCTACCTTTTTTTTCCTAATCCACAAAACAAAGGGGAACGAATTCTGCACTCTTTGGACATGCACAGACAGCTTAGATTTTATTTGGACAGGACTAAGCCCCTCAGAAAATCTGAACAGCTGCTAGTTGGCTTTGCTGCAGGGGCAGAGGGGAAGGCCATTTCAATGCAAACTATTTCTAAAATGGATAGCCCGTTGCATTCATTTCTTCTATAAGCACCATGGAAAACCTACCCCACAGGGGATAAGATCACATTCCACCAGGGTTGCATCTACCTCTACAGCCTTTCTCAGAGGAGTCCCTACAAGGGATATCCTAGAAGCTGCTACCTGGAGCTCTGTTCATACCTTCAGCAAGCATTACCACATGCCTATTTTTTCTAAATCCAGAGCTGGTTTTGCCACTGCAGTTTTGCAGGGCTTAATAGCTGGTCCTAATGCTTTCTAACTTCCTCCCATCATTAGCTTTGGGAATCTACCCAAATGTAATGACTGCAACAGTGAAACACGAAGAACATAGTACAGTTCTGTACACTTACCATAAATGTAGATGTTTGAGTGTATTCACTGTTGCAGTCCTGGTTACCCTCCCTCCAGCCCCCTGACTTCTCTTGGCTCTTCCTTTCCTTCGTGTTTGGTGTATTTGAGCTTTCTGGTGTATTTGCTGTTTCTTGGAGGTGTAACATAACATATAATTGCTTCCCATTATGGGGGCACCTGACATCTGTGGCAAGAAAAACTGATGTAATGGTGTCAGCTGCATGTTTTATACCCCGGATGACCTGATGTCATGGAAGGAGGGACAGCATCCGACGCAGGAATCCAAGACTCTGGTATTCAGGCCGGCTGAGGGCTACCTGCAGGCAGATAACCCAAATGTAATGACTGCAACAGTGAATACACTCGACCATCTACATTTATGGTAAGTGTACACAACTGTACTTTTTATTGTTTTGAAACCATGTCTCTAAACATACAGAAATGTGTTCAGGTTATAGAAGAGCTTCAGGTTTTGGCTTTTTATTTAAGACATCTGAAATTAAGTAGCGCCATGTAAATGCATTTCAGATTCACCTTTACTAGGCTGAAATATCCATAGGATAGGCTGTTGCTAAAGACACTTTGGGTTAGCAAAGGTTTTAGGGATATGAAAGATGTACTGAGAGAAGTGCAGATCGTCCTTGGTAAATAAGAAGGTTGGTCATTCATCTGGTCTCATGCTAAAAATCCCCCTAGAATGACATAATCTCTAAAGCCAATTATCTTCTCACTCAATATCAGCATCATCCTGGGTGAGGGTAAAAAAAGCTGTCGAGACCAATGTTTCCTGCCTTGGGCACATACATAGTAGTATTAGTTGTATCCTTCTGCATGTCCGTCTGGGTAAGGTGGCTAAGGTCATTCTGTATTTGCCACTACCAGGTCATAATCACATTTGCCAGGATTTAAAGATCCAAGACCTTTTTATATCCTGTATCCTAGCTGTGAAAAGACAACTGACCATCGCCCTGTTTTCATTGAGCCTGGTAAAGTCCTTGTGTCCATATGTCTGACAATAGACTCGCCTATTGCTAAAACATTACTGTGGATGGATGCAGTCCCAGTGAGACTTAGGGGCTTAGAGTCTGCACCCTGGTGACTTAAAGGTATATGTACTTGGCTGTAGGCATGCAGGGTGAAAGTTGGTGTGTTGCTCTGCTAATTAAAGACCAAGCTTTTATTAATGTTTAGTTTGGAAGACTTTGGCAGTATTCTGAACTTAAGGTGGTGCAGGGGAGGTGCTCTGTGCTATAGGAGTGTGTGTGTGTGTATGTCTGTATCTTGCATTTACAAAATGTGTTTTAAGATGAAAAGATGTTCTCCATGTTCAAGTTAAGTACTTGTACCTCACATTTACTGAGTTATTGTGAGGCAGCAATGAAGTGCTTTTGGTAAGCATGAGGCTGGCAGCAGAAGGGGGCAATAGCTGAGAGATTCCATAATGGCCAGTGCAGTAACAGAGTATGAGAAAACAGTGTAGCTTAATAATCTATTTTTAGTAAAAAAACAAATCGAACCAAGCCACAGCAATGAGAAGGCATACAGTTCCACAAAACATTTATTGTAAGCGCTTTCATAGTTCACACTGACTGCTTTATCAGACAAATTCACAAAATAACACACCCCACATTTAAAAGCATAACCCGCTAATAAAAAACATCAATCAATCATCAAATCACATAAACTAATTGTAACTTAAAATACAATTTATGATACACAACTGTGAAAGCATTTCCTAAGAGAATCCTAAATGAAAACTATTAAATAAATAAATAAAAACATTTAATTTGACTACAGGTCTATTCTTGACTGCTTGTTTAATACAAACTTTGTCATTAAGTCCTTTGCCCCTGTGGGCTCGAATCCTAATGATCCAGTTAAGCTCACTTCTCTCAGCTTTATTACTAACATCACCCTCGTGAGGCCCATGTGGCACAATTTCTACCACCATAAATTTGAATGTATGTGTTTCATTTAGGGTTACATGCTTGGCAATGGCATTTGTTGATGTTGTAGACGTGTTCTCGGATACGATTTCTTAAACGCCTATCTGTCTTCCCTAAATAAAAAGAGCTACATTGTTTGCATACTGCCAAATACACTATAGAACTCGTATTACATGTGGCTGTTAACCTAAAGCAAACCTGTTCCCCTGTATCAGGGTGTAAAAACATCCCTGAGCTATCCATGTATTGACACCAATTGCAAGTAGTACAGGGAAAAGTCCCAAATGTCAACCCTGGTTCCACTCTGCACTCAAAAGTTTTGGGATAGCAAAGCATCCTCTCCAGATTTTTCTTGTTTCTGTAAACAAATCTTGGTTTACTACCAACTGCTGCACTGACCTCACTATCTGACAGCAAAATCCGCCAGTTCTTCCTTATGATTCTTTCTACTTCCTTTATGTTAGTAGAATAGGTGAGTGAAATTCTGAAATTATTAGTGGTCCTAATAGGTGGTGATTCCCAAGGTCCAGAAGAAAAGTAAGGTTTGCCATATGCATCTCTTAAACCTGCTACCCTGGCCAATGTACCATCTACTTCAGATGCTTTATAGCCTCTGTCTTTGAACCTCCCTCTCAAAACCTCTGTCTCTGCTCCAAAGTCAGAGTGCGTGGCATTCAGTTTAGAGGCTCTTAAGCCTTGACCCTTCACTGTATTGCTAAATATGTGTGGAGGATGCATGCTCTTCCTGTGCAAATAAGCATTCTTACAACATTCTTTCCGATATGTTTTAGTATTAAGGGCACCATTGCCCAAATTACTGATAGTGACATCTAAAAAATCTGTGTGTTCTCTAGAGCTATTAATAGTAAATTTCAAGAAAGATGTGGTCAAGTTGAGATAATCAAAAAAGACTTTCAAAGATTCTTCTCCACCTTCCCAAACTAGGAAGAGATCATCCACAAACCTACAGTAAAAGCTTATCTCAGGCTTGACCAGTAAGTGTTCCTCTTCCCAGCCTGCTAGGACCATGTTGGCGTAGCTATGGCACATGATGTGCCCATAGCTGCGCCATCCTTCTGCAGAAAATAAGAATCGCCATATGTAAAAACATTGGTCTTTAACACTAATTCCATGAACAAGCAGACGTGCTCAATAGATGTGTCTGTATACCCACTATATCGGCAGAGATAGTCTTTAAACATATTAATGCCTATATGATTAGGTATACATGTAAAAAGAGATTTAACATCCAATGTTACTGAAATTAAATCACTGTTGGAGGTGCCCGACGAGACAAATAAATCTAAGTCATTTAAAAGATGTTTCGTGTCTCTTAACACATATAGGTTTCTATCTAATACTGGTCTTAACTGTTTCTCAATATAGATGGAAAGACAGTCAGTGCTATTTTTAGTGTTTGATAGAATGGTGTAATGACAGAAAGGTGTAATGGGTTAGAGTAGAAAATAGAGATATGTTGATAGAATATTACGATCCAACAATCAAAATCTGTTAGAAGTATATAAACCAACTCGTCCCCCAGGAAAAAAATCATCTGTCTTATGGCCTTGCACGCCTTTGGAACTCCCTACCACCTTCCATTCGCACCACCCACAACCATTTTATTTTTAAAAGATCTCTTCATTCACATCTTGTATCCCAGTGGGAATGCTCTTGCTCCCACCCCACATAACTTACTCTTGCAAATTCCATCTTCCTTCCTTCCTCTGTTTCCTCCTGCAACTCTCCTTGTTATTCACCCCTAACTCTTACATATTACTATCCCTATGAAAATTGGAAATAATGCTCTAAGCCACACCCCGTAAGTGTTTGCTTCCGAATATATTATTTCTCAATATTTTCATGCTAAATTTCCTTTTAGTCTGTATTTTCTATTAAGTATTTACTTGCAAATTATTTTTCTGTATCTTTAACCTTTGTATAAGAGTATAATTTGTGCAACTATTAAGAACAACCTATTGTAACCTTTTTAGTTTTGGAGCTTTTCTCACCAGGACTCCATTGAAAACGGGTTCATTTGGCCCAATGGACTATCCTAGTAAACCAACTGCAAATAAATAAATAAATAATGTGGGATGTGACCGAAGTATACAAGAGCAGATGCACCTATAGGAGACTGGATACAACAAGTAGCCCAAAAAAAAGGAAGGAAAGTAAAACTGGCCACAAAATATATAAACTGTAATCCATAATAAGTGGCAAGCTTAAATCAGATATTCTTACCTAGTAGTTTCAAGTGCAATGTTTAGAAAATAGCTTATTAACTTAACGGTGAAACAATGTAGCAGTACAACAGCAATGATCAAAAGTGAAATCAAGTGTATTCAAAAGCTAAGATATTGGGTTTCTATCTAACTAGTAACAGATAACTCTAACCCAATGGATCCAGCTGTGGAGTAATAGATACAGATAGAACTAATAATTCCAAGTGCAGTAACTGTAAAGCAAATAGTTAAACAGTACAGTAACAGAAAGGGTAGAGCAGCTGGCACAAGCAGCAAAAGTATATGTGCTAGTATAATCCAATACTCAGAACTGCAGAGAATTAACTTTGAAGCAAGCACTGAAACTTGTGTACCCTCTCAGAAGAGGGGACACTGCAAAAAGGTTTTTGGATGCAACTCAAATGCTGCAGTGGCAGTTTTACTCTCCCGTCTCATTTTTATTTTATTTACCTATTTATTTACTTTGTTTACAGAGGTAGTGTGCTGATCACAAATGACCATTTTTAGATGCAGCTGGGGCGAAGTAAAGAACCAAAAGTATCTAGATTAGCATATGCAGAGAATTAATTAATGATTATTCAAGTACATAAGACATAGCAAGTATGTAGATTAGCAAATGCAAAAAATAAGTCAGTGAGCGATGCAACAAATATACAGATGTTTGGAAGCATTTATCATTGTGTGAAATTCAAAGCAAATGACAGTTTCCTCCTTCACTGTTCTCACTGCTGCTCAGACCTTTTGTTGCATATTAACATGTTTCCTTCATGGAAGCGATGTGTGGATAAAAACTCAAGAGTAATTAGAAAATTTGTCCTTTTTCTCATATTTGTGAACCTTCGGGGAATAGTTTGTCTTAGCATAATGATTATTTCACAACTCATCAAGCCATTTCTAGTTTTTAAGACATATTTCCAACCCAGACTGTCAGAAGAGTTCTGAAAGACATGTATACATCCTCCTCAAGAGCTTTAGACTAGGAATGTCTTGTGGTTTGTGTTATTAGTCTGTCAAAAGCTATTCACATGATCAGTCATTTACTTCCCTTGATTTATCTGTCTTGTAGTTTATCTGTTGATATCAAGTAGCTAGGTCTTCCCTTGCTTTTTGTAAAGAATTTAATCATTTCTTGGAGTTATCCTTCATTCCCCCTTTTGCATCACTGGGGCTGTGCTGTGCAGTTATCTGTACTTTGATTATTTTATAAGTAAATGTTTTTATAGGTCCACATTCTTACGACTTAGTTTCTTGTGCTTCCGTATTTTAAGCTGACTGTGTTGGTCTTTTTATCATCACATATCTCTTTGTCTTTTATATAGACTGCACAAGGTGTCTGCTAAAGTAGTTCTTAAATGTTTTAGTACTTTAAAAAGTAATGGTACTTTTTCGTTAAACCCCTACCATGTCTTCGCGCTGCTGACGCTGCTGTGGTTTGCCGGTATTTTGCCGAAATCTATTCATTCATTTAGAACTGACAAATTAATATCCAATTCCCGAAGGTTATAACTCTAAAACTCAAATGGATAGCATTATTTATTGACTTTAATCTGCAGTCGTTCGTTCAAAAAGTACAGATTTTAAGACGAACAGACCAAAAATAGGAAGTACATAAACACCAACAAGCTAAATTAAACCACTTAAAAACCCAACACCTACCAACATACAACTACTTTTTCTTGCACGATATAGAAGAAAAACAAAGCTTATAAATAAGAAAGCCCTTTCTAAAATTGTGGGCAGTAAACATTAACTTTTTTTTTTTTTTTTTGACGCAAAACAGGACCATAACCACCAAGGATGGAGAAAACTGATTGTTATTAAACATGAGGATTTTGTTTTTATAGTTTTAAACATCGGTTTGCATAATGCATCATGGGCATTCAAATAAAGAATGTCTACTAAGCTTTCTGGTGTATTTGCTTTTTCTTGGGGGTGTAACATAACATAATTGCTTGCCATTATGGGGGACACCTGACATCTGGGGCAAGAAAAACTGATGTAGTGGCGTCGGCTGCATGTTTTATACCCCTGACGACCTGACGTTAGCGGCTTAAGAAGACTGGGAAAGCAAAAAGAAATGAAAAGTCCCCCGTCATGTTTCCATGTTATTAAAACCAAAAATTCACCAGCAGGGCAAATGGAAAACACACCTTTATTCACAATTTGACAGGTTGAGCACTTTCATCAAAAAAGATTGACTTCATCAGAACAATAGGTACAGGTAGTCAAATTCTTAAATACACATAAACCTAAACTGATAGGTCAAAAACACACCAATGCCTAAACTGATGGGTCAGAAACAAAATTGTGAATAAAGGTGTGTTTTCCATTTGCCCTGCTGGTGAATTTTTGGTTTTGGTTTGGACTTTGCATCAGTGTTTGCCACTCCATGTTGTTATTAATTAGAAGCATTATGTACAACTACAGTAAGTACAATTCGCATGCTTGGAGCAATGCTGATTTTTCTCCAGTTGTTACTGAATCTTTGTAATTTATCAGCCTGACCATGCGTATCTAGCATATTCCAGTGGGCATATACTTTAGCGCCAGCAGCATGAAGATGTGGTAGGGGTTTAACGGAAATTACCAAAGTAACTAACTTTTCATTTGATTTTGAAAATACATATGAAAATGTGAACTAACCTCAGCACTTCAGGGCACAGTTTTGTCTTTGCTTTGACATACAAACTGTATATTGAACTGTTTCTCTTCACAACTGTCTGGGATATTAAAAAAAAATGCCAAATATTTTCTAACTTTAGATTATGAGCAGAATTTGCAAACAAAGAATCGTGTTTACTTTTTTGTGATCTTTCTTGAACATTTTTTCATGTTTCAAACTGATGAACAACATTTTCAGGATCATTGTTGTTCTTCAGTCTCTCATCATGCAGACTGTTGAAAGATGAAAGGCTACATGGTCAGCTCACTCTTATAATGTCCATATCAAGTTTTCTGCCATGGACTATGTTTGATTTGGCTTTCAGACATTATGTCCATATCCCCCTTCTTAAGATTCTTTTGTGTCCATATCGATACTAGTAAGTAAATGCAGCCACCATCCACTCGGAGCATGAATGCATGTCTTCAGTCTTAATGGCATACTCAGTACCTTTACTGGAAGCAGATACAGCTGCTGTCCAACTTAATGTTAATGTGTGCTGTTAGACGTGATTGTACTCATTACCCTTTTTAGAGCATTGAAAACAAGTCACCCATCATTTGCCTTTTATATGACTATGTGCTGTCATTCATGGTAGAACTCTTAATTTTGTTGGGAAGACTGTGTGGCTCTCGTCCATCCCTGTTATGTGTATGCTGTCAGTCAATATGGTAAAAAGCACCTTTGCTTGGTGGCAGTTCAGCGATAATTCATCTTCAGTGTGAACTGTGAAACATAGTTCTTTACTTGTAGGGGGCTGTTGCAGTGGTATTGTAATGACAGTCCCTGACTGACATCATTTTGACCTGGGTATTCCTTGCAGGTTACTAATCATTATGAAGAAGGTAGATCTTTGTCTACCTCAGTAGAAGGTGTTTCTGGAAACTCCATTGAATTTAATGAAAGACTAGTGGTTTCATACTTAGGATGCACATGAAAGGGGCTCTGTTAAAATGTAAAGGTCCTCACTATGTTAATGTGTCACATGCTCCTACTCCTCCTGCATAAACAGATACTTTCACTGAACAAAAGTGATGTAGCACTGCACTGCCTTCATTTTCCCTTACTGCTCTGAAACCCTTAATGCTTGACTACATTTTCTTCATGAATTATGTTGGCTATTTTGGCTTGATTTCTGTATGATAATTACCGTAAAATTGCACATTATTAATTAATGGTATATTAGAAAATCATGTCAGTTAAACAGTCTTTGAGCAATTATATGATATCCTTCTCCGAAGTTGCATTGTTCTGGAACTTCCTGGCTGTAGCTTCTAAATGTATTACTAGGGCTTGGAAACAAACCTGCCCACTGGACATTAGTTTCTTGAGCAGCTGGCTTATAAACATTAACATGTGGAATGTAGCCTAAAATAAGTTGCAAACTGCTTGTAGAGAGGATATCTTTTTGCTCAAAAGTAAATGGAAGTATTTTTTGCATTCACATTTGTATTGATACAGCTGATAGGAGAGTGCTGGCCTTATTGTGTCAGCACATTAATGATTGGCACTTGTTTGAGCAATCACTGCTTTACAGCTGTCAAATTTTATCCCAGAAGACTGTGCTTGTATTATCCTTTTTTCCTTGAGATGCAATGATTTCGGAGATGGTGTGTATACAAGCAGTGGAGGTGTGCTTGTGGTGTGAGTGCTTGTGGTGTGCGTGCGTGGGTGTTTGTGTGGATGTCTTGTACCCCCCTACCCACCATCACTGCCATGCATCTTCAGAAATGCTTCTTTATTACTTCTTTCACTTCTGGTGGTATTCTCATTTAAGTGATGTGATTATGTTAAGTGATTACAGTTTAAACCATCAGTTACAGAGCAGCTGTGATTTCAGTAGAAAGCATTTGTAGGCACATACAAATATAAACAACTCATTGCATTTCAACATTCCCACAGTGTCTAATAGCAAGTATTTAGCAGAGTGCCTGCTATCTGGTGCTGAGAGTCAAAGCCCATGAGTGTGACCCAGATAACGTAGGACCGGTTAGTGGCCTGGGCTCTGGAGCAGCTGTTTGTAGATTGTAGGAATGAGCAGATGACATTGGCTTACCCATCCTTGGGAAGGGTGAGAGCACAATCCACTGCACTGCTGACGACTATTGTATGCTTGGATATCCAGCAAACATGGTAAGGGCTTGAGGGATAAGCACCTACCAAGTAGCATGTGCACTGTGGCTGGAAGGGTAGAGCCATGTGAGAAAGTGCAAATGAGTCAAAGAACCCAACACTGAGGGAGTTACACTTATCCAGGTTGCCACAGGTGTAGCAGAAATTGTTTAGCAGAAAATTCTGATGACTCTAAGGCAGCATTGGGGCTTAAACAGGCATTTATGTGTTTCCATCCTTAAGCACTTGTATGCAGTGGGTATTTATCTGCCTTTCAGTATCAACTCTGCCAGTAATCACAAATGTATTACATTAATGAAAAAAATGTATTACACTTATGTCAAAATTTGCTTTGGCACATTCCTGGTTTTCTGTTATTTTGATTGCAGATGGTGTTTAGTTTGTCAGTATGAATAAATATTCATCACTGCTAAGCAAGTACCCCTTTGTAGGTTACTAAAGGTGTTTCTTATTCCCCCTCTCTGTCTGTGGCCAGGTATAGCTACCTCTTCTCCTCCATGGAGTATATTTCCTACTGTCTTTGTCTACAGTGAATTTTAGAGTTGCAGTAGTAAGAAATATCACAAAAGCCTATGACTTTAGTCTTGGAGTCCCACTAAAGTGTCACAAATCATGTTTGTGGTATTCATATATTATGAGGTGTTATTTTGTTATGGTACCAGGTATTCCTGACCACGAGCTACTGAAAGCTTGTTTACTGGGAATATTTATGTAAAGACACTTGCTTTAACACACGTGGGGGATACAATCTGTGTGCGAAGTTTTACAGTATAACGTGAGACAGGCATACCTTATATATTTGTACAGTTCTAAGACACCAATTGAAATTGTGTTCCCTATCTGTCAGACTTGTAGGCACAGCCCTTCCTTTCCCTCTCCTGCCCCTGAAGGCATACTCCTTATTATACTCCTGCCTGGAGTGGATTAAAATAACCTGTAACAAAGTTAAGTTGCTAGTTAATGTCATTGTCAGATTTGTAATGGGGCAGTTTAGGCAGCTGCCCATGGTCCACACCTCCAGGAAAGTCCAAAATCAGTGCAGGAGTAGGCACACCGGCTGTGGATATTTTGTATAGGGGTGCTGTCAGACATTTTTCTGTTTAAAAAAAAAAAAAAACACATATTGCTTCTTTACTAAAAAAAATATACCCATGTTCAGAGCAGTGGCAGCATCCTGTGGTGGAGGTTGGTTTGTGCACCTGACCAGTCATTTTAGGGGCTTTTTGATCCTTGCTGTCCCATGATAACTTTTGTGGAGTGGCAAGGAAAAGAAAATGTGGATATTAAATGGCATAGGGATGGTTACGGTGCAGAAGAGCATCAGTGGTGGATGCAGTAGTATAAGGTGTTTGTTTTTTTAAATTTTATTTTACTGAATCCTGGCTAGCAGCTGTGCATGGCAGTAGAAAACTTTGCAGGGCAATTACTTCCTATTTGTTTGAGTGGGGCGGGATTGCTGAAGAACTATTGCGTTTTTCTGAAAGTGGCAATGAAATGAATGGCTGTGTGGCTATTACTCTGTTTTATTACTGGCTGACATTTCAGATGTAAATAGATAACATGGAAGAGCATCCACTGCAGGACTAGCCACTCAGTGGTGTGAGCATTGGTTCTAGATGATTGCCACTTTTGAAGTGAAACCCCAACCCCTTGTTAAAAAAAAACAAAAAAAAGGTGGGGCATGGATGGGTAATATAGGACAAATTTATTAACTGAGCAACATGTCAATGTTGCAGTGGCGGCTCGTGATATCGGACTGCAGTACTGCAGCCCCCCCCCCCAGCTGTGTACCACAGTGGTACAATCCAATAACTTCACATAGAAAGTGAATCTGGACTGCTGCCTTACCAGTCCGGATTCAGGAAGAAGGCAGCAGACTGCTGATGCCCCAGAAGTCTATGCGGTGCTAACCACATAGACTGGAAGGGGATCAAACTGCAAGGTCAACAGTCTTGGAATGGAACATTCAAAAACAGGAAACCGGAAGTGAGCATTCCAGTGTGCACAGATAAGAGCCAGCTTTGGATTTCTTTTGTTGCCAGCAAAACCATTTGGAGTTTATTCTGAGTCATTTCTGACAAAACCATTGGATTTGTTTTGCAGAGGCAAGCTTTGGATTTTATTTTGCTGCCGAGAACGTTTGCAGCTTGGATGCTGTATTGCAGGTAGGGACTGAGAAAGCCATTTGTAATGTAGTTTGCGGCTGCCGAGAAAGCCGTTAGTTTATTTTGCTGCTCTGTCGAGTGTGGATGTAAGTTTTAATTTGGTGCTGTGGATGTTATATTGCTGGTAGGGACTGAGAAAGCCATTTGGAGTGTAGTTTGCAGCTGCAAAGAAAGCTACTGATTGGTGTGTGTGTGAGTGAGTGAGTGAAAAATGCCCAGGGCGAGTTATACTGGTGGCTATAGGGAGAACTCAGGATAGGATACCTGCTGGTTAGAGACTACTTCAGGCTTGAACCCTGTACCCTGGGTTCAGGTAACAAGAGCATGAATTCCCTACAAACCACACTCTGTGAAACTTCTGCAGATTTTTACTTCATATTTTGCTCTGTTCTGTTCATTACATATGTGGCTTCTGAATTTTGTAATTCCTTCGATAGTTGATGGTGCAGTGGTAGCATTGTTGCCTTGTAGCTAGAGGTTCTCTGGTTTGATTCTTGACTGTGGTGCCTTCTGTGTGGAGTCTGCATGTCCTTCCCTGTGTTTGTGTGTGGGTTTGCTCTGGAGTCCTCCCATGTTACAAAGACTTGTCTGCAGTATTTCTCCCTGGGCCTCTGCTGAAAATTGATTTTGTTCCAAGTCAGACTTTTCAGCACAACGAATGTTAAATAAAATTGACAGGCATTTGAATTTCAGACTTAATATTCTTCAGAAAGTACATAGTAACACAAAACCTTTTATTCTAGCAATTTTCTAAGTTTATAAGATGACTATTTGAAAGTTGTCCCTACTTTTGGGACTGTATTCCCCCATTATTGGCTTAGTCCAGGTGTTTTTGTGGCGTATATATCATATTATCGTATGATGTAAATAGCGAACGCTATTTCATCGTACCAATAATATCAAAACAAAATATCGAACAAACGGAACTGCACATTTTTCACATTAAAAAAAAAAATAAACTTAAACACAAATTTAAGTGGGGGGCTGTGCCACCCACACACCCCTTACTTAAATATACCAACTCCGATATCGCATCATAGTGGAGGAAATGACAAAGTCCCGAAGACGGCCCACTGAAATTTTTTTCCCTGCGAAAAAATTCGATATTCCGTGACACTGCTATTTTGCCATTTCGACAGTATCGGATCGACTAAATAGCATTCGCTGTTTAGTCCATTCAATGCCGTCATATAGACCCATTTTGTGCTAAGAGGTTGACAACTATGGTTAAAACTGAATTCACTAAAGGGTAGCCATTTACGTTTCAGTCTTCCTCTCTTTCATAAAACAGCTGATGTGGCATAGTGGTATGTTGCTCTGACTGTTTTGCACAGGGTCCTGGCTTTAAGACTTGGCCGTGATTTTATATTAGCAACTTTCCAAGATTATACAAGCAATGTTTAAAATGTGTCCCTGTTTTTTGGGCTTTTGTCCCTCCCCAATAAATTTTGACTTTTTCCAGATTTCTTGTGCTGTGATGTTGAGAGATACAGTTGAGTGTCGAGTAGATTTTGCAAGGAGCTGAGAGCTGCAGGGGAACATAAATTTAGTGCTGCTTATGCCAAATCTGCTTGCATTGTTAATAGCACAACAGGTAGTGTACTTTCTTTTGATGCAGAAGGCTGTGGGTTCTACTCCTACAGGGGGTGGGTGCTGCCGTACTGAGAATGTCCTCTTTGACGAAGATGCAGGCACTTTATTTGTAGATGAAACAATGAAATAAAAGTTGTTTGCTAGCAACAAACCTCTTCATTAGTTACAGATCTCTTTAATATGGAAATTTTATAGGTGACTTACTTCTGCAGAGATTGTGCATATTTACTCATACTGGTGGATTGTAGAAGTTTGAGTAGACTTTTATGATGGAAATGTTCTCAATTGGGCAGTTTTGTCATTATTGGTGCATGCATTTTCTTTCATTGTTTACTAGAAAAAATGTTCAAAACAATACATTTTAAAACACCCTCTAACAACTGTACTGTATTATACAAGGAATATAATTTAATACACTCAGGAAGGTATGTCACACAACACATGTATGTCTTATGTGCAAGGGGGGCCTATCATTTGAAAACAGACCAAAGTTAATCTTTATACTAACCGAATGTATTTTCTTTGAATGTGGATTTCAGTGCTGTTTCAATGAATGCGAGTTTCAAGGGCAGAGAACTTTTAATGCTAAATCTGTTTTCATTGTGAGACTGCATTGCATTGTTTGGCAGATGTCTTAGTGTTTGTGCTGTAAAATGCAAAATAACACTTTCACATGAAATCCACATCATCGTAGAAGTAAAGCAGTATGCACATTAGTGTTTATGGTAAATGGGGTGAAATAGCCAAGTGATGGGACATTGGAATGGCTGCAGGGGGGAGGCTCCATTCGACTATGATTTTGAGGGGAAAGACGGCAAACTCAGACAGCTCTGGCTGAACTATACCTCTCAACTGTCCAGAGTTTTGCAGAATGAATAGATTTTTGCTTCTTATTTTTGGTTTGTTCCTCATAAAATTTGTGGTTTTCTGGCAAATCATTTAGGAATGAAGTCACTAAATAATGACAGACATTGAGTTTCAGACTTCATAACCTTCAGAAAAATGCATGCTAAAGCAAGACCTGTTATTCTATCAACTAAGTTTATACAAGAGCAATATTTAGTACTGTTTGTATGTTCCCCCAATATATTTGGCCTTGGCCAGATTTCCTGCGTTAACAGGTTGAGAGGTACTTGCAAATAAATTGCTTTATAGAATTATGCATATCCAAACCGCTCAACTGTCCCCGATTTTGGCTCAAAACTTTGCTCTCCCTCTAATAATCCCTCCACAAAATGGCAGTTTTGGAAGAAAACCTGGAGGGTTTACAATTAATAAATAACTGTAATAATCAGAGTTTTAGGTTACTTTTATTTCAGAAATGCATGTAGATTTGTTTATTTTGTCAGCTGCTCAAGTTAACAGTACTAATATTAAAAAGTGTCCTTTCTTTGACAGATTCCCAGCTGTATTGTGTGGCTTCTTTATATTTTTGCATCACATTTTTGGTCCATTTTTCATAAAATTGTGGTTTTGCAAATTAGAGGCAAATCATTAAAGATTGAAGTTAAAAAATGACAGACATTTGAGTTTCAGATTTCATACCCTTCAGAAAATTCATACTAATGCAAGACCTACTATTCTATTAGAAAGTTTATAAGAGCAATATTTAAATAGTGTCCTTATTTTTGGGCCTTTGTCCCACTTGTATGTATGGCTTTGTCCAGATTTCTTGCTTTGAGGTTGAGAGATATGTCAAATGTATCAGGGCCTGGCATCACAGTCAGCCAAAGACATTTCAAATTGTGACATACTTGTTGCACCCCACTCCCCCCCATGTAGTGACTCTGGATGTGTCCAAGCAAAGCAAGGAGCAGTTATGCAGTGTTGTGTGTGCAGAGTATCTAACCATCTGAGGTAGACAAGTACTACAGTGGCTTTTCATATGTCCTTGCTTGATTTTGCAGAATGTTCAGGCTTTCTGTCATATTTTTATACCGTTGATTTATGCTTCGTATTATTCAAAAAGTGCCCGTTGCTATGTGTTTAAGTAGCAATGCTTTAATGACCATCAGGTAAGCTTGTCTGAGATTGTAAAATGCAAGTAAGCTTTAATAAGCATACTGTTAAAGAATTGCCAACACTGAAAGCCTTTTTGTTGTTGCCATGCAGAGAATACTTAACATAACTAAATAACGTATAAGCCTTGGGTATTGAAATGCATATGACAGTATTTTAAGAAGCTCATTACCTTTGTTGAAGACTTGCAGTCATCTTTGCAGGCTTTACCTGTAAACTAAACAGAATGCCAATCTATCGTGTGGTCCATAACCTGTGCAGTAATCCTTTAAGCAATTTATCTTGAGCTCGTTTCTTGTTTGCTGTTCATTTTTTTACTTTGATCATGTTTTCTCCATGAAACAAGTAGATAGTTGTTGTCAAGCAGCAGGTCTTTTTTGGATAAGAAACATTTTTACAAGTGGGGGTATCACAGAGATTGCTACTTTCAGCATGTTACTTGGTATTTTTATAAAGGTGAATATAAATTATAATTAGAACTGCAGTGCAAGAAGTGGTTTGAGTTGACTACTGCTTGTTTTTCTTATATTTGAGTTTGACTGGCATTCCAGTAATGTATTTAAAAAGTGATTTATTTTTTTATGCTTTGCAACCTTTTTGTTTCCATCTAGATATTAAGTAAGCTGTCATGCAGCCAATGCATTGAAATATTTTTTTTCTTCTACACTTCGTTTTGTCTTGATTGGACTCTCATAATGACGGTTTGGCACCCAGGGCAGCGTATTTAAAGTTCCAGTTTTTGTGGTTTTGAGTATAGCCCCTCCCCTTTCTAGTCGGCCACACCCCTTCCCATTGGCCCCACCCATGCAGCTGTCTCCTGCAGCCCCCCTTTGATTTGAAGTCACCAGCCGCCACTGCGATGTTGTACAAAAAAAAAAAACACTGAACATTAACACTGCTTTACAAAGTCAGGCCATGTTTCACTGACACCAACCAAAGGTTGAAGGTGATTGCAGCATCTTACTTCCAAGCTTGCGGTATGCACCTACAATTTTTACAAATCTTCATACTTCATTAATGAGCAAGCAAACAGTTTTGTAGTAAAATAAGTAAATTTGTGTCTGAACTCCCAGACAAAATCCATCAGTGCTTCCTTCTGCAGAATCTGAACTGAATAGAACTACCATGCCAGGTATCACATACACAATTTATAATAGCACATAGTGCTACCGCATCTCCCAAACACCCCAGTCATCAGTGATGTAGTCAAATGGTACAGACCTAAAAGGGATCTTCGATAAAAGGATCAGTGCCTAATAGAATATTATAAATACAACTCAAATGAGAACTATGTACAAGGTAAGCATAGCAAAACTATGGCATTCTCTTCACCATCAGCTAAACAACAGGCCTCTTGTTTTTAAAACTAACCGCAAACTACATCTAAATCACTCTAGAATCTGCAACTGTTCTGAATCTACTGGATAAAAATAGCCTGATATTCAAGATTTCCTCTTCTCATTTACTAAACCATTTCTTTCCAACTAGCTTTGTCTTACTAGAGTAAGTTTTACACTTCTTCCATTAGAAAAGTATCTGTTATCCCAACATATATAGATGCATATTACATTACTTTAGCTTCCATGTTTTTGATACTGTGCTGCTTAGTAATGCTGCTACCTTTAAACTAATTTCCTTCTCAAGTAATGTTCTGTAGTGTGCACCAGCATCACTTCTTAAAAGTTAATACACTTTATATCTTTGTATGATAATTCCTGATGTCCTTCTATTCCAGTGTTGCAGTATTCTACATGTGGGTTTACCCTTCATCATTTCACATACGTCCGGACAGTATTACAAAGTTTTTCAGTCCCTCAGAGTGCGTCGGGCATCTGACTTGGCAGCAGGAATGTGGGCCATAAAAGTGAAGTCCTTACGCACCAGCCCTCGGAATGTTTCAGCCACCACTCATACGCCAGGTGTTCCTGCTACCAGTGGACGTCGATTTTGAAAAAAATCAGATAAGTACCCCATTGGGGAACCTTTCAGTCTCTCTTTATTTTAATTAGTCTGTTCATGTCATCTGGAAAGGGCAAATGTAAGTGAGGCTGGCAGATTCCCCACAAGGACACTCGCAATCAGTGCCTTTTTTGTCTGGGCAAAGAACACAACCATGAGTCCTGCCCTTTGTGTCAGGTGTTCGACCCTAAGACCCTTTGTCGCCAATTGCAGGCTCTAAACCCTTTATCTTGAGAACCAGCAATTAAAGCAGCTTGCGTTAGGGAAGGAAGGCGCTTCCGACGCCCCAGTAGAACCACCGAAGAGGCCCAATTCCATGTGGCCCATCTCTTCTGCTGCACCTCTAGTGACCGTATGTCAGCCTGTGGCTGACATCTGCCTGGCAGAGGAATCTGCTTCCGCAGTACAAGATAAAGCGGGTACCTACGAGGAAGCCGCACAATCTCAAGCAGATGGCACGTCCATAGAGGCACTACTGGCATCTGCTTCAGACACCGGGGAGGAACCCGATTTCTCAGTGGGCCTCTGAGTCCACCGATCCCAACCACCCCTTTGATCCAAGGCCTTCTCCTACCTGGATGCCAGGTAGGCCGCTAAAGAAAAAAAGACAAAACATCTTTCTCCACCACCTGAAAGCACGCCTGATTGGCAAGCCTTCAGCCAGAGTCTCTTCAATACTTTTATGGCCCTACGCCCGACTTCAGTAGGAAACCCTACCACTGTTCCTCCACTCCTGAGCCCTAGGCCCCTGACCTTGGACACTACCAGGAGAGACAAAGGGGAACTTTCAGACTCCTCCTCAGAGGACTTTCTGTCCTACACTTCTCAGATCTCCTCTTCACTGGGCTATGGCTCCCCTGAAGAAGAGTCCATTGACCCTGACTCCCCAGCAGAGGATTTAACCTTCGGAGAGACTGTTAGTAAAATGAAAGACCACTTCAAGTGGGAATCCACTGTCATGAATGAAGTACAGAAGAGGTTCTACGACTTCATACAGATGGCCACTCCCAAGCCCTTCAGCTGTGCCTCCTATTCTGCCGGGCTTTTTGGATGCCTTTTCTGCAGCATCTCTCAACCCTGACTCTCAGCCTCCAACCCCACACAGGGCTGATAAAGTGCCCACCAGCTGACCCTGCCACACTCTTCATCTCCACTGATAGGGCTACCAAACTGTTACCCACTACTACTATTCTCCCAGCTGACAAGGACAGCAAGACAATGGAGTGTCTGGGCTAGAAGATTTACCAAACTCACATGGCCAAGTATTTCTTAGCCCTGCTGGTAAAAGCCTCCAAGGACTTGGCTGACATCCCAGATTGTGCAGCCAAAGCCTCTCTGTCCTCCCTCCTAGCTCTCACCTCTCAGGTGAACAGACACTCCATAAGGTGTAGTTATGATGCAGCTGAAGCCTCAGCTAGGTCAGCTGCATCAGCTTCTTCCTTAAGGAGATATTCTGATGATTTTAGGGCTAAACTGACTGATGCCCCCTTAGATTACTCCACCTTATTTGGCTCTAAGGTAGCTGACCTCTTCAAGTCCCTACAACAAAAAACCTAAAACACCTGCTAGTTTCACCCATTCCTAAGTTCCACAGGAACTACCCTGCCAAGACTGAATTCATAAGAAAACAGTCTCGATCTATGTCTCCCACTAGTACCAGGAGACCTCCAAGAAAGCAGCCCCCTCCAGTTAGAGCTTCTCCAGCCCCCAGTCAGAGGCTTCCCTTTCAAGACAGGGCAGGTAGTGTCTGACTACCTGCCAGTCTTACCACCCCCCCTACCTCTCAGCCCCTGTCTTCCTGTGTGGTCCCACATCACTTCAGACAAATGGGTCCTTTCCATCATTCAGAACGGCTACTTCATGTCCTGGATCTCTCCACCTATACAAAAAGGCATTCCTCAGCCACCCACCAGTCAGCTCCACCTGCTACAGCCTGTATTGCAAGCACTGCTGACTCGAGGCACCATAGAAACAGTGCCTCTGGAAGGAAAATGAAGAGGTTTTTACTCAAGAATTTTTCTGGTATGAAGGAAGGAAGGACCGTGGAAAACTATACTAGATCTCTCGCTTCTCAACCCTTTTCTAAAGGTCCCCACCTTCAGAATGCTCACTCTCCCCAACCTCTTCCCCCTGCTCCTGCCCCAAGGGTTCTTGGAAACCCTAGATGTAAAGGATGCTTATTTGCACATCCTAATAAAGCCCACATTCAGGAAGTGGGCTCATTCCACTTTCAGTTTTTTGCCTTTGCCTTTGGGCTTTCCACTGCACCCAGGGTCTTCACAAAATGTCTGGCTCCAGTCGTCGCCTACTGCAGGACACAATGAATCCAAATTTCTTCTACTTGAATGACTTGCTAATTCAGGCAGACAATCAGAAGACCTTAACTGTTCATACTCAGTTTCTTCTGACTCTATTGCAGCCTGTAGGATTTCTGATAAATTACCAAAATTCTCACCGGGAACCCAATGAGGACATTGTCTTCCTGAGGTGCAGGATTTGCACAGACCTCATGAAGGCCTTCCTGCCACCAGACAAAGTAATTTCCTTCACCGACCTTCTGCACTGGGTCCTCCAAGCATCAGAACTAACAGCCAGACAGTATCTGAGACCCGTGGGCTACATAGCAACCACTATTCCCATGCTCCTCCTAGTGAGGAAGCCACTATTCCCATGCTCCTCCTAATGAGGAAGCTGCAGTGATACCTTCGGTCAGTCTGGACCCAACTTTCTCACCCCCTGGAATTCAGGGTCCTCCCCTACCTTGCTTGAAACAAGAAATTCAATGGTGGCTTTTACAAGTGGCCATCAACCCAGGACTGCCTCTCCAGCCACCCCCACCCACTCAGATCATGCATACAGATGCTTCAGATCTGGGTTGGGGAGCCACATTGGGCAACAGACCTGTGCAAGGGGCGTGACCAATCTCAAACTCACTAGAGCACATTAGTGCCAGAGAGATGAGGGCTATCCTCCTAGCTCTGCAAGCATTCCTACCTTGCCTCCATCCAGGGCCACTAAAGTTTTTCACGGACAATACCACTGTTCTGTGGTATCTCAACAAACAGGGAGGGACCAAGTCCTACCTCATTTGCAGACTAGGTCTAATTGCTTGGGAGCTAGCCTCCTCACAGGGGATTACCTTGCAGGCAGTTTACATCCCCTCCCTCCACAACATCCAGACAGACTATCTCAGCAGTACCATCACAAACAACCATGAATGGATGCTTCTCATACCTCCCAATTGTACCAAATTGCTCTGTTTTTACCGAGTTTTGGGGTCCAAATGAAGTGGTGCCACGATTCCCGAGTGCGGGATGATGTCAGCTCCACCAGCCTGTCGGAATTGAGCTCAAGGAGCTTGCGTCATGCACGCATTTCTGGCTGGCCTGGCTTTTGCTCAGCGAGAGGGAACAGCTACTGAACGGATGATTTGCAGTAAGGAAATTATCGGACCTGCAGAAACCGGAATTATGTTCAGGGAAGAAGGAGTGTGCGAACTAACTTAAATGTGGATTATGTTTGGGGAACGGACCAGACCTGCAGTAAGGAAACTTTTGAATTATCTCCGGTCAGGGAAGAGGATGTGTGTGTGTCTGTGAATTTTTTTTCCTGCATTAGCAGATCTTACGATAGAAGTATAAGTGGAGTGTTTAAATTGCTGTTTTTTAGTTTGTTTCTCTAATCTGACTAGGCAGAGTATTCCATGGTTTACCAGTGCAACTTTTGTAGATGACATCTCCATAGCTGTTGTGGTTTCCCTTAGATAAGAGGATACAGTTTGGTGAAGTGGTAATATTGCCAGTGTTGCTACTGAAATACAAAGTAGTAGTAAGCAGTGCCATTTTTATTTGAAAGTTACACTGGTAAGTGTCAGTTGTGGGATCTTTGTGGTGATGGACTGAGTTGTCATAAACTTGTTATAGCTTGAATAAGACCGATGGTAGTCCTGTGAGTAAGATGACTGCTTCAGAATAGTTTAAGGAATACTAAACGTGCTGTAACTTCGATTTTTCTGGAAGGCGTTAGGTAATCATTAAAACTGCACAGGGATTTTTGAAAGTTTATGTGACTTGCTTAATAAGGGGAAAAGGGATTATCTTTTATTAGTATATTCTGTTTTACTAGTACTGATTGTCTGGACTGAGACATTAGATAACTGAGTAGAAAGGTAAAGGAGTGTGAAGAAGGGAAAAGCGTTGTCTTAAGTATAAGGTGAGAGAGAACCCAAACTGCAGTGTTTCATCTGCCTTATGCATTGCTTTCCTTTTAGAGTAGGATGATGGTTTTAGCATACTGCACTTTTACAAGTCTGAAAAGTATTCAGAGAGGGTGTGCACATACAAACAGAACAGAAAAGGATCAATAATTAATCCTCTTGAGGTACTAATTTGTAAAATGTAAAATTGGATAAGAAATAATTTCTTCATTTGAATGGGTATGTATTTGTATGTTGTGAATCTGAACCATCCTGAACCAGGCGAGAGAACTGATGGTCATGCCAAGTGCTGTGAACCTTTACATAATTTTAAGATAAAGCAGCAAAATACTATGCAGATAAATCCACGACCACACAATGTAATAAAGTAGCAAACAAACAAGAAATAAAGCGATCGCCAAATGTACGGCTCTAAAATCATATACTATTTATTAAAACAAAATAACAGTATAGTAAGTGCTTTCACCACCTTACCCGGTGGCTTCTTCAGACCCTTAACAATGGACAGCATTAAAAAAACATTTAAATAACCTTCCACTTAGTTTCCTTTAATACTTTTCACATGTTGCTAATATTCCTGTACCCACACCTCTCATTCACAACTAGCGCATGCTCCATAAGGAGCATCACGTCACTTATTCCGTGATTCAAAATTATTTAAAGGTGCAGTATTCAGGTACATGTAGAAACAGTAAAAATGTCTTTCACATACTCAGTTTTCCTTTTAAAACCTTTTCGTGACATAATAAATCCTGTTGTACAAGTTATGAAATAAGACTCGTAATTCTACATATATAACATTTTTCTCCAGCCCTCTTTTTTGTTTATTTAAAACATGATTCCCCTTCATTTAAAACTTTAACAGAGGCAAAAACATTCATAAGGATGGACCCGTTCATGGTAGCACAAAATAAATAGTCGCACTTGATAAAGATTTCTTGCCAGCTTAATTTAATGGTATATCTTCATAGATGCCCATGAACTTTACTTCCTTACCAACTTTCATACTCCGTTCCCATTCCATTTCACATAGAATTGATATATAAGCATCCAGTATGTCTATAAACCTTTTTACAAGTGCACGATAGTCTATACTCGCTTCTCAGGTGCTATCTAACTCTTTATATTATGTGCTGCTTGACCTTTCAAAGATCTTATTGTCAAACTAACAGGGAAATAGTTCCTATATGTCCTGTATATACTATCTAACGTGTACAGCTATTTGTGGGTAGAGAGTAAATAATAGCACATGATAAAGATTTCTTGCCAACTTAATTTAATGGCATATCTTCACAGATGCCCATGAACATTACTTCCTTAACGTTCATACTGCATTCCCATTCTATTTCACATAAAATTAATGTATAAGCACCCTATCTGTCTACAAGTCTTTTTACAAGTGCACATTCGTCTGTACTCGCTTCTCAGGTACTATGACACATTAGATAGTATATACAGGACATCTAGGAACTATTTCCATGTTAGTTTGACAATAAGATCTTTGAAAGGTCAAGAAGCACATAATATAAAGCGTTAGCACCTGAGAAGCGAGTATAGACACACGTGCACTTGTAAAAAGGCTTATAGATAGATTGGATGCTTATATATTAATTCTATGTGAAATGGAATGGTTGGTAAGGAAGTAATGTTCATGGGCATCTGTGAAGATATGCCATTAAATTAAGCTGGCAAGAAATCTTTATCATGTGCGACTATTTACTTTGCGCTGCCTGAGTCCATCCTTATGAATGTTTTTGCCTCTGTTAAAGTTTTAAATGAAGGGGAATCATGTTTTAAATTAGAGGACTGGATAAAAATGTTATACATGTAGAATTGAGTGTTGTATATTGCATGTTTAAGCTGAAACTGAATATAGTATGATTTTGTTATGCAGGAATCTCTATGCATGAGATGAATGCACGGAAATACATGTAAATTTCATAACTTGTACAACAGGTTTTAAAAGGAAAACTGAGTTTGTGAAAGACGTTTTTACTGTTTCTACATGTACCTGAATACAGTACCTTTAAATAATTTTGAATCACGGAATAAGTGACGTGATACTCCTTATGGAGCATGCGCTAGTTATGAATGAGAGGTGTGGGCATACGAATACTAGCAACATCTGAAAAGTATTAACGGAAAGTAAGTGGAAGGTTATTTAAATGGTTTTGTAATGTTCATTGTTAATGGTCTGAAGAAGCCACCGGTAAGGTGGTGAAAGCACTTACCATACTGTTATTTTGTTTTAATAAATAGTATATGATTTTAGAGCTGTACGTTTGGCGACTGCTTTTTTTCTTGTTTGGTTCCTACATTATTACGTTGGGCGGTTGTGGATTTATCTGCATAATGTTTTGCTGCTTTATTTTGGTTTGGTTTTTGGATACGAGCAGAAGTGTGGCGGAAAGTACTGGGAACAATGGCATAGAATTGGACTATAGTCCTTTGGAGGCCAGAAGTGGAAACGACAGACTCTTTAATATAAATATATAAGGTTACCAACCCTCTCCTGATTGAAATGCAGGGAGGGTAAGACGTCCTAAGTGAAGAGGAAGAGAATGCTGACCGCACTAAGTTTAGACAGTGTCTAAATAAACTAGATAACATGTTCAGATTAAAGAGACAGCAGGCACAAAGATTTCATTTTGAAGCATGTCTTCATTATAAGGTGGTTCCTAGAGGACTGAGGGTCCTAAAAATGCCAGTTTATGGTACCCAGTATCCTGAGCTGGTAGCACGCTGGCAACAAATGCATATGGAGGCCAGTTTTAATTATTTGAGACTCGTGAATGATTTTTTCTGGCCTGAAGAGGAAAAATGCATAAAAAGATATACAGAAACATCAAGAGCAACTGTATGAACTGTTTCCAACTAAGATGGTTGACAGAACAATAAATAATTTAGCAGAAACTGTTTGCCTATATGAGAAAAAGCTTATATTACAGAAGAGAAAAAAAACCTGATAGAGATCTAATAGACTTTAATAAGGGGCAAGTTTTCTCCTGGCCAAAGGGGGAAACTAGGATCCCAGAGCACAATGATAGGAACAAGCAGAATATAGAGTTGCTAATAGTACAGAACATAGTTCGTCATTATGAGAGTAATAATAAACCCGAAGATAATAGGCAAACCTGTAATGGAGTGCCTGAAAGTGGAAGAGATAGCATAAGAACAAGTCTCATTGAGACTGCACAAGAAATAGGCCCTGTGATTGCTCGGAGTTCTCACCAGCACAAGTTGTAGTAAGAAGGAAAAACACTTCTCAAACCAGCCCGCAGGTTTTTCCGAAATTTCCACTACCTATAAGAAAGGACAGGGGGAGAGAACAACGCTCATTGAGCAGAGGGAGGAGGAAACGCAAAGAGCAGATGGAGCCGGCAGGATATCCCACCTTGAAAAAAATGTGGAACCATATGGAGGGATAGTATGGAATATCTCCCACAAAATATTAACACCATATGAAACTTGTGCTAAAGGACTTTCCTTTATTCCGGCGCAAGGGGCCGACTTGAGTGACACACTGATTGATATAAAATTGTTTTGCAGGAACATAATGCTAAAAATTATGTATCATGATGATCAGTCTAAGAATGTTAATGCATTTAAGAAATGTAGTAGTGTGGTACCTGTCAACCATTCTGTTGTTGTTGCATTTAATAAGGTGTGTGAAGAGGAATTACATGGATTGAGTCATAAAAAACAAGGTAAGAGATTTATTAACCTAAATAAATGTGAAAAGCAAGCATTGCAGCAACTGAAGTCAGATATGTCTAGACTAAGGCCTGCAGGTAAAGACTGGATGATAGTAGTTATGGACCCAGGAGTATTATAAGACTTCCATAAAATTCATGTTGAATGACAAGAAGGTGTACAAGCAGATTTATTATCATGACATAGAATGAATGGTTAGAAGGGTTAATCTAAACCTAAAAAAATTGTTTAACAAGTTATGATATTACTCTTGACCTGATGCATTTTTTAAACGTTGAACATCCTATCATACCCATGTTTCAAGGGTCACCAAAGATACATAAGGATCCGTTTAGACCACCATTTAGACCCATAGTGGCAGGTAGAGGGTGGCTTATGGAGCCCTATTCCAT
The DNA here is from genome assembly GCF_019279795.1 of Protopterus annectens. Classification (NCBI taxonomy): domain Eukaryota; kingdom Metazoa; phylum Chordata; order Ceratodontiformes; family Protopteridae; genus Protopterus; species Protopterus annectens. The sequence goes on from NC_056735.1 coordinate 1,894,709,247, forward strand.
TTTTGTAGAGAAACATCTTAGATTAATATTGGAGAAAACAGAGTTAGTACTTAGAGACACTAAAATGTTCCTGCATGATTTATGTGAATTTATGCATAATCAGCAAGGGTCTAATAATATGCTACTAATAACAATGGATGTAGTATCGCTTTTTACAAGTATACCCAGTGATACTGGGGTGGATTAAATGAGGAGACATCTGGAAAATTAAAGTGGGTATGATATTAATTAATAAATCTGATGTGTTTATTTATGAGTACAATCTTGCACAATGTATTTACATTTGATGGTTTATACTATCTCCAATGTAAAGGCATGGCCACAGCTACGCAAACACGGTTAGGCTATACTGGGAGAAGAATATAGTATTTAAGTTGGACCTGTACCTAAGAAAAGTGAAATATCGTAGGTTCGTGGACGATATTTTTATTCTGTGGAAAGGTATGCAAGAAGAGCTAGGGCAATTTGTTGAACAGCTACATACAACCACAACATTTTTGAGATTCACCATGAAATGTTCTGATACACAGATTATCTGGATGTAAAAGTAATGAAGTTACCAGATGGAAGTCTAGATACCAGGATGTACAGAAAAGATGGTTACAGAAATACGATGTTACATAGGACAAGTATGGACCCTAGAAGGATATTTAGTAATGTAGTGAAAGGCCAGCCCATGAGGGTTTCTAGGCTGAGTAAGAAAGAATAAATGTTTGAAGAAGGTGTGCAGAATTTAACTAGGGAATTGACATCTAGAGGATATAAGGCTGGGGGAAGTGAAAATATAGCATTGAGGAGGTTAAGTCCCTGAGAACAGCAAGAGCTAAACTGTGTTAAGTGGATGGTGATGAACAGATTATATTAGATAAAAAAGGGGTAGATAAAGGCCAAGTTAGGATTTTGACATCCTACACCAATAATGTAAAAGTCAGTAGTGGAAAAACATTGGTCTATTCTAATGATGGGTGATGAAATCAAGGAAGTAGTGGGTGATATGCCCAAATTCCAATATAGAAATAAGAAGAACCTAAAGAGAATGCTGTGTTATCCCAAGAAAGGGACTACTGAACTCACATGGGGAACTTTCCCATGTGGACATTGCAATTGATGTGATTATATACACAATACCCACAAGTTCACACACCCTATGACAGGTAAAGAATATATACTTAAGATCAAGGCAGATTGAGTCAGGGAACATAGTGCACATAACACAATGTGACTGCTGCCAACATTTTTGTGTTGGCATGACCACACAAATGATGAGAGAGAGAATAAAAGAACATATTAATAATGTTAAAGGAAGAGACTCCATTAGTGCCTTATCGAGATACGATCTGTCTAATGATAGGGTGCATAGGTTTAGATTTATGGTCATCGATGAGATAATTCAGGATAAGAGTGGGAGATATCAAGAACAGAGTGGAAAATAGGGAGTTAAAATGGATACTTACATTAAGCGTGGACAAAGGATAAGGACTGAACAGTAAGGTTTCAGTCAAGCCAGCTTTAGAATCTAGAGGTATTAGAAAGTGATAGACGTACATGATTATTTGATGAACGAACATCGGGTCATAAGGCTATATGTTTGATATCAAATATCTTCTATAAACTAAGTATTTAACTTGCATCAAGAGGAGAAGCAAATGTATATGTAATAGATGGTGGATTTGGAGGTAGGATAATAGCATATTCAGGCTATTCATAACTTAGGATTTGATTTAGTAACATGTAATTTTATGAAGTATTGATACATAAGGGGTATAATGCACATATAAATATTGTATATATTATGATAAACTCCTTATAATGTGAGAAATAAAATATGGTTGGGTATGAAATACACATGCTTACATCTGATAGATGAGCAGTGTATGAATCCTGGTATGATTTGCTGATGAGACTTAATATTCTAAGTGAATGTTAGACAAAGAAAAAGCCCATAAATGGCTGTACATGTTAGATGTGGATGTCTCTACCTTGGATGGGTCCGTAGCCACTGTGCAAGCACCGGCTTCTGAGGCAGTTCTTTGCTCAACCGATGTTCGACTCAAACCGACGACTTTTTTAAACAAAACTACAGAGTTTCTTAGGCCCAGAGTACGCACTATGCCTAGAAAATTGACCAAAGTGCATGCATCTGCTCCCATGCCACAGAAACAAATGCTTAGAATGGCAGAAGACCTTATGCTGATTAGGGGAAAGTCAGCCTTCCCCTGCTAGGAGAAAGAGACCAGTCCCCTACAGCTTCTACTGACCAGGAGTCCGATGACTGAGATTTCTGATTATGAAGACATGCCTTATCTGCTTATGAGGATTCAGATGCAGAGGAATCCATTCCCTCTGCCCTCCCCTCCAGTGGATTTTTTCTTTTGGTCAAACCTTGCATACCTTAAGAGAGCATTTCCACTGGGAATGCAAAGACTATCCTCAATCCAAAAAGAGACTCTGAGAATTCCTAGAGTTGTCTCAACACAGGCCTTTAGCAAATACCCCCTGTCCTGGATGTTGTGGATTAAGTTTTTATGGAATCCAGTCTTACTCCTGGCACTTTAACTCCTGCCCCTAGGAAACCAGACGGGTGCTACAGAGTACCTGACACTCACAAATTTCTTTTCAAGAATCCTACTGCTGACCCAGAGATCATTTCCCAGGGGCCTAAAGGTATCAAGGCTACTACAGCCAAGAATTCCACCCCTTCGGACAGGGATTCCAGAGCTTTGGACAGATGGGGTAAGAAGGTATATACCTCTGCAACTCTTGCTATCAGGGCATTGAATTGTCAGTTTCACATGCTGAAATACCAGCAGCATATTATGGAACTTATTAAAAAGTGGCAACCTTTACTGATTGTGCAGGAAATAAAGAATTGCAGGAGCTTATGCACTCTGCAAGCCAAGTCAGTAAGCATACTTTGCAGTGTGGCTTTGACGCCCTAGAAGCATATTACAGGGTAGTAGTCACTGGATCTGTACTGAGAAGACATACTTGGCTCAAGGAGCAGACCTTGCCAAATCATGTCAAATCAAAGTTACTAGACGCTCCTTTGAACAAGGACTATTTGACACCAAAGCAGAAGAGGTTCTTAAAAAGATAGAAGAAAAAGCTAAGTCTGTCCAGACTGTTAAAGAATTCTTACAAGTGCAACCCCCTAGATTCAGTAGGCATTGCCCTTCCAAACACTGGTCCTTTCCAGCACCCTCCAGGCCTTTTCAAACCAGACCCAGGGGAAACAGACTACCCAGACTACAGTCTGTGTATGCAGAGATCTAAGCAATGGAGTGCCTCCATCCCTAAAGCAGGGAGTGGTAAGCCACCTCCTTACAGTAAAAACTCACAATGACAACTTTACTCCACTCCCCAGCCCTGCCCAATTGCTTGTGTCCCTAGGAGGAAAGCTTGCCCTTCATGCAAAAAAGTGGATGTCCATCACACAGGACCGGAGGGTCTTCAACATTGTATCCCAGGGGGGTACAAATTTTATTTCCATTCACTGCCAACCCCAAGTGGGTTTTCAGACCTTCCTCCAAACCAGTGGGCAGAGGCTCAAAGCCAAGTAACTTCCCTGCTCAATATCAGAGCTATTCAGCCGGTTCCAGTAGAACAGAGGGGTCAAGGATTCTACTCCAGACTCTTCGTGGTGCCCAGGAAAGAGGGCTTTTGGTGCCCAATCCTGGATCTTTCAATTCTCAACACCTTCCTGGTGGTACCAAAATTCAAAATGCTTACCCTGCAGCAGCTTCTTCCTATGCTAGGCAAGGATGCCTGGTTAGTCACCCTACACTTAAAAGAAACCTATCTGCGCATCCCCATAAGGGAGTCATGCAGGAAGTATCTACGCTTCAGGGCAGGATCTATGCATTATCAGTTCTCTGCACTTCCCTTTGCCTTATCTACTGCACCCAGAGTTTTCACAAAATGCCTGGCTCCAGCCATTGCTTACTGCAGGCAGAGAAATATCCATATTTTCCCATACTTGGACGACTGCCTGATTCAGGCGGACAGTCAGGAATTGCTGTTGCAGCACCTGACATTTGTGAAATACCTTCTCAATTCCTTGGGGTACACCATCAACGAAAAGAAATCAAAACTGGTATCCAGTCAAAAGATAGTATTCCTGGGAGCAAGCTTGGACGCAACATCCCAGATGGCATTCCTCACTTCAGAAAAACAAGTCTATCTGACAGCCTACTTCAAACAAATGGCCGCCAGAACCCAGCTATCAGCAAGAAAAATGCTGCAGGCCCTAGGGTTCATGGTCCCATGTATACTGCTAATTCCATATGCAAGACTGCATATGAGGAAACTTAATGGTACTTAAAAAGTCTTTGGTGCCAACATTCTCAGGACCTGGAAACAGTCATTCCTATCATACCCTTTGGTGGGCAGAAGCATGCTACCACAGCAAGGGACGGCCCTTTTCTCAACCCCATGCCGCCCAGATCCTAACCACAGACACATCAGACTATGCCTGGGGAGCACACATGGACGGCAAATGCATTCAGGGCCACTGGAGCCCAAGTCAAATTCATCTGCACATCAACCAAAAAGAGATGCTAGCTGTGCAGAACACCCTGAAAGCTTTCAGATCCCTACTCTTTCCTGGACAACTGCTAATAAAAACAGACACCACCACAGTTATGTGGTACATCAACAAGCATGGGGTAACCCACTCCTACCCACTCTGCAGGTTAGCCATGGCCCTGTGGCACACAGCCTTGGACATGCAAGTCCATCTGCAAGCTCATTTCCTGCCAGGCAAACAGAACTCACTGGCAGACAACTTAAGCAGAAATCTCCCAGACCCACACGAGTGGCAATTGGAGCCCAGCACCTTCAACCTTCTGATTCAGAAATGGGGGACCCCTGAGGTGGATCTCTCTACCTCCCCTTACAACCACTATCTCAGCAAATTCTGCACCAGGAATCCTCACAACAGGGGCTGGAAAGTGGATGCCCTATCGTTTCAGTGGATAAATCTCTGTCTGTGCCTTTCCCCCTCTGCCCCTTCTCTTAAGAGTATTACTCAAGATAAGACAGGACAGACCAAGGAGAATTCTGATTACCTTGGACTGGCCATGCCAGCACTGGTACCCACTCCTGCGCAGCCTGTCACCGGTGCCACCCTGGCACCTAAACCAAAACCCAACCCTGCTCTCTCAGCATGAGGGACAGATTTTGCATCCACAACTGCAAACCCTAAATCTTGCAGCGTAGCTTATTCCTTGAATTCTCCCCCAGCAACCCTAAGCAAGCAGGTACTGGACGTCATTCTTGAAGCCAGAAGACCCAGTACAAGATAACTGGAAAAGGTTCTGCTCCTGGATTCTGTCTAAAGGATATGACAAACTATGCCCTCCCTGCCTCTAGTCCTGGATTATTTAGCAGATCCACTCCACAAAGGCCTGTCCTTCTCCATTAAGATACATGCCACAGCCGTTTTGGCTCATTACAACACTTAGCCACCTCTCTTCTCGCACCCTCTTATCAAACAGTTCCTGAGAGGGGCAAACAACTGAAGGCCACCAAGGAGAGCACCCACCCCTGCTTGGGACCTTAACTTTGTACTGGAAAAGCTCATGCTCCCCCCCCCCTTTGAACCTGCTGCATCAGCAGACTTAAAATTCCTCTCTTGGAAAACAACCTTGCTTCTGGCCATCACATCAGCTAGAAGAGTGTCTGAGCTACAAGCACTTATGGCTGTGGGAACCCTTCATTATTTTTCATGCTGACAAGGTTTTCCTCAGGACTAACCCTTCCTTTATGCCTGAAGTGGTGTCCTGTGTGGCCCTCAACCAATCCATCCATTTTGCCAACTTTCTTCCCTAATCCTCAAAATAAAGGGGAAAGGATCCTGCACTCCTTGGACGTGCACAGACAGCTCAGATCCTACCTTGATAGGACTAAGCCCTTCAGAAAATCTTCCCAGTTACTAGTCAGCTTTGCAACAGGGGCAGCGGGCAAGGCCATTTCAAAACAAACAATTTCCAAATGGATAGCACACTGCATCCATTTCTGCTACAAGCACCATGGGAAACCAACCCTTCAGGGGGTCAGAACACATTCCATTAGGGCAACATCTACCTCTACAGCATTTCTCAGGAGAGTCCCTACCAGGGACATCCTTGAAACTGCTACCTGGAGTTCAGTACACACCTTCACCAAGCATTACCACCTGCCTTTCTTTTCCAAATCCAAGGCAGGTTTCGCAACAGCAGTCCTGCAAGGCATACTAGCCAGCCCTAACTCTTCTTGACTGCCTCCACCCTTCTTCAGCTTTGGGAGTCCACCCAAGTCTGATGACTGCAACAGTGAAGCACGAAGAACATAGTACAGTTGTGTACACTTACAATAAATGTAGATGTTCAAGTGTATTCACTGTTGCAGTCCTGGTTTCCCTCCCTCCAGCTCCCTGTTTTTTCTCTCTCTCTCTCTCTCTCCTCTCTATGGCTATTACTCACTCCTTTCAGGGGGTATTGGTATTTGCATTTTACTTGTGGTGTTTTCCCCCACCATAATGTAGCTCCCTATTTGGGGGGCTCCTGACATTTGGGGCAAGAAAAACTGGTGTAATGGTGTCAGCTGCCTGTTTTTATACCCCTGACGACCCGACGTCCATCCTGGAGCGACTGCATCCAATGCAGAAATACTAAGTCTCTGGTATTCGGGCTGACTGAGGGCTACCTGCAGGCAGATAACCAAAGTGTGATGACTGCAACAGTGAATACACTTGAACATCTACATTTATGGTAAGTGTACACAACTGTACTTTATGCATCATTACTAAAATGAAGTACTTTTAACAAAAGAAATAATATATTGGCTACCATATTGGCTACCAAGTGTAATGGGATAATTTAAAGTATGCAGTTTGGGCAATTAGTATGATGGTTATAGGTTCATAGGTAGGTACTAGGCTATCTAGCTTTCGCTGACCCATTGATTAATTAACTGATCCTCTGTCAAGCAGAGCCAATGAAGTGATCCCAGGGGTCTATTTTCTGTTACACATCCACTTGTCAAGGTTTCTCTTGAAGAGTGTTAGTGGCGGGCTCTGCCTGATGTAATTTGGAATTTTGTTCCAAAGCATGGGGAGTCTCTGTGACAGGAATCTATCCCTCCAGCATGTTCTGTTTATTGTTGTGGCGAGGTTTAGCTCACTAGAGTGTGTGGCTCGCAGTGACTGGGATTTCTTTAGGTGGAGCACGTCCATCAATTCTGAGTTCAACATGGCTTTGTAAGTCAGGCAGAGATCACCTCTGAGTAAGCGGTATGCCACTGAGTACAGCCGGAGTTTTTTCAGTCGGGCTGCATAGGACATATGTTTGAGACCAGTAATCCTCTTGGTGAGGTACTTTTGTGGTCTTTCGAGCTGTTGGAAGTGTCTTGTGAGGTACATCCCAAATGGGGCATTGTACTGTATGATGGGTCTAATGAGTGACGAGTAGAGAGGCACTATAATCTCTTTATTTCTAGATGCGAGCCCTTTAGTAATTAGATGGGCCACATAGAAGGATTTCCTAACTACTTTGGCAATACGATTGTCAAAGGAGAGATTACTATCTACCTGGGTCCCCAGATCTCTTATTACCTCTTCTGTATTAAGGGGGCTGCCACCTATGTGGTAATTCGTGAGCGTTTTGTTTTTCCCAAATGGGATGACTATGCATTTTTTGGTATTTAGCTTGAGGCCATGACTTTGACACCAGGTGTCTGTCTCAGTAAGGCCCTTTTGGAGGATGTCCGTGTCAGCCGGAGAGTCAGTTATGGCTCCCAGTTTGCAGTCATCGGCGAACTTGGTTAGCCATAGTCCTCCTGTGTTTGCCTGTACTTTTGAGAAGTATATGCCGAACAGTAGGGGGTCCCAGGACTGAGCCTTGCGGGACACTACTTGTGACTGGTTTAGAGTTGGACCTGGAGCCTGCTATTCTTACCGTGTGAGTTCTGTCTGTAAGCCAGTTGGCAACCCATCTCATGACGTAGGGGTTTATGTTTAGGCTGGTGAGTTTTTCTGTAATACCTGAGTGGGGAATGGTGTCGAAAGCCTTGGCGAGGTCAAGGTAGGCTGTGTGAACCACCTTTCCCTCGTCTATGGCCGTGGTGACTGTCTCGAAGAAGTCAACCAGGTTTAGTAGGCATGATCTGCCCTTAAAGCCGAACTGGGTCAGGTCAAGTGTTTGGAGGTTCCCAATGTCTGTTAATGAGTTCCATGATGAATGCTCTCCATAGCCTTGCAGACCAGGTTAGTCAGGCTTATGGGGCGATAGTTAACCAGGGTCAGTTGTGGCCCCTCCTTTGTGGAGAGGAATAACCATTGCTGTGTGTCATTATATGGGCACCTAGCCTGTGGAGAGGCTGAGGTTGAACAGCGTGTTTAGGTGGGGGTTTAGTTCGTTCTGTAGTTCATGCAAGACGCAGCCTGGGACACCATCTGGTCCCATTGACGCTGTGTTTTTGGCTTTTGAAAGGGCTGTTTTCACCTGTGCGTCTGTGATTTTTGGGACACTACACTTTTCCGGTATTGTTTTGGGCCCTTTTGGAGGTGAGGGGGGGTAAAGTTTGCACTGAATCTATCTTCCAGGATGTTGGCAATATCAGTAAGTTCAGTATATTTTGTGCTATTTTGCACTAGTTCAGTGCATATCTGCGAGTTGCCACTTAGATTCTTAACATAGCTAAAGAAGGCTTTGTTATCTTTTGAATCCTTGGCTATTTTTCTTTCAAAGTTAGCCTTGGATGATTTCATGAGGGGCCTAAGTTCCTTACTGATACTGATCAGGAATGTCTTTTCTTTTTAGGATTTGCTTTTTTTCTGAAGTAGTTTCCTCCTATTGTATAGCCTGTTTATTGCAGGGGTCCACTAAACTGGTTTCCTTCTCTTGGAGGAGTGAGTCTTGGTTTTGCTAGGGATGGCACAATCCATGCATCCTTGTAGGTGCTCAGAGTGCATTTGTAAAGGTTTCTGCATCTTGGGCAGCGTTATCCTTTAGCGTGGGGGCTGTGAAACTTGCCACCTCTGTCTTAAGTAAGGTGATGTTTGCTTTAGAAAAGTTTTTTTTACTGTGGTTTCCTTAGTTGGGGGTGGTGGTGGGGTGTGGACATCCAGAGTGATTAGTTTATGGTCTGATCTAACCAGTGAAGGGTTGACCTCTGGTGTGGAACACCTTATCGCCTATGTTGGTGATGACCAGGTCCAATATGTTTTCACCTCTGGTAGGGGAGTTTACCAGCTGATCCAGGGCGTTTGAGTTGATGAATTCTAGGAGGCGCTGGGCCTAGGAGTTTGTACTCTAGTAATTTTCCCAGTGAATGGTAGGGTAATTGAAATCGCCCAATAGGGTGTTTGGTAGGGCCTTCATGTTTTCCAGTGTCTCCAGAAATGTGGATTGGTGGTTATGATGGTTAACCTCTAAAATGTGAACAATTTGTGTTGTAGTAACATCCTCTGTGGTCCCCAAATCATCTGTTATCTTGTATTTGCAGTGTAGCTTCTGTTAGCAAGGTTGTTGAACACAGTTTCTGTTTGTGTGTGAGCTGCAGTTTGATCAAGTAGCTGAAGGAAAAGGGAACTGTGATACGTAGTGTCTACAGTAGTACTCTGCACCCCAAAATTATTTATCAGTAGCATTCAAGTCGCACTCAACCAGCAGGAAAGGCGAGAGAGAGATGGTGTCAGCTGTACAGCAGCGTCATCATCAAGGATGTTTACTTTGGTCTCCCTGGGTTCCTTGGTGCCAGCTTTGGCTCCAACATCTCGGAGCCTATTGCCTTCGGTATCAAAAACATAGAAGAAGACCTCACCAGTGTTCGAGTATTCCCAGTCTGTTTCTGGTTAAAGGGGCACCTTTGGGTAGGGTAGTTTCTCTGGTTTCCCTGGGTTCTGCTCCTCACTCACTGGAGTCTTTCCCTACTCCACCTCTGTTCCGAGCCTCTCCGGCTCGGATCTGACATGTTTCAAAATGCCCATTATTAATGCCTGTCTTTATGGGTCCTCCTTGTTTAGACCCAAGGTTAAGGACATGTTGACAAGGAGCAAACAATATGGGAAGAAAGCGTCCTCCATTGGAGTCTGCTTTTTCACCCCCCCCCCAAGCAATCCTTTTGTAAGAATCAGAAAGGTAGTTCTTCAGGCAGTCGCACTTTTCTTCCCAGAATGCTCCCCCCAGAGGGCTCCTCCCGAGGAAGAGGGGAGGGGTAATCATAATGGGTGCTACTCCAAGGGCAGAGTTGGTCTGCAGAATCGCAGCTTCCACTAGGATTTTTTCTATAGGACCCTTTCAGTGATCCTGAAGGGTAGCCCAATTGGTTGCCTCTGGAGGCAGTTGGGGGTTGTTTAGCTCTCCACCCCAAAGCTTGGGAGGCCATCATCTCAGATGCCTGGGTGTTGAGAGTAATATCCAGAGGGTATGTTATCCCTTTGTAGAAATTCCCAAAGGTCTCCCAAGGCATGCCGTCAATGTTCCACCCCTTCAAAAACTTCTTGCAGTGGCAGATATCTGCAAGATGCTGGCAAATTGAGTCATCCAAGAGATCCCACAGACCAGTGAGGATCCGTGGTCTATTCCATATTCATTGTAGTGCCAGAGAGGACAAAGGACCTCAGACCAATCTTAGACCTGAGCAAGCTGAACCAGTTTGCCATAAAGTCCAAGCTCCGGGTGGTCACAGTGCAGTCCATATTGCCTCTTCTGAGGAGGAATGATTGGATGTGCTCAATAGACCGTAAGGGCACCTACTATCACATAAAGATAGTTCAGTGTTCTCAAAGGTTCCTTCACTTCTGGATGGGTGCCTGTCATTTTTAGTGTGGGGCCCTGCCATTTGGTCTCATCACAGCTGCCTGGGTGTTTACCATGTGAATGGCAGTGGTTGCAGCCTAGCTTCAGCTGCAGGGGTTTCAGGTTTTACCATACTTGGATGATTGGCTCTTCACTGCTCCCATGAAGACTTTGTGGATACTGGCCAGGGACTCCTTGCTCTAGCTATGGAAAAGATTAGGCATTACAGTCAATTACTCCAAATCAAGCCTTCAGCCTGTACAAGTCTTAGAGTTCATAGTGTCATTTGGACACAGTCCATCAGATCGCCAGGATTCCATCCTCCAGAGTTCTCAGTCTTTGAGCTCAGGCCTGGTCATTGCTTGCAATTCCTAAACCATGGGCTCATGCACTTCTAAAGCTTTTGGGCCATATGGCAGTATCAAAAGGGCTAGTTTCTCTGGCCCAGGTATCATATGCAGGCACTGCAATAGACAATGGCAATACAGTGGTAGCTCCTTACCCATCCGTTAGATTTCCGGATACAGCTGATGAGTGTGTCTCGCAAGCAGATTCAATGGTGGTTACAGTCTCAGTACTACAGGGAAGACCTTATGTAACTCCTTCAGCCACGGTCATCACAGACACCTCCCTCCTGAGGTGGGGTGGGGGTTATTTCGAAGGGAGGACTGTTCAAGGGTCCTGGTCTTCCACAGAAGCCAACAGTCCCATCAGTGTTCTAGCAATTAGAGCTGTTCTCCTATTGTTGCAGGCTTTTCTGGACATTCTCCTCAAGGGTGTGATTGCAGTTCAGATGGGCATGTTGGTACAAAGAGGGGGGAATGTGCAGTTTCCCTGTTTTTTGAGAGGCGATGAGGGTCTGGCAGTGAGCGATCTGCTCTTAATGGTTTGTGGTGGCCACACATATCCCGGTGAAGTCCAACATTCTGTCTGACAGTCTCAGCAGGAGCATTTTATCGGCCCATGAGTGGTCCCTTAATCCATTGGTGGCAGCACGGATTCTTTGTCACTGGAGCACTCTGTTATGACCTGTATGTGTCCTCCATCCAACACCAAATGCAACAGCTATTATGCTTTTGTTCCAGGACTGGCACCCAGGGATGCTCTGACATTTACCTGGTCCCCTTGACTCCTTAATGTTTATCCCCTAGTTCCCCTCATAGTGAAGTTTCTTCAGAAAGCGGTAAATTCCTACTTTTCAAGAGGTACTTCTTCATCCACCATTCTAGACTCCTCTTACTCTTGCCCTTCAACATATGTCATCTTGGGGAGTAATAGAGCCAGTTCCTCATCCTTATTTTGGGAAAGGATTTTATTCAAGGATGTTTTTGGTGCCAGAGAAAGAAAATGCTTGGGGACCAGTACTGAATCGTTTCCTAAACTAATTTGTGATAAGTGTCCAAGTTCAAAATACTGTCACTTCACAATCTGTCACCAATTCTTCCTCATTTTTGTTAACACTAGATTTAAAAGATGCTCATCACATTTCTATCCATCCGGATTTCAAGCATTTAAGGTTTTGTGTGTCTGGATCACATTATCAGTTCTCATCCGTACCCTTTCGACTATTCACTGCACCGAGAGTGTTCACAAAGTGTCTAGCTCCAGTTATAGCTCATTGCAGACTAGAAGATAGCCACATTTTCAGATATTTAGATGACTTGATTATCTTTGCTGAGTCTTATTCAGAAGTTTCAGGATTTTCTCACTTGGGTGAGAGATCTCTTGTAAATCTGGGATTCCAAGAGAACATTTAAAAGGCTTTTTTTGACTCCATCACATAGGATTGTGTTCCTGGGATCTCCCCTAGACACCTCAGTTCAAAGAGCTGTTCTTCCATAGGAAAAAAATAGATCAATATCTATGTATGTTTCTCTGGTTTCCCACTCAGACTTTGGTCTCTGCAAGGGAATACCTCAGGATTTTGGGTCTCGTGGCATCTGTGATTCTCGTGATACCCCTGGAAGATTCCACTGTATGGTCCCAGCACCCAACACCCTTTATATTTTCAAATCCCAGTTCTATCATTTGTCAGAAGAGAAATCACTTGGTGGCGACAGTAAATATTTATCTCTAAATCCAGGTTGTGTCTACCCCCCCCCCCCTTCCAAAGCAGTCAGTAACCACAGATGCTTGGGGAGCAGTTTCAGGAGGGGGATACAAGTGCATGGTGCTTGGGACACCAAGGATGGATACAAACACATAAATATAAATGAAATGCTTGTTCTAATCAAAGCACTCAATTCCCTGAATCACCTGTGGTCCTCTGAGCCTTTTGTAGTTGTTACAGACAATGCCACAGTTGTGGAGTTCGTCAGCAAGTAAGAAGGAACCAGGTTTTACCCCCTTTGAACACTAGCTATGTTAACCTGAAATACAGCTTTACAGCCCAGTCACACTCTACAGCCATTCTATAGCCCGTCAGAGCAAAATTGTGTGGCAGACAAGCTGAGCAGGACAAAGGCAGACACCCATGAATGGAAACCAGATTAGAAGTCTTCCAAGATTTGATTCATCTGTGGGGAGTTCGTCAAGCAGACCTCTTTGCATCCTCTGAACAATCAGCTAGGAAAATTCTGCTCCAGTATAGACTGCATGAAGGCCTGGAAGACTGATGCCATTTCCTTTCCTTGGACAGGAATGTTCCTGTATCCCTTTTCATCCTTTCCAATAATATCCTGGGTACTTCTGAAGTTTCAGATGGAGTCCAGCAAGATCTTTGTAGTGACTGTCTTATCGTCTAGGCAGCAGTCGTGCTTCCTTCTTTTGGAAATGGCCAGGATAAATTACCACGTGCTTCCTCACAGTCTGGATTTACTTGTATAAGAACAGGAGTATTTTTGATGCACCCTGACCTAAGTCAACTTCAACTGACTGCCTGGATGACAAGATCTTAATTCACTTTAGACACCTTTTATCTGAAAGTGTGCAGCAAGTAGTATTGGAGGCAAGAAAGCCTACTACTAGAAGGTCATATATTAGCAAAATGGAAAATGTTTACAGTTGGTGTCAACAACATATCCAGCACCTGTTTAAATTTCTCTGGTGTTAATATTTGTGTGAGTTACTGTTCTTTGGCTTTTCTTACTCCTCTGTCAAGGTTCATTTATTGGCCATTTCAGCATGTTTACCCAAGGATCCCTCTCTTTCAGCACTTTCTCATGTGAAAATGTTTTTGAAAAGAATTTTGTATGAGACCTCCAGGAAACCAGTGCCTCCTCCTTGGGATCTTAATTCTGTGGTAGAGAAGCTAACACTTCAAGTCAGCCTGTTGAGCTGGTTTAAATGATATCCTTTACATGGAAAACTGTTTTACTGATTGCTCTGACCTCTGCAAGAAAAGTATCTGAAGTTCAAGCTCTTATGGTTAGTCATTCCTAACTCATTTTCCACAGAAACACAGTTTCTTTGAGAAGTAATCCTTTTATGCCTAAAGTGGTAAACTAGTCTATCCATCTACCTGTTTTGTTTCCTGAACCCAAAATTCAGGGAGAAGTGATTCACCTTACTTTGGATGTCCACAGACAACTCTGGTGCTATCTTGATAAAGCAAAATCTTTGAAATCTTCAAATCAGTTACTCGTTTTTTGTGAAGGTAAGAAAAAAACAACCTGTGTCTAAACAGACTATTTACAGCTGGTTGTTTCAGGCTATTACCTTTTGTTGTTCTCACCACAAAACCTTTCCAGGCAGGCTCAGGGCTCCCTCTACCAGAGCCTTGGCTTCATCTATGGCTTTTTGGAAAGGGTTATATTCAAGAAGCGTTTTGTAATTTTGCAGCAACTTGGCCCTCTGTACATTCTTTTGCAAAGCACTACAAGCTTGATTCCTTCTGTCGGTCTAGGTCAGGCTTTGCTAGTACCATTCTGCTGGAGCTCCTGGACTCTTCTCCTTCCACTTCCCAAATGCTGTAAACTTGAGTAAATCTCTACCCATATAGCTAAGGCTATTTCAGCTGTGATAAATGTGATGGATATAGTACAGTTATGCAAGTAAACTTACTATAGCAGTAGATGTTTGAATACTGCTACAGTAGCCTCTCCCGCCCTCCATCCCACTTTGTTTTTTATTATGATAGGGTGATTATATATGTATATTTCTTTATTCCTGTCCGGGCTGAGCCTTCCTGTTTTACTTGGTATGAAAGCTCTGTAGGGCTTGGCACTCAAACTTGTGTTTTTCAGATAGCTCAGCTTGAGCTACCTAACTGTTTGAGTTAATGGAAGGTACAGTGAAGCTTTGGAAGCTGGTCTGCTCTTATATCCTTGGCAGGATGTAACCCATATAGCTAAGGCTACTGCAGCAGTCATCTTTCAAACATCTACTGTTATGGTATGTACGCTTACACAACTGTACTTTCCTGAAGGAATTGATGTACAGTCTGAATCCCGCAGATCAGAATTTATAAAGTATCAGAAATATGCAGTGTTACTACACATTCCGTCAAGATACCATTAGAGTTGCATTATTTTAATTCCTGGTTATTCGCTGCAGTAATCTTTACTGTTGGAGATTTTCTTTTAAAAAATAATTTTATACACAGACGCTCCAGAACTGTGCATGACCATGGCAACTGTGGCCACTGTACTAAAATTACATAGAGGATTATAATTTTGTCTGCAATCGTATGTTTATTATGGGTTCGAGACCTAGATGCCAGGAAATTCACCTTGAGAGCAAAGACCCCCCCCCCATATCATTTGAATAAGTTGTTACCATCATCATCTTCAGCTCCCTTTCTCCCATTTGTACATGGGCTTTGGATGACACATCAACATTAGTCAGTGTGACCAAATCACCTAGAACCAAAGCTTTTACTACCAGGTGGCTATATTTGACCTGGTCACCCCTCGAAATAGTCAGGCAAATTAATTAGGTAGGATTTTCTTAAAAAAAAAAAACGGTACCATCTAGGTTTGAATGTTTGTAAGTTATCAGTTTCCCTTTTAAAAATATTAAGATCTGCTCCATCATTTTGCATATTATACTAATGAGGCTGTTGAGGTGTTAATTTTGAGGGTTAGTTACAGCAGTGGCCTTGTGTAGAAGTACCACAGCCATGCTGCACTAGAGCTGAGGCACATTTGTGAAGGAGCTGAAATTAAAAAGCTTAAGAAAGGGTTCAGCAGTAACATACTTAGCAATAGCAAGGCAGTCTAGTTTATTTATGTGTCTGTTGTGCTGCTGTTTTTAGCTTTGTTAATAGCTTCAGGGTTATGGTCCATAATGATAATGGGAGGAGCAGTATTAAAAGATTTAAGGGTGGGGGACACTGAAGGTGTGAGGGATGGGAAAGCTTGAGCTAAATTTGTTAGCTGCAACATTTAGTATGGTTTCAGTATCAAAACAGGGAGTACTACTCTCTTCAAATTTGCAGTATTGGGCATTACTTGTACTAATCCTAATATAGTTTAAAAAAAGCCTTATGATATGCTTCAGAGTTAATCATCTTCAATTCATATGCATTTCTACTCTTTCTATTGACTGGTTTAAGATCCTTGCAGACTTGCTTATATTACTCTTCCTGACTCATCATGGAATGTTCTACCATCCATGTATTTTTCTCCTATTATAAAATTTATCTGCGAGTTTCACTACAGGGTCAGCAGGTGGTAAAGGACATCTGAAATTCTTAAGTCCTTCACATAGGGATGCAAGGTTGGTGTTTTGAGTATTCCTTGAGTGTAGTTGAAACTGCAAGCATTTTGGTAGTAATTCTTTGGGAAAAGGTTGCATTCTAGTGGTCAGATTGATCAAGGAGGGGATGATATTAGTAAGTGTGCAGGCAAGGGCAAGGTCTGATTTATTTTCCCCTTTAGGGGGAATGTAGACACTTTGATTCAAGGAGTTAGTTGTCTTTTGAGGTCCATACTACCTACCTTCTTTTGCAAGCAAAGTGGCTAAGTCGTAATGCCTGTGACTCACAGCTCCAGGGTCTGCAGTTCAGTCTGGCTTCTAGTTATTTTTTGTGTGGAGTTTACATGTCCTTCCCATGTCTGATTGGGTTTTCTTTGGGTACTGATTTCTTTTCACCTTTCAAGGACACATTGGGTAATTGGCAATACTGGGCTGTCCATATATATTGTCCTTACCTTTGCCCTTATAGCATGGATCATGTCTGAAATGGGTCTGCAGACTTGGTTAATTAACTTTAAAAAAAAAGTCCCCATTCTGTTCAATGTAGATTTCAATGGATTAAGATTGCAGTGGATATGAGAACTGATTTTGATTGCCAGTAAAATTTGTCATCTTGTCATTCACTCTTCCCAGAGGATATGATTTTTTTTTAATAATTTTACTGCATAAGAAGACTAGTGTGCAGACTCTCTTCAGTCACAAACTGATAGTTTTACATAACACAGATGCAGATATGTACAAATAGTATTCCGTGTGTATTACATGAAGAAATCCTAGGGGAAATGAGTAGAAACATATACAGAAGTAGTGGTAATATTGCTTTTGACTATAGATCAATGTAGTTTGCAAATGACCACGTCAGTATAACCCAATATTAAGACAGTTAACCATGAAATTTTGTTTGGCATAACTTTTAATGTGGTATCAGTTTTATGGTTGGACAGCAAATAACTCTTCATCTGCAGACTTATGAAATATTAATACCTTTGGAATTTCAGCAGTAAGCAGTACCTTCTCTGCTGGTGTCTTCTCAAGATTTTGCAGCGGTGGTAGGCAAGATCCCATATACTTCACTTCCTGTCCCAGAAAGGCTGACGTATTATATAAACTAACTTTTAAAATGAGAACAATCCTAGCCATTTGTCCTGTTACTCTATACAGAAAGAAAACTGTAGAAATGGCACATGCTTCTTTGGGTCATGCTCACATTTTGCAATGCAATAGTTAAAGCTGTCGACTACATAACTCACAGACTTGAGTTTCGCTTTAGTGTAGGTTTAGGGTGATATGTGTTTAGTACCCGATTCGAACACCTTAACTTCTGTACTGTAAGCAGGATACACTCTTGGGTTACAGAATGTACCTACAGTGCAGTAAGTAAGAGTTCTGCTACAGTCCATACTCTAAAGAGATTTGTTTAGGTAAGTCATTTTACAGATGTCAAGGCTAAGATTCTCTATGCATCCATCAACATAAGATGGATTAGCCCTATTACTAAGGAAACCCTTACTTAGAGGCATGGTGGTTCATTGCTTAAGACTTCTACTTCAGAGTTGCAGAATCCAGGGTCCACTGCTGACTTTTGTAGTAGGTTTATTTTATTACGTTTTCTGATGCTTGTTAAGTAAGTTAGTGGACCCATTTAATCTTCAGGTTCACAGGTTTGAATTTTAGCCATATTATAAGGCTTGCAGTTGCATGCAAGTATCCTAGACGGGTTCCGGCGTGTAGCTTGCAAGACATTTCCCTGCGAGCTACATTGCCGATACCAAATGGCTGCAGCAGCATTTTGCCATAGAGCAATATGGCTGAATAGCATAGCCGCTGCTGCTGTAACCTATGCGCAGAAATATTTCTGCTGGTGGCGATCCTTACGGACAGCTGCCCAGCTGTATTCTAGCAGGGACGGCTGTACTAGATGTGTACTACATTCTGTATTGTCACGTAAGTAATGCATGTATTGTATTACACACGCCGGAACCCATCCTAGACGTATATTTGTTTGTGTAGTTTAACTAGTTTATTTGCAGAGAAATCATAAATTACATATAGCGTAGCACTTAAATGTTGGACATTATAAGTACAGTGGTTCTTCTTTAAAAAAGTTATTTCAAGAGTGTGCACAGACTTCAGGGTATTAATGTCAAAACATTATAGGAGATGGATGCAGTGGTAAGAGTGTATATGCCTGGACAGTTTAGGTACACAGTTCTGTTCAGTACAGCATTAGATAAGTTTAGGTAGGAACGCAATATGTTCATAGCGTGACCAGCACTATGAAGCTTCAACTAAAACAACACAATCCTGCTGTTAGAAATTGTAGAGAATAAGCAGAGTAGAGATTTGAAGTGTCATAATGTTGCTTTCTAGGTGAAGTAGTTTGACAGTGGCCATTAAATGTGGATGTCCTGTCTTTTTTTTTTTACAAATGAGCTTACAGTTTACGAACCAAGAATGTTGGTGTGGCTAGTTGGTAGCATGTTAGACCTATGTCACAGCAGTGGTGAAATGCAGAATGTGTCACAGGATACTGAAGGCTGTGTAGGTTAATCTGGTTGTCTAGTCTAGTGCACGAGATAAAAAGTTAAGGCACACCAAATAAGGAAAGTAACTTGCATGCTTCTTGACTTGGGCTTCATGTGGGGTCTCCCATTTCTTCCCTCTTCCCAAAAAGATTCTAGTTATCTAAGTTGGCCATATACACATTGCTGCTTCCCTTGTGGCCCAGGTTTTGGCTGAAAAAAAGATCATAATGGGCCATCCCACTTGTCTGGCTAACAAATTAAAAATATACTATACTAAATTAATCCTTTTCCTTCAGTAATCTAGTTAAGTCCTAATTCCACAAATACCTTTCATTGTAAACCACTTGTGTACAATGCAGGAAAAGCAGCAGCATTGCTGAACAGCCAAGAAAACTTTTCAGATGCCACTGCTGTCCAGATTGCTGTTTCTCCTCAGCAGCCTCCTTACCATCCTATAGACGGCGTTTTCTTCTCCTACCATTAGCTGACATCGGTGCCGAGTGTTTCAGCAGTTGCTCAAAGGTCTTGAGCTTGCCCCGTAGTTGCCATCAAGGGAAAACAGCTGTAGTACAGTGAGTGTAGCCACCAGTGGAGAGCAGTATTTTATTTATGGCCCCCAAAAGCAGACAGCTGATTGAAAATAGTATTGGACCTGTCCAGTCTGAACAAGTTGAAGTTTTATTTATTTGTTTTTGTTTTTTAACCTGGTAAGAGCACTGGTCACGATGACTCTCTTCAGTCATGGTGCAGCCCAGGAATGGCAAAGACAAAGCATTGACAATTGTACATGGATATAACAACAGAGTTGCAAAACATTAAAGATGCCAAATATACATACCAATAAGAAAATGATCTATGTCACCCAGTAACGTGAATAAAGTTGCAGAAATAACATTAAATAAAAATGGTACTATTAAAACAGACTAAATGGAGTAGATGTCAGTAATGGAGGAACTGGTGTCAGTTTAAGTCCTGCTCATGCACCATTGTATGTGTCTTTCTGGTTTATATGAGACAAGTTTTTTTTCATAAGTGCTGCAAAGAGTTTGCTTGCAAGTTTTTCAGTAAAATATGCTTCAGTACTTCGTAGCTGTTGTAACAGTCACCGTAGTCACCATTTTTAGCAGTACGTCAATGTATATTTGTTTAATGATGTTAGGTTGCACGTGAAAATTTCCAAACATATAGGCATGTTTTGGTAGTCTGTATGTCTTACAGTTCAGCTTATTGTTGTCTACATCATACAGGTTTTTATGTTTAAACATCCCAGACCAAGTTGAAGGTACTGCTTGGGATTCTTCTCAAATGTTATGATTTGCTGTTACAGTGACCTTCTAAGAAGAAGATATAGCGTATATGTCAGCAAATATACTTACAATCGCAGTAAATATTTGAGAAGAGGTCACTATAACAGTAAAGCTACCTCTTTCCCTCCTCGATACCCCTCAGTGGAAAAAAGAATGTCTAGCTTTCGGTTTCCCTGTGTTCACTGTAGCTTCTTTGGAAGCTGTTTTGTAGCTCTTTTATTGTGACTGAAGAAGTGGAATGTTTGAGTACTAAATTATAGTGTAATGTAACAGCCTATGGGGGAGGGTCATGCAATTAGAAATTTTGATCTGAAGTAGTTAACTTCATTTGCTCATCAACCTGTGGGTATCGGATCCAAGCCAAAATCCCCAAACCTTTATGTGAATGTGCAGGGGCATGCCCCCACCAGAAAGTGGTGTAGAAATTTTCTGAATTAAGATTAAGCTAGTGTCTGGGTGACTGCTAGGCCTGCAGAAGCTGTTGATGTCCTTCCATTTCACTGTCACAGTATTCATTACAATAGGAATCCCCTGCCAAGGGCAGCCTGACTTCTGGCCCGTATACCAAAGCCTTTAGGTTGATTTAAGGTATGCCATACATCACGTGTGCTCCTCGTAGCATAGGGCATAAAGGTGATGTCTGGACATACCATCCTCCGAACTTGTTTGCAGCTAGTCTGAACACCATCTCTTGATTGTCTGAACACCTCTTCCCTTGCTCGTTCACCAAGCTGTTTCAGATAAGTGCCCCATTGGGGTTTTTTGATCTTATCTTTTTGCATTGTTGCTTGTGGGGTTTCATGTCATCCAAGAAGGGTAAATGCTAGTGTTGGAGACAGATTTCCCATAAAGGCCATCACAAGCTGTGCTTATTTTGTCTCTACACTTCCCACGACCATACGTCCTGTTCAATTTGTCAGGCATTCTTCCCAAGACACTCTTTAGTCCGCTTTCCTCCTTGGCTTTGTATTTGGAGAATTAACGTCTTAAGCTTTTAGCTAAAGACACAATAGACTGTACTTCCCACTCCCAGGGACAGCCATCCACGAAGAAGGTGGCCAAGAAGCCAAGGTCTGATTCTTCTGCTACACAGCCTCTGCTGTGAATCCAGCCTTATGCATGTCCTTGGAGGCCTTGCAGATGTCTGCTTCAGATGTTCAGAGGGAACTGCAGCTCATTATTTCCAAGGAGCCTAGGGGTGTTCCTCAGATTTTGGTCAGGGAGGAAGTTTCGACTACTATTATTGAATGCCATCCAGGGTTGGAGCCTTCTAAGTTTTATACGGCAGATGCCCCCTTGAAGAAAAAGCAAAAGACTAGGCATATTTTTCCAGCTCCTAAGGACCTGCAGAGTGAATGGCAGAATTTTACTCATTGTTTAATGCTTTGATAGCTTTGAAACCTCCTCATGGGGTCTCTGTTCTAGCCCCCCCCCCAGTCCTCCACTCCCCTTAAAAGACCCAGGAAACAAGAGAGAAGGTGGAATCAGATGAGGAATCCCTTGCTTATTCATCTCAGATTCACTCTCCTGTAGACTATGGGTTTGAGGAAGAGGAATTTACTAGTCCTGACACTCCTTTTGAGGAAATTTCTTTTGGGGCTGCAATGTCCAGATTGATGGCATTTTTTTTAAATGGGATTGTACCCAGGTGTCTGAGGTACAGAAGAGGTATTACAAGTTCCGGCAAATGGACTTTCCTAGGCCATCTGCCATTCCTCCCGTTTTGGCTGCTTTCTTGGATGCCTTTTCTGCTGCTTCTGAAGCTTCTGATTCCCAGCTCCCTGTCCCCAAGAAACCTGATAGGTTTTAAAAGGTGCATGAAGACTGTAAATTTCTGTATAGCCCTTCTGACCCTTCTTTGGTTTCTGTGGCTTCTGACAAGCTGTCTCAGTTCCTGCCTTCTGCCAAGTTACTTCCTTCTGGTAAAGACAGCAGAACTGTGGAAAAGTTGGGTAAGAAGGTTTATACATCTGCTACGTTATCTTTTAAGGCTGTCATTTATTAGACCTGTATCCCCAGGTTCATTTTGTCTCATCTTAGGCTTGTCAGGTAATTCCTGAGCTTTCAGACTGAAGGGAAGACACCTGCTATTTCTCTGTTAGGGACTTTGTCCCAGGTGGCTCGCCATTCCATTGTGTCGTTATGATGCAGCAAATGGTTCTTCTAGGGCTGCTGTCTTTGGTGCTGTGATGAGATATTACTGGCTTTGGCTTCAACTTTTGACTGATGATATTGAGACGAAGTTGATGGATGCTCCTCTGGACACACCCACTTGTTTGTTGACGCTGCTGCTGCATATTTGTTTGTCTCTTCAGGATAAGGGCAAGGCCTTGCAGGAGCTTAAACATGTTTTTGTTTCTCCTGTGCCTAAATTTCAGAGAAATTACCCAAATAAGCCAGTCTTTGTTCGTAGGCCGTCCCCCCCTCCCCAAGTAAGAAGGGTGGAAAGTGGGCTCCTCCTGCTAAAGCTACACAAACTTCTGTACCATAGAAGTATCTTTTTCCTGACAAACCAGGTACTGTCTATCTTGTTCTCAGCCATATTCCTCTCTCTTCATCTTTCCCTTTCTATTCCTGTTTGGTTAAAGATTACTCAGGATTTCTTTGTTTCGTCTGTTATCCACCTAGAGTATTTCATGGTCTGGAAGTCTCTTCCACCCTTTTATGGGCATTCCTCAGCCCCCTCAGGAACAGTTGTCTTTCTTTCCAGGGTTGCTTTGAGATCTCTTGACTCGGAACTATTCAGGGAGTCCCAGTTTCCCAAAGGGGGAAGGGGTTTTACTCCACAATGTTTTTGGTGCCCAGGAAAGAGGACACTTGGAGAACCATTCTAGACCTCTTTCATCTAAATACTTTTCTGAATGTCCCCTGTTTTTGAATGTTGTCCCTTCAAAAGTTTATTACCTCTTCTGCTTCCTGAGGCTTATCTGGGGTGTCTGGACCTCAAGGATGCTTATCTTCATATCCCAATGCATCCCCTTTTCAGGAAGTTTTTACATTTCTCTGTTGCTTCTTGGCATTTTCAGTTCTGTGCTTTGCCCTTTCTACTGCTCCAAGGGTATTTACCAAATGCTTTGCTCATTTTTATTGCTTTTTTCAAGTTAAGGGAGATTCAAGGATTTTCTTACTTGGACAACCTCCTGTTTCATGCATCCTCCCCAGAGATTTTGTTGCACAGTCTTCATTTTGCAGTCTTCCTTCTGCAGAGCCTGTGGTTCAGTATAAATTTCAAAAAGTCCTTTCTGACTCCTTCTCAGGATCACTTCTGTCTGGAGTGCACAGTCCAAACTGTTCCTCTGCTGGCATCCCTGCCTCCTCCCAAGGCCCTAACTCAGTTCCATTTTTCATTGCCTCCTTCTGCTCTCAATAACAACAAGAGAATTTGAGAGCTCTGGGGTTCATGGCTTCCACCATTCCTATGTTCCCTTTTGCCAAACTCTGAGAAAACTTCAGTGGTTTCTAAAGTCAGTTTGGTTTCATCATTCTCATCCCCTCGACTTTTTAGTTCCTCTTCTTTCATGTCTCAAGCAGGAACTTCAGTGGTGGATTCAGCAGTTGACCCTCAGTCAAGCACTCTTTTTTAATCCACCTTTTCCCTCTCAGGAGCTGTTCAAAGATGCTTCAGACATGGGATGGGGGGGGGGGGCAGCTTGTGGCTCCCTAAAGGTGCAGGGAATCTGGTTGCTTTATCAACAGAAAGACCACATCAACATCAAGGAAATGAGAGCTCTTCTGCTGACTCTTCAGGCCTTTCATCCTCTTCTCCTCAGAACCTCTCAAGGTCTTTAATGACATTACCACAGTGAGCAAGTGTGGGCGGGATGATGAACAAGGTCTTATCTTTTCCCAATTGGCAGTCCTGGGGTGGGAACTAGCTATCCAGTATCAAGTGACTCTTCAGACAGTTTACATTCCTTTAGGTCAAAACATCGAGGCAGAGACTCTGAGCAGGTCTATAACTCAATCCCACGAATGAATGCTTCACAGGGATGTGTTTCTGGGCATTGTCCAACACTCCTCAAATGGTTCTTTTTGCCTCTGCTCTGCCCTGAACAGACAACTTCCTCTATTTTGTGCCAGAGTCCCATGTCCTCTGGTTTGGAAGGTGGATGCCCACTCTCTTTCTTGGAAGGGGATGCTACTTTATGCTTTCCCTCTCCTTCCAAAAGCCCTATTCAGAATACAACAGGATGCACCAAAATATTTGTTGCTGACTCCCTTTTGGCTGAGACAGCATTGGTTGTCTCTCCTGCATTTAGCCAAGGGCAGTTATCACAAATTACCTCACAGGCTGGAAACTACTCGCACAAGACAAGGAATCTCTCATACATCCCAACCTGTCCACTCTTCAACTGACAATGTGGGTAGTTTGATTTTGATTCCACTTAGACACCTTTTCTGAGGACCTGGTTTTTGTGGATGTTCCTTTGGTTCACTCTTATCTATGTGAACTGCTTAATGCTGGGTTGGCTTATTCTTCTGTTAAGGTCCACTTACCAGCTATTTCTGCTTGTCTGCCTTTATCATCTTATTTACCTTCTAGATTTCCTTAAAGGTGTCCTTCTTGGGCCTCCCAAGAAGCCTGTTCCGCTTCCCTGGGATGTTTTTTTTTTTTTTTTGGAAAAAATGACCCAGGCTCCTTTTGAGCCTGCAGTTTCAGCTTCCTTGCAGCAGTGCTATTGGAAGACTGTACTTCTCTTACCCTGTACGTCTGTCAGATGGGTGTCTGAGCTTGAAGCCTTTATGGCTTGTCCTCCTTTTTTGGTGTTTGATAAGGACAGGGTGTCCCTTCGTACTAATCCCGTTATGCCCAAGGTGGTGAATGAGTTGTCCCTTAGTGTTCATTTGCTCACCTTTTTCCCCTTCTCCTCAATCTGCCATTGAGAAAGTACTGTATACATTGTATATGCAGAGACGCCTCAGATTTTATTTGAATAGGACTGAGACTTTTCATAAATCTGAACAGCTTTTTTTTTTTTTTTTTTTTTCATCCTAAGTCTTTAGGATTGGCTGTGTCCAAGCAAACTATTTCTTCTTGCATTTCTAAAGCCATCGCCTTTTGCTATTACTTTCATGGTAAGAGCCTTCTGTTAAAGCTCATTCTACTATACCTGTGGCGTTTGATGTTTTTTTTCAAGAGTTTGGATACTAACTCTATTCTTGAAGCAGCTACCTGGACTTCTGTGCATACATTTACCAAGCACTACAGGTTAGATGGAATTTCCAGAGCTAGAGATGGTTTTGTTAGGGCCATCCTTCATGGGTTCCTAGAAAGCTCTGCTGGTCCTTCCTCCTCCCTCTCTCCTTTCTGAGCTTTGGCAAGCTCCCTATTGTAATGAATACTGCAACAGTGAAATGGAAGGACATAAGACAGTTATGTAAGATATTACCGTAACTGTAGATGTCCTTCTCTTCACTGTTGCAGTATTCACTCCCTCTATCCTCCTCCTCCTGGTCCTTTTCTCTTCTGGATGTACTGATTACCTCTTTTCTCCTTGGACTAGTGTTTCTTTTGGGGCTGTCAGTTCTGAGGATGGTACATCTGGACACCACCTTTATATGCTGTATGCTATGTGAGGACTGTACATGTGACGTACAGCATACCTTAAACCATCGTAAGGCTTTATTATACTGGCCGGACATTGGGCTGCCCTTAGCCGGGGATCCCTATTGTAATGAATACTGCAACAGTGAAGAGAAGAACATCTACCGGTGGGTAAGATTTTGCAAAACTGTACTTTTCTAAAATGTACCAGAGAGCATCTAAAAAAAAAAAACTTTATGATCCATGTATATGCTGTGTCCCATGCCTTGCTTATAAAAAAGTAGTAAACAGCCCTTCAGTTACTGTCTCAAATGTGTTTGAATTCTGAAATGGTAAACTTTTCAGCAAAAGGATGTCATGATACTTATTTGCAACATGTACTTTGTTGATTATTTCAAGTGTAGACATATGTACACCTTTACCTTCATAAATTGTTTCCTGATGCAGTTTAAGTTTAGAAGTGAGGAGGTCAAGCATAAATCCAGTGACCCCTAAAAACTTTTTCCTGAAGAAATCTATATGAATTTTATTTCCGATGCAATGACAAATTAGCGTACATGTTTCTGATAGTAGGTTCACTTGCAAAATAATTACAAGTGATATCATTTTCCCCAATGAAAACTATGTATGATGCATTTTCCTTATGTTTGTATATCACATGTAATCTGTCTAAGTGAAAGGAATGTTTGCATATATTTTTATTTTATTTATTTAACATTTGTTAACCAGGAAAGTCAGACTTGGAACAAAGCTATTTTTCACTGGAGGCCTGGGGAGAAACACTCCAGATGCATGTCTTTCTAATGTGGGAGGAAACCGGTGTACCTGGAGGAAACCCACATGAACGCAGGGAGGACATGCAGACTCTACACACAAGACACCCCAGCCAAGAATTGAACCGGAGAACCTCTTGCTGTGAGGCGACAATGCTACCGGTGCACCACTGCGTCGTCCATATATGATGTGAAATTACTGTAAAGCCATTTGCAGTAAGAATGCTGTGAAATTTAGGTACATACGTATTATCACAACCACATTTCAGACAGGAGCAACAGGTGTTTTCCAAGCTGTATAGCTGTTTCTCCTGTTCGAAATCTCATTGCGAAAAGACGTCAAGTCCCGCTTTCTTTTTTTACTTAAAGTATTGCTTTGCTGTCCGTGAGACTCACCCAGTAAGTATTATCACAACCACGTTTCGAACAGGAGAAACGTCTCTCTTCCAAGCTGTATACCTGTTTCACCTGTTCGCAATCTGATTGCGATAAGACGTAAATACAGTTACATATTAGATTCCTTTCAAGGTATAATTATTTCAGTTAGATGGTAACAAATATATATGATTTTTGTGATATTCTACTATCCAGTAAATGAATAAAACTGTAACTAATAATATAGGTATGCTTTGCAAATAGATGGGGGGACGAGGAATGTAAATGGGCTGTTGAATACACACTGATTGATTAGTAAGGCACCTGTGGTACGTAAAATGAGTATTTTTAAAATATTTGGCAGCTTTGGTTATAAGTATACTAATTTCATGCGCATGGTTGTAAACCCCGACTTTAGGTAAACTGTGTTGTGGTAACAGGATGGCTATCAATGGTACAGTACCAGTTATTTATTTGACGGTTTTTGAACGTCGACACTTTAATGTAGGGAAGACTGTTGTAAAACACACACGTTTTTTTCGGGTACTCCTCTTCCTGCCTCATACACAGTGTGACAGAGTAATAATTAGTAGTTCGGACACCCCTTTTAAGATTAACATAAATATTTTTGGCACTACATAAGGAATTATCCCAGGCTGGAAATGTGGTTGCAATAATACGTAAGTACCGAAATTTATAATTATAGTAGCACAGAAAGTCGGAACATACTGTGGCTTCACTGTGTTTGTAAACTGTCACATATACTGGTTTCTGTCCTTTGCATGCACAGTGTCATTCGGATATTCCCTTTCTCATAGGGCACACCTACTTTGTGAAGAGATGACAAATGTCTATATGCACAGTGTCATTCGGATATTCCCTTTCTCATAGGGCACACCTACTTTGTGAAGAGATGACAAATGTCTATATAGAAAAGCCATAATGACAGTTAATTGGCACAAATTCACCCCTGACACACACACACACACACACACTACTTCTGCCAGGGTAGATCAATAACTTTAACTGTGATTAAAAGCCACAGGGGTCAGTCAGTACCATCCACAGGCTATCTCTGTAGTCACTTTCACTGTATGTACTTTATACTTAACCTTTTTCAGATGTACAGTGAATGGTAGAGTAAAAATACTGATGGAAAAAAGTGTGTAGCAGTAGAGAAATCCTGTAAGGAAGACGGGCTGCGAGGTTTAATGCATTGTGGATTGCCACAGTTTATCCATGTTGAGTCCCTTGTGATGAATCTCACAATAGCTGTATATAAGTAAATATATAATGAATAAACACTTCCTTCTATTATGACAGTGTTTAGTAGTTTCAGACATAGTCCATTAACTTCCTTTGTGTACCTTTCACATGATCACATTAAGAGGGACAATAAAATCAAAATAGAAATGAAGGTGAGTTACGTTAACCTTGAATGATAAATAATTAGTGCTATAGGTTTAGTCAGAGCCTTTCAAGGTCAGAGAACTGTAACTAAAAACTGTGATGCAGTTGGTGTTGACCTTAGAATGTACCAAGTTATACAGTACAGAATTTAAACTAAGGCAGAGTAGCTATAAAATACATCTCTCACAAAATAGGAATAGCTTATTTAAGGCATCCTTTTGCTTCTCTTAGTAAAATATTTGATTACAGAGTGTAATTGATTTGGCTGTTAAAATGTTGTATGAAAATTACATAGTACATAAGTGGTTAATATTTCATAGAATTGCATGTGTGTGTTTAATTTAGTCCTTTGGTCCTCATAGTGTATACCCCCCCCCCCAAAAAAAAAAAAAAAAAAAAAAAAAAACATATTGTCAGTGAGAAACACTGTTAAGGACTGAAATGGAAAAATGTATGAGAAAGATGTGGCTTCCCTTCAAAACTCATCCTTTATAAAATTAGCTTTATCTAAGTTAATGAAGTATGGCCAGAAGTGAAGGTATTACGCCAGTGATTTATGTAAGCTTGATTAAATTATGGCAGCCCTTTTGTCAAGGGAAAATATATAACACAGTATGTCTGATTTCAGTGGTACTAATTTCTAAACAAAGCAAACCCTAGTAAATGATTTCTGCTGTAAGGAAGCTGCCATCGCAAAGACTGTGTTGCAAATATTAAGTACCAAGGGAAACAAAGCTGTTGTAGGGCTCAGGAGTGAATTGTCTTAGATGTGCTTGCTTCAATTTAGAGACAATTAGTGAACTCACTGAAATCCCATGTGCATGATTATGTAAGCACACGCAGGCCTTGTTAGTTTCCAACTGGTTTTACTTGAACAATAAAATTACATTTAATGTTCTGCTGTCATTACAGCCCAAAAAGGCAATAGTAGCAACATTTGCTGTGTGCACAGCTGTCTTTAACATTGACAAATGATACAATACTTGACACATGCCTTTGAGCAGTCCTCTCAACTATCACTAAGGCCTACAAATAAAGGCATGCAGTGTAAAATTCAGGTAAGATTTGTTTCTTTAGCAGCCTTAGCAGTAGCAGCATGCTGAAGCACTTAGGAAGTCTAATTAGAAAATCACCTGCAGAATGTTTCCACTGTCTGATTTCCCTAAACAGTGTCCTCCGGTATGAAAAAAAGTGTTCAGGATGCTGCTGATCTTCATGATACATGGAATGAAAAAGTACGACTCTCCTTTCCCCTTCCTGTCTTAGACACACAAACACTTGCCTTCACCACATCTTCACATAACCAAACAGCATTTGCCAATTTCAGCTACTACTTATCTATTCCCATGAAGCTTGTGCTTTGGGCAAACCCTTATATGCTAATTTTTGCAAGTATCCATCTGATAAAAAGCCTTGTTTGCAGCACATCAGTTTAATCACATAAAAACAGAGAAAAGTCACACGTGCCTCCATATCTGGCCAAGTTGAAGGATGGGGATTAATGCCTGCAGGAACCCTTTGCAGAAAGCACAGAATGTTGACCTGTTCTTGCAGGAGGATTCCTGCTGGTGTTACTGACATCACTGTACAGCTGGAGAAACTGATTCTGTGTCGTTTGCTTTTCTGAATTGAAACTACTTTCCAACCTTTATTTTCGTGTGATCTGCAGCACTGTTATTGCAGTGTTTAAGGCAGTATTTTTTTTTAATTAAAAATGGGGCTGAAAGTAAATATTGCAAATCTGAGTGGGCATGTGCCCACTTTTATCCAACAAACATGACACCGCTGCTGCCTATCTAGCACACACACTTTGACATTATTAGTCTGTTTTTTAAGCTGAAAATTCAGTTATTGTTTGAATACATTATTGATTATGCTATTTAAAGAGTTAAATTGGTTCTGAGAGGAATTGCTTTCAGGAACTGCTATTTTTGTTGCTATTAAATAGGTTCATAGATACTTTTGATATGTGATGATCCAAAGAAGCCTAGCCCTACATTCCCTTGATAGTTTTAGCACTTATGGTTTGCTCATGAATAAGTGAATATCATGAAACTAGTCCTAACAAGCAATGTATGGTTATTTGTTAGTCATATTCCAAGTATTTTGCTGTTACTGTAAGAATGTCTGTAATATAGTAGATTTCACAAGACATCATTGTACTATACTTTGTACATAAAAAAAATCCATTTTTGTTCTCATTTTATAAGTACAGTAACATTTTCTATGGGCTTATTTCCCATATCCTTTTTTGATGTCATCTTGTATGTCTTTTCAAGTAGGTGTGCTTATTTCATAAAGTTTCACCATCCTAATCCCAGATAAAAACAATATTTCATTGCTTTATACCCACTGCTTTACTTAATATGCTAGTAATAGGATATTCTTACTATAGATACTTTGGTAATATTCATGGTTGAAGGCCTTAGTAAAACAAGTCTTTAAACACACAACTCCTTCATTAAATCTTTTGTTTCATTGCCAAACCATTTTGTGTGGTTTACAGATTATGTGCACGGAGCTGTTTTCATTATACTGGACATGGTTAATGTAAATCTTGGGATGACCAGGGCAGTACAAGGACCACACTTTTTGGTCTTCAGAGAACAGCATGAAGTATATCTGGAAGGTTCATGGCTGCTTATTCAAGTCAGTACTTAGGTGGTGTGAGACTTAGCATTAGCTCCTCACAGGGAAGCTATAGCATCTTTTTAAGTAGAGTAAAATTGTATGTCATTAACTGTTAAGTGACTTCTTAAAGATCTGCCATTATGTTAAGCATGTCTACACATGGCTGTGCTTTGTGTAAGCTTGATAAATTTCATTGTTTTATATCTTCGGATAAAAATGACAAAAAAATGATTTTTTTTTTCCATTAAAATCTAAAATGCTGCAAATTCTTTAACATTAGGACCATAGGCTAAAAATATTTAATGGGTAATTGTAAAATTGTGAGAATGTCAAACCATTTATGAGAATGACTTCTTGAATGATTCTAGTGAGTTAAGTTTCTGATATAATTATGGGAAACAAAAATTGCCCAAAGCAGTTTGTAGTTTGGGGCCAGTCTTTTTGAAGTTAAGACAGAAGTGTAAATCAAGTAATGATCCATTTTGCCTTTATCTGCTGATTTATGCATCCTTATCTCTTGTACACCCCCCCAGTCAAATGAGCTGGAGTTTAGTGCCATCATCGGCACTGAATTTTTTTTTCTAGACAAGTCTTACAATCCCAGTACATGCCTGAAATGATCGAAGGGAGTATGTTCATTGGACAGATATGAGAATGTCTGTGTGTGATGCCCTCGTAGGTTTTTCCCCTTGTGTCAGTACCTTCATTGAGATGAGTAAACTCCATAAAGATTCTAACACTGAAAGCATGCCCGGACACGTGGTTAACTCTTAGGTCATAGGTTGTTACTAGGCTAATGCCCACTGGGACCATTACAAGCCTATTCATGCACCACTGTTAAGAGGTGAGCAGACAAGCCTTTTCATTTCTTGGCTCCCTCCCACTTTAGCTTCTCAAGGTCAAGCTGCTCGCTGAACTAGGGTTGTCTGGCTGTAGTCAGGGCTTAATCCCTCAACACCATTGGCACTGATGTGGACAATTTCATTTTAGGTTGACAGTTGAAGGAATTTCTAGAAATTTACATTTTTGGAAGCAGGTAAATCCTACTTTGCTTACCGTGTCTACTCTGTCTAATTTAACAATTTGTTTTTTCACTGCTCATAAGAATTGTTATATCTGTCCCATATATCCTTGAAATCTGCCATAATTTTTGAACTTACAGCTTCTCAAGAAAGATGTGCAGTTGACCACCACCCTTTCTTTGGGGCAAAATAAATAAAAAGTCTTATGTTTAAATGGTGTGTGAAAACAACAGTACACAATCTTTTTTTAATATGATACCCACTGCTTCTGTAGCTCAGTGAAGTGCTTGGTAAAATATGAATGAAAGGGATGCAAGTTCAAATCCTATGGGGGAAATCTATTTTCTGATCTGCCTGTCTTTGTGGTTTCTGTTGGACTGTACACTGATTTTGCTGCCCTCGTCTGGATGGTCTGTTCCTTTTTTTCCATATTTATTTTTATTTGTTTTCCAAAAGTATATTACAGTAGATAACAATACAAACAATCATGATAAATGTCAGATATAAAGTAGTAACTCTTTCAAAATGCAGTCAGGTCATATAGTCTGTTTTTTTTTGTCTTTGTAAAGATAACCTGTACTTAGAACATAACATTTTTAGTGTCCTTGTCATCTGCCTCAAAAGAATATCAGCATCTTGTTTTCTGCTAGATACTTGTACCTGTTCCTGTGTTCCTTGTACATCCCAGTATCCAACTGACCTTCCTTGTTGTTTTGTCACATTGCTAAGTTAACTTTAGGTCACATTTTACTGTAACCTGGATTTCTATTCACTTCTCTTGTTGCTACTGCTTCCTGTTTGTTCATTGAATTAACACGAAGCTAACTGATAACAAAACAAATCTGATATTGTAAAGAAATTGATGCATGTTAAATAACCCCAGCATAATTTTAGCTTCCTGATATTACAGATTGTGAACCCCAATAGAAGGGAAGGAGACCACATAGGCACCCTCGAACTGTTTGAACTCAGATGGATACTGAGATTAAAGGCCCATATAGAACCAGGACTTAATTCAACTGTCAGCATTCGTCCGGTTCTTTTGGGATCTTCATAAAATGCCTTGTATTATCTTCCGTAGTTCCGATAAGCTTGATCTTGGAACACCCTCACAAAAAAACCTTGAGGCTGTTATATGGGTTGCTTAGAATGTTTTAAATTTAACCCACTTATTTATTTATTCATTTACTTATTTATTTAATTATTACATGCAAGTTTCTATCATACAAGCCATCTTATGACCTAGGTTTTATTTTGTCATGAGTCATATATATATTTTATGACATACGTTTACAGTTTCAACTTATGGCAATGATTACTACTTA
Source organism: Protopterus annectens (assembly GCF_019279795.1). Classification (NCBI taxonomy): domain Eukaryota; kingdom Metazoa; phylum Chordata; order Ceratodontiformes; family Protopteridae; genus Protopterus; species Protopterus annectens. The sequence goes on from NC_056735.1 coordinate 1,894,742,575, forward strand.
GAAGCATGTGGTTGCTATCTTTACCATTTATATTATTACTGATGTTAATATTCATGCCTATATATGATAAAATGATCTTTTATCTATATAGATAGTGTGTTTTACTTAATTCTAGCTGTAGTGTTTACTACTTGAACGGGAGCAGATTATACCGTTCAGATAGTGGATGAGTCTACATCTTGACTCGTATCTTTTTATATCTTACAATATTTCATTGTTATGAATTACCAATGTCTTCTTGTACTTGGCTTGGTTGTATATAACCTGTATTATATGTATGATTTGTTTGAATATGCTCAATACATCGCTATATTCATTCATATAATAACATTATTACTTAGTTATAACTACAGATCCAACAATGAATTAATGCGAGCCTTATGCTATTCTCAATGTGTGGAAAAGAAAAAAA